>NW_020455415.1:0-8144 GCF_003342845.1 Nothoprocta perdicaria | reverse complement strand
GCGGCGGGCGGAGCGCAGCGCGGGAAGCGGCGCGGACACCCCCAGACCCCGCCGCGGGGCCGGGGCTCCAAGGCGGGACGAGCCCCTGCGGGAGCGGCCGCCCCCGGCCCCGGCAGCCGCGGGCAGCGACAGGCGGGTGTCCGGCCGCAGCCCAGCCCGGCTCCTGCCGTGAGCCGCTGGGGATGCTGCGGGGAACCTCGCTGCGGTGTCAGTCCCGGGCGCATTTCGGCCTGGGCACGGGGGTGGAAAGCGGAGCGTGTCCGCGCTCCGTCCCGGCGCCGCCGGGGCCGCGCCCGCCCGCACTGCGCCGTCGGGGCGGGGATCGCCCAAAAAGCGGGTTCCCACCGCCCCGTTTCTGCGGTACGCGGCGCACCCCGCCTCCTCCTTGAGAAAACGCCGCTCCCGCTGCGCTCCGGTGTCACTCCGGTGCGAGGGTCGGTAATTGCGGCCGCCCGTAGCAGGAGCAGCTGCCGGCGAGGGCAGAAACGTCCCCGCCGACGCTGCGCAAAGTCACCTGAAGGGGCCCGTCCTTCAGTAAGGAAAGCGAGCGGCCACCCGCGAGCCGGCCCTGCTTTGCATGGGTGCTGGGTGAGAGGCCGTAGCGGTAACGTGAAGGGATCTCTCGGGTTTTAAGGGCTTAAAAATAAACCATTATGTAATTGCTGGTGCATGCAATTCAGCCAATAAAATTAGCCAAAACGCGATGTAATTGCCGCGGAGCGACGGGGGTGTTAACAGGTACGCTTTGCTCAGTATCAGGCTTTCGGATAAAATTGCTTGTTAAACAGTAAAAATAATGAACACGGGACTTGCAAGTGCTTGAGCACAAGGGAAAGCTCTCCGAAATGCCTTGAAGGTTTTAAAAAATCTGCATTATTTTTCTATGACTAGTAATTTTTTTATGTCTATCTTGCAGTGCAAACACGCAAATCCAAATGTCATGATGATCTTTTGGCCCTTCTTATATCAATAATAACAGCCCCAAACTTCTTTAACAAACCTTGCCTGATTTTGCAGGACCTTATATGTAGCATGGAGCTTTTCTCTACTTGTTTGCCTCCTAATAGCTATTATCTCCATTAATATCAGTTGCTCAGTTTTTATGTTTGTGCTTAGTAGTGGTTGAATTTGCATGAAAATATGCACCACCCTTCCTTAAATTTTGAAAAAAAAATGAATAAGATATTAAGCAAAAGAATATTATAATTTCCATGTTTGTGTTATTTACACAAATATAATATATGTTTGTATTATATGTTACCCAAACATATTTTGTGTTACTATGTTCCTAAGAGATGAGACTTTCTTTTTGAGTTCTGATGGACAGCAGGGAGCAGGAACCCCCATGATAGCCCCATCATGGGGCAAGAACTTAGGTAACTTCACAGGATCCCAAATCTTCATGATTTAAGGCATACATAGTCTGTAGAAGAAAACCCTCGTTAGAAAGTTTATGAAAAAATCCTAAGTGCTTTTATGAGCATATCTTTTTGATGCATTCTTTAACTACGTGATCACATGTTATTTTTTTCCTACAGGAATTCTCCCTCAATCAGTGCACAGGATGGATGGAGCTCCCTTTACACAGTTCAGTATTTTGCTTTTGTTCATCTTCCTCATTGATCCCTAAGTGGGCCCATCATTTATATACTCTGCATTACTCTGCTTTGAAGACAGAGCTGATAACATCTGTATGGGCTTTGCTAAAGTGCTTATCACGATGTGATCTGAGTGCCTTACAGATGGTTGTATCAAAAACTATGTCAGAGGAGATGAGACTTTTGCGGATGGTGGACAGAGGTACAGAGAGATTTAGGTAAAAGTGTTCACTTGGTTTAGGTGTCTGATTTGAGGCTTCTTAGAAGTAGCAATATTTCTGTGTACGCAGAAGTTCAAACTGTTGCAGATTTTAGCGACAGTCCAGGATGCTCCACAAATCTGCAAATATCTGCAGAGTGGATGGTGAAAAGAGGAACTCGCTGTTAGTTACAGTCTGTTAAGTCTGGTGTAAGTTGTGTGCATGAGCGGGGGAGGGAAGTGCGAAGGAGACCCTGGAAGCCTTTGTGGCCCTAGGACAGGGCCTCATTTCTCTGCCCACGAGCTCTGCCATGTTCACTGCACACATCCTGCCTGCAGAATCTGCATTTCCTTCCCTGCTCATGCTCATCCTATGCACTGAATGAGCCCGGGTAACTCTGGAAAAGCAGCATGTGATTATGTAATTAAATATTGTATTACAAGGTACACACTTGGGGTAAACGAGTTACGGTTGCACGGGTGACTGTTTTGTCATTTCGTGAGTTTTGAGTGTTTGATTTCAGTGGTGGCCACTGATAGAACTAGTGGAAACGGCCACAAACTGAAGCACCAAAAGTTCCACAGAAACTTAAGGAAAAATTTCTTGACAGTGAGGGTGACAGAGCCCTGGCACAGGCTGCCCAGGGAGGCTGTGGAGTCTCCTTCTCTGGAGATCTTCCAAACCCACCTGGATGCCGCCCTGGGCCCCGTGCTCTGGGTGTCCCTGCTGGAGCAGGGGGTTGGACTACATGATCTCTAGAGGTCCTTTCCAACCTTAAGGATTCTAGGATTCTATGATTTAGCAATCCTAGTAGTATTCTACCACATTATTTATGGAATAAAATGCATACACGTGTCTTAACCAAAAAAAAAAAAAATCTTGAAAATTTTCAACTCTAAAAGTAAACTCCCTCTTGTGTTACTGTATTGAACCCATAGTGGCCACCAGTAGGATTGGAAAAGTTGAATCCTTTGTCAAATCTCTTTGCCCTAGACCTAAAAGTTGAGATTAGGAGAGTATGTTGACCACCAGCAAAGCAGAAGGGAACAATTTCCCCATGGATTTCCACAGACACCTCTGGTGGGGAGGTAGGGTGAAACACGGAGGTGGCTCATTCCGTTTGTGTTTGAATGAGAGTGTGTGTCCGTGGGCAGGGGCTCCTGTGCTGCTCCTGTGCCAGCGCCGTCCTTCCTGCTCCTAGTGACAGTCGGCATCCTCGTGTAGTCGCTCTCAGTCTGCTCTTCTTAGCTATTTCTGGTCTTAGCCCCTGCAAATGTGTTTTCAGTTTCTTTTCTCAGGCAGTCTCCTTGCCCTTTGCCCATCAGCAATCTTTCAGCTTTTCCTTTTTTCTTCAGTGCCTTTTTTCTTCACTGCTTCTTGATTTGCTAAGTTGAGTCTTTCCCTTCTCTCCAGTTACTTTCCTGCGCTCCTAACAAGCCGTGCTCTCCATTTTTACTTCCCTGCATAGCCCGTAGTGTAGCTGTTGTTCCTCTGCAGTGAGACTGCACAGTGCTCTCCTCTTGTAACTTGGTTACGTTATTAGAGATACAGGAAAACACATCTTATTAACCCAAAGCTGTCCTCGTGCTGAAATAAATATGTTTTCCCTCCATTGCTCTCTTTTAATTGGATACCCCAAACATTTTTGTTTGTGTGGTATCTTCTAGTGACCTCATAATATAAAATGGACATAATTGACAAGGTCTTTTCTGGGATTTCTTTCATCTCTTCCTTTTTATAATTGATGTGTGTTGGCCGGGCTGTGGTGTTCCCACCAAAGGAGTTAGACTGTAATGCAGGGATCATGACTTAGTCATGAGACCAGTTTTATTTTTATAGCATTATTGGAAACATCCTGCATTACCATAAGCAATTCAATTTTCACTAGTTTAGCAGAATAACTATAATATTTAGCAGAATAATTATAATATTTGAATATTACAATATATAATATACATAATAATATTTATCTAATATACAGAATAATATTTGAGCACAAACCTAACTGTAAGGAATAATAATGCAGCTGGTTCCTGAGCAGACTGGTGCTCAGTACTTGAGGCATGTACTTGAATGCTGTGTGGGGTTAGTTTCTTCATGCATTAGTTTTTTTTTCCTCTGTAAAACTGGGGTGATGCCCTTCAGTTTAACAACTGCTGAATTAACATCTGCTTGCAAAGACCTAGGGAAGTCGAGCATTGGAACATGTTGCCCAGTCTCCATCCTTGGAATTCTTCAAGAGGCAACTTGATAGGCCAGGCCATATGGTCAGGGTCTTGTAACTGACCCTGACTTGAGCAGGAGTCTGGAATAGAAACCTCCTGAGGTTCCTTTCAGTTTGAATGATTCTGTAATCCTGTCCTGCTGTCCCATGGGAGGAGAGAGAAGGAAAATATCAGTGCATGCCTGTAGGTACCAGTGTGTGTTCAACTCGTGCATGTTGTGAAACCTGTGTTTTTCAGACAAAATCTCACATTTAATCTGGTCACGCTGATTGTTAATGTTGTCTTGCCTTGGTAACATGTGCTGATCCTGCTGGCAGTGCAAAGTGCTTGCTGAATCCAGAGCCTTTCTAGAGGACCTGTTCATAACTGGGGCAATAAGTGATGCAGTACTGAAGAAACACTTGATTTTATGATTTTATTTTGATGGAAACAGTCAGTTGTCTTGCCAGCCACTCACTGCTAAGACCTAGAAAGCTGGAACAGACCTACAGTATTTTGGTTGGTTTGAAGATCAAAACTGTATTTTCCTTTACCTGCCATGTTGAGCCGTAATTCTGCATTTCTTTTTATGAACAATAAGCCCATCGCTCTTTTTGTACTATTGCCAGAAGCGCAGCTTTTATTTCATCAGCTTTCTACAGTTTAGCTCTTTTATATATATCTAAAAAAAAACTTTGGCATATTGAGCAGTTTCTACTTTAGATTTTTCATTATAAAGGACCTCAAGGGAACACTAACTGCTGCTGAAATAGGCCTAGGGAAGGCAGACAATTTGAAATATGTTTTCCCCTTCTTCTTATCACTTCCTGAAATTTATCTTTTTGCTCTTGATTTTTATCAATCAAATCCTTCTCATTTTTCCCTGTATTTTTTTTTCCCATAATTTTTAACATCTTAATGTACTGACAAGGGCTCCAGTTCTGCTGTTCACGGTAGGTGCATGGCCATGATATCACTGGAAAAGGCCTCGTCTGACCATCACAGCGGCACAAGGAGTTCACAGCTCAGACACAACAGGTTGTTTTCGAAAGCCACAAACTGCAGACCGACTAATGTGCGAGCCCGGTAGTAGCTGAGCTTAAACAATATGCGTGAATTTCGGTTTGATTGCTTTCCCTTCCCCTTGCCTCTTTATATAGCACATGAAAACTGTGCTGCATCTGCCAGCTCTTGCAAAAATACCACTGAAGAAAAAGTGGTGGAAGAGTGCCAGGGCTTTTATTCTAACAACTGGTGATAGTTCAGTTATATTTGCTTGCTTGAACATCTTCCATTTCAGTTTTGCCTTCATTCTTGCCAGATAGTTACAGCATTCTTTATTTTCTTGCCTTTTTTATTTATATTTTATTATTTTTTATGTCAGTCAAAGAGAAAAAAATATAGTTGGAATTATGAAGTATATGCCAAGAAAACTCCTCAGCTCTTTGACTCTTCATCCTAGTTTCCTGGTTCTTCGTTTTCTTGCTGTCAGTCTGCTCCTTTGAAAAGTATTTTTTTTAAGTTATTGATACATGAACTGAAAAGTTACAATATGTAGTGAATGGTTCAGGATGCAACCCAGATCCTTGAAAACTCTTATCTTTTCATAATTTGGTTGTTCATAGTATTAGTGATTTAGAAGAAGGGCTTGCTTTCTTTTAAGCTGTTCTTACTTGCAGAATAAAAATCTGGAAAGCAAAGGGCAGAAAATAATTAAAATTGTAAATTTAATAATGGAAAAATATATAATTTTATATTATTATAATATATAATAAAATATATAATATATAAAGATGTCATACAGTGATTTCACTTCTATTTATCTGAAGATAGTGGCCTCAAGGAGAAAGTTTTCTCTAAGTAATATCCCCAAATTACACGTAGAAAGATAAGCAGACACTCTCAAGTAGGTTTATTTCCAATAAATAAATTCATTATTATTCATTATTAGCTGCAAATTATAATTTTGAAGTAAATAATACTTCAAAGTATGTTCACTGTGTGAACTAAGAAGCAAAGTGAATTAAACCTGCGTGATAGTGAATGTTTTGTATTCTTCTGTGGACTTTTATTCACCTAATGTATGCAAAGAGTGAGTCATTGGTAGAGAGATTTCCTTGATATCTGAAGTGTTTTGCCTAGTTCTTCCTGGAAAAATCATGTTGAACAGAAATGATTAGTAGGAGTAAAAATGGTTAAAACTACTTCTAGAGTGGTGGAGTGGTTTCAAAATGTTGAAGGGCCTTTTTTTTTCTATATATATGATGTTGATCAGACTGTGTGTTACAGAACCTCATATTGGGACTTCGAGACCAAATCCTGTGTCTGAGAAGGAAGGATTAATTTACTCTTTGTTCTGTAGAAGAGATATACACAGAGATACATTCGATGTCCGCCTGAATCAAGTGTTTTTTTGGTGCAGAAATGGCAGCTTTGGCTCCCCAGCTTGGGGCGTTGAGTCCCAAGGAAGCCTACCAGAATAAAGGCAGTTTTGTGGCGGAGACAAGCGCAGGTCTGTGGGAGCGCCCAGCTGCTCCCGCTTCCGTCCTGCTCCGGAGCCGCGTCCTGCTGCCGGGCGCCCCCCCAGCCGCCCGGCCCTGGCCTCCCGTGTGCCTGAACCATCAAACAGGTTGTGTCCCGTTTTGCCAAGATCTTGTTTTTTCTTTCTTCAGAGTGATTAACTCCACTCGGATGTGCCTTTTGTATCTGGAGTTAGCAACAGCTTCTTGCAACACCTTGCCTATACGTATTTAGGGGTTCTGAATGAACTGTAGTTTTGTGTATTACCACATATATTATATAATTATTCCACACTAATTTACCTTCATGTACCAGGCTTTTGTGGTCTGCTGAACATGTGGTTGCTCTTATCTTTGGCAGTGTTGCTGGCAATATGTAATCTGACAGTGATTAGATGAACCTTGCAGTTAGTCACTAAGTCACCAACTAGAATTGCTTGTGTCGTTTTACCAAACACTCTATTTCTGTGTCTGTGCTAATATTTACTGGTCCTAGTGTGACAGAAGGGAGAAGGGGAAATGTGCAAGGGATGCATTTGCCACCTTGGCTTCTGTCAGATGAATTATACTGTAATACACAACGCAAAACCAGTGAGAATTGGTCAAAATTTATCTTCGTGCTATTATTTAACACTGTCAAGGCACCTGCAGAATTTTATATTACAGAATTACCAGGTTTCAGGGATTCTCTGTATAGCAACGTGAACAAACATTGCTATTGATGGGTGAATACGGCTAGAATAGAGGACATGCAGCACCTTGAAAGGGAATTTGTACCTGAGCAGGTTTGCCTGCATCTCTGCGTAGCCTCTTGTGCACATCTAGATAGAAATATTTTGATATTTGTTTGTGCCCCGTCTAAGCTAAAACACTCTGAATGTTTAGGATATTCTTGGTCTTCCAAGGATTTCCATGGTTAATGAGTTTTTAATCTCTTGATATTCAGGGAAAAACCTCTGTTGTGTGGGTACTAGATTAATGGAGTACAGCCAGTTATTTTGGCTATTGACGTAGAGCCGTTTTCATCTAAAATTACCAAATAATGCAAAGTGAAATCTGTTAAAGGGAATGGCGTTATCTGTGCAGCTAGTAAACTGCATTTAGGAAATTTTTATTTACCTGATAATTAGTTCCAGTCCTGGCTTCATAAAACACAGATCTTTAGTCCACAGAGATTTGAGGAGCTAATTGTTATGGCTTGGGGGAGATGCAGTTTTCCAAGAATTTGTTGTTGTTCCAGATCGTGTGGTCCTTTCTGGCAGAACACAAATTTAACTAAGGGCTTCCAGATGTTAAATATAGGGGGAATTAAGAGGTTTTATTTTGTTTGTTTTAGTTGTTAGCAGTAGGTCCTTAAGTGCTGCCATGCAAGCTGAAGTTTTGTACTGGATTAAAATCTGGTTTACTGATTGTGTTTACAATATTGTAAAATAACAGTAATGAGGGTTTTGGACCTGTCCTGCAGAACAGACACCTGTGCTCCTTCTGAGCAATTCGGAAAGATGTTGCAAAATACATAAGGCTGGGAGAGCTGGGCCTGTTCAGCCTGGAGAAGAGGAGGCTGAGGGGGGACCTGATCAGTGTCTATAAATACCTCAAGGGAGGCAGTGAGGAGGAGGGGGC
>NW_020455414.1:0-1020 GCF_003342845.1 Nothoprocta perdicaria | reverse complement strand
TACAGCCCCACGGCCACAGCCCTGAGCGCAAGAAGGAGGAGAAATCGCTCAAAAAGCCCAAGGAGAAGAAAAAGGAGAAGAAAAAGGAGAAGAAAAAGGAGAAGAAAAAGCCCTGAGCGGGAGCGGGCGCCGCTGCGGGGGGAGGAGGTTCCCCCCCCAAATCCGCTAATAAAGCCCCAAACCTCGACTGGAGTCCGGGGGGGGGGCGGCGCGTCACGGGCGGCGCCCAGGGCGGGGGACACTGGGGACAAGTGGGGGGCCCCCCTGCACAGGGCAGCATCCAGGGTGGGGGACATACTGGGGACACTGGGGACAAGGGGGGGCCCCTGCACGGGGCAGCACCCAGGGCAGGGGACACTGGGGACACTGGGGACACTGGGGACACTGGGGACAAGGTGGGCCCCCCCCCCTGCACGGGGCCACGCCCAGGGTGGGGGACACACCGAGGACCCTGGGGACAATGGGGTGCCCCCCATACACGGGGTGGGGGACACACCGAGGCCCCTGGGGACAATGGGGTGCCCCCCATACATGGGGCAGGGGACACACCGAGGACGCTGGGGACAATGGGGTGCCCCCCATACACGGGGTGGGGGACACACCGAGGACGCTGGGGACAATGGGGTGCCCCCCATACACGGGGCGGGGGACACACCGAGGACCCTGGGGACAATGGGGTGCCCCCCATACACGGGGCACGGCCCCGGCGCCTCTTTATTGACCGGCCGCTTGTTGCTCCACGCAGGCGGGGGGGGGGGCCCCCAACAACAGCTCGGGCTGGGGGGATCATGGGGGGCACAAGGAAGCGCCCCCCACCCCCACGCAGCACCCACGGCCGCACGGTGCCACCCCCGGCGGGTGGCAGTCCCCCCCCGTGTCCCCGCTCGGGGTCCCCCCCGTGTCCCCGCTCGGGTCCCCCCCCGTGTCCCTGCTTGGGGTCCCCCCCGTGTCCCCTCTCGGGGTCCCCGCTCGGGGTCCCCCCCGTGTCCCCGCTCGGGGTCCCCCCCCGTGTCCCCTCTC
>NW_020455413.1:0-1066 GCF_003342845.1 Nothoprocta perdicaria | reverse complement strand
GGGACCGTGACCGGGGCGGCCCTCGGAGCCCGCGACCGGCTGTGCTGCTCAGAGCGGAGCCGGGCCCTGGCGCTGCTCTCCTGGCCTCTCCACACACCCAAACCCCGAGCTTGGTTCCCTGGAAAGGCCTTTTCTTCCCCCCCATTCCTGGTGTGAGGGCCCTTGCCCTCTCACTGCTCATGTCGAGGAAGGTGTGGCCGATGGAGGGAACCGGGCAGGAAGTCACAGAATCCCAGAATGGCTGAGGTTGGAAGGGACCTCTAGAGATCATCCAGTCCAACCCCCTGCTCCAGCAGGGACACCCAGAGCACGGGGCACAGGGCGGCAGCCAGGCGGGTTTGGAGACCTCCAGAGAAGGAGACTCCACAGCCTCCCTGGGCAGCCTGTGCCAGGGCTCTGGCACCCCCACAGTGAACGTCACCTCCGCGCACTAGGAACTGGGCTGTGCCGAGGGGAGAGCAATGATGCCCTGAGAGGGGAAAGGGCCGTCCTCCCCCGCCGGCGCTGGGTGACCCCGGCCTCCGTTGCGGTTTTCATACACGTCTGTAATTACCTTTGCTACACAGCACACCATGAAGCTTGGGTTATATGTTAAATGTAAACTGAAAGGAATGTAAACATATGTATTGTTAATTAAAAACAGATAAGTAATGACATAATAGATACAGAAAGTCTTATTCAGATGTATTGGTCATTTTACATTATCCACCGATTGTCGCATGGTAGAGTAGAATTTCGTCTGGATATGTGAATAACTTGACTTGCGTTTATCTTTTTACATATTTAATAAAAAAATATATGTGAAAATCTGTCCAGCTCTAGAGACTATTCAAAGCCTTCTAAAATAATAATACTTTCCCATTTAAAGCCCATATATTTAGTTGCTTCATTGGTAACTGTGTATGCGAGCAGGGAGAGGGTCGCTGTGTGTAGCTGTGTCTTTGAGCAGGAGCTCAGCAACGGTGTCCCCCTGGGCAAAGGGAAAACAAAACACACAAAAGCTGAAATGCTGGAGAGCTTCTGTTAGCCAGCACACTGAGTCTGGCCTAGGTTAGACACAGCACAC
>NW_020455411.1:0-1010 GCF_003342845.1 Nothoprocta perdicaria | reverse complement strand
GGTATGGACAGACTGAGGACATCTGTTTGGCACAACTTGCTCATACAGTCAGATTTAAAGCGGTCATGAGATTTAAAATCACAAGGAATTTGCCTGCATACCAGAAGGTCAGGGATCTCTTTCTGGGAAAGCAAAAGGATGTGATCTGCTTTCTAAGATGACCAGTGAAACTTCTGTGACCAATACTCACTCCTGCAGAAATCAAGGACATTGGCAATGACCTTGATGAGTTATAGCTTGATAAAGAGAAAGGACAGCACTTCATAACATATGCTATGCTATGTATATGCTAGGTACGAGAAAGAAAGATTTCATTAGTCTGTCGCCTATACTCATGCACATATGTATACTCAAACACACACATACACMTAAATACTTAGAAGACCTGCCTTGGGAAGAAACGCTATAACATGGAATCATATTTTAATCTATTCTCTACAATACAGAACTTTGGGTACAGGACTAGTAATATTCTCTTGTGTATAGAGGAAATAATGCTACACAAACGTAGGAGTTACTGTCTGGTGGAAGCTCTTTTCCTGAAGTCGCTTAATAGATTTAACCCTCTCTAAAATCAGGGCATGAAAATTTCAAAGTAAAATATGCCTATTAAGCACGTCAATGCCTATACCAGTTTCCAGTCTTCAGTAGCTGTCCCTATCACTCAGACTCCAAGAATACCATATGAATCCTCTCTAAGGCATATTTAGGAGTATTTTAAAAATTAACTGAGGTAAAAGTTACTAGAAAACAGCTGTTGCGCCTGTTAGTTAAGTAGAAACTCACTGCTGAGGTTCAGTAAAACTGTTAAAAGAACTCACATGTAATTAGTTAGGAAGGCAGAGGGGATTAGAGGGGAAATTCTTTTTGTATTGAAGGCATTAAGATAACAGCCAACTTACTGCAGCTTTCAGAGCTTGATCTAGGTCTTCCAGCAAATCTTCTTCATCTTCCAAACCAACCGATAGACGAATCAATGTATCACTGATTCCAAGAACGTCCCTATCTTC
>NW_020455410.1:0-1030 GCF_003342845.1 Nothoprocta perdicaria | reverse complement strand
TTTTCGAATGCAGCCAGAAGAACATGAGCATGACCTGTCACCTCAACCACCACTTAAAAAAACAAAAAACAAACAAAAAAAAAAAAAAAAAAAAAAAAAAAAAAAAAAAAAAAAAAAAAAAAAAAAAAAAAAAAAGAAGAAGAGAGAAAAAGCAGCTGGTTTAAAATCTTGAACAAGGCCAGTGGTTTGAAGCATGCTACAAGAGAGGGAGCATGTGGGCATCCTTGGTTATCCACAGCAGAATCCATCAAGCTTCAAATAGGTGCTCCATACCACCCCACTTTGTTTTCAGAGTGTAGAACAGGGGAGTAATACAAAGAGCTCAAGAGGATTCTGCTCTCCCCCAAATTCCTGTTTCTGATTAACCACATTTATCACAGCAAGGGACAAATCCATCTGGTTTAACAGCAGTTGGCAGCCCTTCCAGCCCTGGTACTTATCACTTTGTTTCAGTCGAATCCTACATGCCTATAAAACATTTATTTCTCATGCCATTTTTGCACACTGAAACATCTCTCGCCAGTTCTATGACTCTTCCCCAATAAGAAATACCATGTGTCCCCTCTTTCAAATTTAAGGCCTATCTTAATTCAGAGGCAGCCAGAAAGGGCTGCTGCAGGTTTCTGCATTGCATTCATAGCTCCTTCAGCAAATGAAAACAGAGGAAGAAAGGCACCAAAGAGAGGAAACCCAAGGTACAATCCTAAACCCTCTAGCTCAGGACTCKCAAATTCTGTTCAGCTCCATCAGATAAAGTCCTTTTGCCTAAATATGCTCAGATTCATCATACTGGAATGGGAGAAAGAGACCTCAGCACAATTACTGCAGGAAGGAAGGAAGTGAAAGGTAACTACCTCACCAGACCCACACAAAGCACCAGAGTTGGGTTCAGCAAATAAGAAAAAGGTGACCTGAACGTTATCAGTGACAATGATAGACATTGGATAGACATCCTATGATGTCTAAAATGGAAGCCTGATAGAAAATTGCACTTTGAAATCTCACACACACACAAAAAAAAAAAAAAAAA
>NW_020455409.1:0-1057 GCF_003342845.1 Nothoprocta perdicaria | reverse complement strand
TCTGTTGATATATAAATGTGTGTATGTACAATATATATGATGGTGCTCACATAAACACACAAAGGTGCCTCCTCACTGTGGCAGCATTCCTTGATAGGGCAGAGATCTTTGACATTTGAATTGCTCTCAGCATGAACCCTTGTGCACCCCAACAAGAAAAAAGGACTTGCCAGGACTTTGTCATGGGATCTGCTTCATCAATGAGCCTTGCCCCTCACTGTCCTAGCCTTCACCTCACTCAGATGAAGGACAACCATGCTCACAAGTGAGCCCAGTTCTCCCTGCAGAAACCTCCCAGCAGCAAGGGACTGTCTAGAGGCATCCCCATGTTTGCAGGTGCTAAGAGCAGGTCAGATAAACCCTGATGCAGCAGCCCAGGGAATGCTGGTGCTCTTTATGGACTAAGGGATGGGAGAGGAGACACTCAGAAATCCCTGTCAGATTCACTGGCTGCTCCTTGAAACTCTTAATGAGTCTCAGTGTGTTGTCCAAAGCTGACAGTTCCATTTCCATTTTCCTCTTACCCAGTGGACAGAAATTGTGAGCACCACCTCACTGGCTTCTCTTTCAGGAAATGCCTGTCCTCAGGGTGGACGGACCATCGTCCACCCAGGCCTAGGGACTTCTTCAGTAGCACCTTTGCTTTCCTGCAGTTTGCTTCAAGAAATCTGCCATCCTGCGCTGTCCCCCAGGCTAGTCAGGTGTGACAGTCACAAGTGCTCCATGTACTCACCTGCAGCCCCTGCACACACACCTCCATGGTCCCTACAGCACGGGTCATGAACGGTCTTTGGGTGTCTGGCACCCCTTGGCTATCCCCTTTCCCCTGCTTGGTGGCCTCTTGGGGTCAGCAAAGGTGCTGCTGCTGCTCCCAACATGTAGGGTGCACRAAGGCACTTGGGAGCTTCCTTACAACCTGCTGGACTCTCCATCAGCTTTGGAGTCTTCAGCCAGTGCCCTTAGGGTGGCCTTTGCTCTGGCACCGTAATGCACAGAACATCCTTCCCACAGCAGCATCCCTGCACACCTGGGCATCCACTGATGCAAGGAGGAGAAA
>NW_020455408.1:0-1017 GCF_003342845.1 Nothoprocta perdicaria | reverse complement strand
GGGGACACAGTTATGGCAGCAGAGGTGCCACATGGAGCCGAACACCGCGGGGAACGGGCGGCACGCGGTGCCACGCGGGCACTGGTTGGTGCCTGCGGGACAGGGGACATGGAGGGGACACGGTTGGGGACAGGGTTATGGCGTTGGGGACGCGGTGGTGGGGCCAGGCAGTCGGGGTGGTTGGGGACACGGCGGTGGCACTGGGGACACAGCAATGGCACTGGGGACAGGGTGGTGGCACTGAGGACGTGGTGGCACTGGGGACACAGTGGTTGGATTGGGGAAAGGGTGGTGGCACCAGGGACATGATGGTGGCACTGGGGACACGGTGGTGGCACTGGGGACACAGTGGTCGTGCTGGGGACATGGCGGTGGCACTGGGGACAGGGTGGTGGCCCTGGGGACACGGTGGCATTGGGGATAGGGTGGTGGTGGCACTGGGGACACGGTGGTGGCAGTGGGGACACGGTGGTGGCCCTGGGGACAGGGTGGTGGCCCTGGGGACAGGGCGGTGTCACTGGGGACACGGTGGTGGCACTGGGGACACAGTGGTCGTGCTGGGGACATGGCGGTGGCACTGGGGACAGGGTGGTGGCCCCGGGGACAGGGTGGCAGTGGGGACAGGGTGGTGGTGGCACTGAGGACAGGGTGGTGGCACTGGGGACATGATGGTGGTGGCACCAGGGACACAGTGGTGGCACTGGATACATGGTGGTGTCACTGGGGACATGGCGGTGGCACTGGGGACAGGGTGGTGGCCCTGGGGACATGATGGTGGTGGCACCAGGGACAGGGTGGTGTCACTGGGGACACGGTGGTGGCCCTGGGGACACAGTGGTCGTGCTGGGGACATGGCGGTGGCACTGGGGACAGGGTGGCAGTGGGGACAGGGTGGTGGTGGCCCTGGGGACAGGGTGGTGGCCCCGGGGACACAGTGGTGGTGGCCCTGGGGACATGATGGTGGCCCTGGGGACAGGGCGGTGGTGGCCCCGGGGACACAGTGGTGGCCCTGGGGAC
>NW_020455407.1:0-1039 GCF_003342845.1 Nothoprocta perdicaria | reverse complement strand
GTATAGGCGGTGATTCCCCAATCTATAGGGGGCGTTTGGGGGGCTATAGGGGATTGGGGGCTATAGGGCATGCCGAGGGCAGCATTGTGGGAATTGCGGGGACATTTTGGGGCAGTTTCGGGTGTTTTGGGGGCAATTACGGCAGAAATGGGGAGTTGGGGGCTGAATTCCGGGTGTTTTCCCAGAATGGGGGCATTTTCCCACCCTCTTGGGTAGATTTAAGGGTGTTTTTCCCTAAAAATAAGGGTATTTTTGACCCTTCGGAGATATTTTCCCCAAAATAAGGGCATTTCTTGCCATTTGGGGCAAATTGAGGTTATTTCCCCAGGAATAAGGGYGTTTTCCCACCGTTCTGAGTGGAATTAAGGGGCTTTTCCCAAGAAAAGGGGGCATTTCTAGCCATTTGGGGCAAAATTAAGGATATTTCCCCGGAGTTAAGCTCTTTTCCCACTATTTTGGGTAGAATCAAGGATATTTTCCCTGGAATAAGGGTATTTTCAGGCAACCTCAAGGCTGCTTCCCTGGGAATTAAGGCCATTTCCCTTGGAATTTAGACCATTTCCCCAGGAATTTAGACCATTCCCAAGAATTAAGACATTTTCCCCAGGATTTCGGACCATTTCCCTGGGAATGAAGTCTATTTTCCTCGGAATTTGTGTCCATTTCTCCACGAATTAAGTCAAATTTCCTAGAATTGCAGGTGATTTCCTGAGGATTTCAGCCTGTTCTCCAGGAATTAAGGCAATTTTCCCAGGAATTAAGTCAAATTTCCCAGGATTTCAGGCCATTCCCCAAGAATTAAGGCAATTTCCTCAGGGCTTCAGGCCCTTTCCCCAGGAATAAAATCCATTTCTCCAGGAATTAAGTCCATTTTTCCAGGAATTAAGTCAAATTTCCAGGGATTTCAGGTCCTTTCTCCAGGAATTAAGGCAATTTCCTCGGGATTTTGGGCCATTTCCTTAGGATTTCAGGTTGTTCCCTAGGAATCAAGTCCATTTCTTCAGGAATTAAGTTAAATCCCCCAGGATTGGGGCCCTTT
>NW_020455406.1:1289830-1302292 GCF_003342845.1 Nothoprocta perdicaria | reverse complement strand
CCAGGCTGGAGGTGTCCTGTTGCTGCAGAATATCCGGGGAGGGCAGTCCTGTCTTTCCTGTGCTCTGAGCTGCATGGGAACGTTGTCCTTTCCTGTCCGGGTTTCCCGGGAAGACAAGCAAGCGATTGCAGCAAGTGCAGAGAGCAGAGGCAGGCAACCAACGCTGCTCTGGTGCCAACGCAGGTTCGGCGGATGTCGCAGACRCTGACAAACCTGCGGCCGGACCTCAGCCCTGCGCGCAGCAGCACGGACGAGAGGGCCAACGAGCGTCCGCGCCAGAGGAGGCCAAGCGTCAAGGACGTCTACATCTACCACCTGGGCCCCGACGAGGAGATGACCGTGTTTGTCTACTTCTCCCACATAGACAAGGAGCGGGAGGAGCAAGAGCAGCGGTCCTCTGAAGAGAAGGTTCGTGCAGCATCAAACCCATTCCCTGTGGGTGAAACGGGAGCTCAGCAGGGCTCCGAGGGCTGCACGCTGGGAGGTGCTGAGCCTGGCAGCTCCGCTCAGCCTGCAGTTGTGCTCTGCCGGTGCAAATCCCTTCCACTCCTTCAGGACCTGAGGTGTGAGATCCCCACATGCTAGTTGGGGCCAGKGGGCCAYTGTGCTGATGTCCTCYCTGGTCACACATCCCTTTCCCCCTGAGAGTGCCTGCAGATCAGTTTCTGCCTTGCAACAAGAGCCCTCGTGTGAAGGTGCCTGAGGGCTGTGTTTGCTGCAGACGGTTAAGGCTGAACATTGCAGCTCTGAGCTCCAGATTGGAGCCGGAATGGCACAAGAGAAGTGGCAGAGCAGAGCGGGAGATACCAGGGTGCCCTGTCGGGAGCAGCAGCCCTGCTGAACGCCCCTGCCCAGGCTGTGCCTGTGATGGATGCACTGCAGTCGTCCCGCTGCGCAAGGCACAGTCCCCTTCCCTCACTTGTGTTGCCGTGAGGGATCCCACAGAGCTGGAGAGAAGTGGCCTGGGAAGCAGCAGGGAAAGGCGGTGGGGCTGTGACGTGGCTGGAGCCGGTAGCAGGGACTGCCCTGATTCTGCAGCTGCAGCTGCAGCCTCCCTTGGTGGGCGGCCAGCGGCCAGGCCAGAAGAAGGGGCCTGGGGACTGCAGACGTCTTGCAGCCCCTGGCTGCTCTGCTGGTGTTTGTTGAGGGCCTCTGAGCGTGCTTGGAAGCGGGACTAAGGATTCCTGGAATTGTCTTGCAGGTTCAGCAGAGTGGTGAAAGCCAGACAAGGGCTGAGTCTGGTTCGTCCCTCCTGTCGGCTGGGGAAGAGCAGGAGATGCAGGGGATGCTGCCTGGAGAAAACCCAGGTTCTAAGGACTTCATCAAGTACCGCCTGTCATCGGGCGAGGAAGTCATCGTCCGTGTTATATTCTCCTGCATAGACGACGAGAAGATGAAGCGAGAGGCTGGGAACACCACAGAGGGAGTAAGTGTGTGCCAGGGGCAGGACAAGCCTGAGAGCGACCACTGAGGTGTCAGAATGCCAGTCCCAGAGCCGCTGCTTTGCAATGACATCCTGGGACGTTCTGTGACTTGGGTTTGGCCTGCACTAGGCCTTGCTGCCACCCAGCTCTGTGCAGGCCCAAGCAAAYGCCCAGCACTGCCTTGGAGTGGACCTTGCAGACAGGCCGGCCAGCCACGGGGCAGCTCTTGGGCACTCAGAATGGGATTACAATGGGAGACATGGAAGTGCTGAGCAGCTGGACCTGAGGGGATGTTGCTCTGCACCTTCTGCAACCTCTCCCTCAGTGCTGGAGCCCACAAAGGGCTTCACCCCCTCTCTTGGCCCCACCACGTTCCCTCTCAGACCGATCACTGCACACAGGAGCTTGGGTTGAACCAGGGACCTGTGTGCCGTGACACTGAGTACGGAGATGCTGTGGGAAGCACATCTGAGCGCACGGCCTGAAATAGTCTGCCTTGCTTCTGTATCTGTCTCCCTGGAGAGCCCACTTAGCAGCATCTTCCTTTCTTGTTCCCTAGGAGCCCTGAGGAGAAGACCTGTCCTCCAAGGCAGCAGGAGAGGAGCGAGTGAGAGCAGCCCTGCCGGCGCGCAGCCCGCTTTGTTCTTGGGTATTAAAGCTCATCTGCCAACTGCTGTGCCCACTTCCTTGCCGTGGTGTGAACTCTTCCGTTTGCAGCTTGTGAATATCGGAGGGAGCCAAACCCAACACGTCAGGAGTGTGCGGGCCTGCTGCCAGTGCAGCTCTCCTCAATGTCAGGCCATGAGTGCTTGTGCCCAGCTGGGGTCATGCTGTCTCAGCAGTGTCATGCTCTTGATGAGTCTCCATGCGAGCGCTGGTGTTTGCTCTTTCACGGCAGCCCCATCAGGGAATGGCCAGGGGATGATCCAGGGATGTGAGAGGAACTTCTTTAGCTCTCTTGAGGTACAAGGAGTTTGAGCTGGGGCCTCCATTTCCCTGTGCCAGTCCTGGCTGCAGGATGAGAGGACACCGTTAATCCCATGTGCATTGTGTTGCACTGACTACTTGGCTTTTGGGGGTAATAAGATGGATCCCGAGGATTAGCAGTGGAAGTCACAACCAGGAGGGTGTCAACATGGTCCATGGCTGCCTTGTCTTTAGGGACCATGAAAGAGCCGCACTGTAGACGCTGAGGGCAGCGAGGAAGTAGGGCAGCAGAGTGCAGAGCGTGGCCTCTATGTGAGCAGACTCCATCCTTGTCAGGGAGTTGGTGGGAGGTCCCCAAGGAAGCAGGTGTGAAGGACACAGGAGCTGCAGGAACCTGGCCAGCGTGTAAGCAGAACCCTGCAAGCACCAGCAGGCAGATGAGCAGAGGGATCCTGAGAGGGGCTCAGGGAGGAATGAGCTCATAGGGAATACCACCACCGAGAGCCAGGAGAGGCCAATGAGGCCCTGAGACACAAGGGAGGTCACAACCAGAAAGAGGACCCATGGCCTTAGCACTGGCCTGTAAGGCCTCAGGCCCAACTGACCTCAAAATCACCATCAGCAAACACGTATCCAGCACTGGCCTGTCGGGCAGTGAGGTACGAGCAGCGACACAGCTCCCAAGAGCAGCCACGAGCAGAGCCTTCATCCGTCAGGGCCTCAGACACCAAGGACCACGCAGCTCCAGAGAGGAGTCTCTTCCTTGGCACTGGTCTGTCAGGGTGTCACACACACGTCATCCCACAAGCACTTTGGTGGTTGTGGGGTTCCTTGTGGCCCTGATGACAGCTGGGGAAGAGCTCAGTGGCCTCTCTGAAGTGCATGTGCCCCAGTGTGCACAGCCTGGGCAATGAGCTGTATGAATCGCTAGAGGAGCTGGAGGCCACGTCGCGCCAGCAACACTGTGACACAGTGGCCATCACCGAAACGTGGTGGGACTCCTGCCATGGCTGGAGTGCTCCAAGGGATGGCTGCATGCTCTTCAGAAGGGACAGGCAAGGAAGGAAGGGAGGTGGGGCAGTGCTCTGTCTTAGGTCCTTGATTGCATGGAGTTCCAAGAGGGTGATGGAAAAGACACATGCTTATGGATCAGGATGAGCAGGAAGATCCACAAGCTGATATCCTGGTGGCAGTCTGCTRTGGACCACCCAAGCGGGATGACAATCCACATGTGGTATTCTGCCAGCAGCTGGCAGACGTCTTATGATCATCAGCCCCCATTGTCATGGGGGACTTCAACCTGCCAGGTCCATGGAGGGTAGGGAAGACARTCCCTTGCTCTTTTACTTCCCTGGGGTGATTCCCTTAGGAAGGAACGGGTGCCAGGCTCCTGGAAGAGCACGGGTGGGGTGTGCTCCCCATAGAGCACTGGAGCCTTCACACACTCCAGGTGACAGAGCCCTGGAGCAGGCTGCACRGAGAGGATTTGGAGCCTCCGTCTCTGGAGACTCCCGCGTCCCCTGGCCAGCGGGGAGCAGGAGAGGGCGCCGCGGGCGGGAGCCAGGATCAGAGCGGCTGCGTCCTGGCACCCTGAGGGACCCCGCAGGGACGTGCGCAGGGACGCTCCCTCCATTGCGACAACGTTGTGGGTCTCCTCTGCCTCCTTCGGAACATTCCGTTGTGSAGAGCGAGGCTTTCCCGCCCCGTTCCAGCCGCAGCCCTGCTGCGCTGCTGGGCGCTGGACACGGCGGCCGGGCCCAGCGTGTCCGCGCACAGCGGGGAGCGACGGGGCGGCTCCAGCGCCGGGAGCCGCCGGGCCCGACACGGGCAACGGCGTCCGCCGCCAACGGCGCTGCCGGCGCCATTGCGGGCCGCAGGGCATGCCGGGAGCGGAGCCGTTCCTCGCGGCGCTGCCGGCGCCATGTTGCCGCGCGCAGGGCATGCCGGGAGCTGTAGTCTTTCGTCCCGCTCCTTTCGTTCTCCTCTCCATTGCTTTAAATCATGAGATCCCTGCGTTCCCTAATGGCTCCAATATGTGAGGTTACCAGGAGGAGGGTCTCGGAGCTTAATGGACCTGAAGAGTTCATGACAAATATCACTGATGTTCTCTCCCTGATGCCCCAGACTGGGGCTCCTGCTGCCCTCGGGCTGCCTCCCCGCCTGTGCCCGAGGTTCTTCTCCCGGGCAGGAGGGTGTCAACGTGAGTGTCCCGGTAGTGCGGAGGCAGGAGGCAGCATCTGCACCAGCAACCGGGACTGCAGGGTCTGCGTCAGAGACTGCCTCTGCCACGGACCAGGAGGAGTTCGCTGAGTCTGGGAGTTCGTGCCGTAGCTGGATTTTGTTTGTCTGTGTGGCCATGAACCACGGAGATGAACCACATGGAGGGACTCAGCTTGGCGTGACCCCAAAGGATCTTCAAGGAGAAGAGCTTCATGCTTTGAAGCAGTTAACATTGCACTCCCCTCCTTCCCGGCCTCCCCACCAGCCCCAAGATAAGAAACCTGGCGTATTTCCCTCCCACTGCACATGCAGAGCACTCGGGGCAGCCACCCCGGCATGCAGAGGGGCTCCAAACCCCCGGCCATACCTGGCAGGGCCGCAGCTGGGATGGGGAACCTCAGATTTGCTTGAATTGTGAATTCATACCCTTGAAGAGCTCTGTGTGACAAAACAACGGGACGAGCAGCAGTGAGCCCGGTGCTATGGCCAAGACCCAGGCATTGTAGTCAAGCATTGGAACAGGCTGCCCAGGGAGGTGGTGGAGTCACTGTGGCGACTCAGAGCCTGAGCCAGTGTCAGGACATAGGAGTCTGCCTGGCTAAGAAAACTAAGAACACTTCTGCTCGTGCCCTGAGGAAAATCTTAGGAAAGGCTGCTCTAGCTTTAAGCAAGACGCTACTCACAGGTGCTTGGATGGGGAGCCATCAGCTGCAAGCAGAAATCCACCAAGTGTTAGCGCCCGCTGTGGGAGAGGTATTAGGGCTCTGTTCATCCTCCTCACCAAGTCCTCACCAGCATATTGGGTGTCCACTAAACAAGCCATTATGGCTCTTTGAGGTGGAAATGCCTTTGGGGGCCAMAGGACTATACAGCTTGGATCTGTGCCAATGCAGGGGCAGCCCCAGGCATATGTGGCCAGGGCTTTGGGGCTGTTAGTTCACTCACTGGCATCTTGTATTCAAAAAGGAGACTTTTAGGATCCAGGAAAAAAAAAATAGAAAAATGAAAAGCTTCAGAGAAGGAGATCAGAGTAAAGCCTTGTCTAGGTATTGAGGCCAGGAGGCACTGGTCAGTTCTTAGCCTGTGCCATCTTGCTGGAGATCTGTCTCCTTTCTCCCCACTGCAATCTCTCCCAAGACACATCAGCAACATCCTCCCAGCACGGATGGCGGGTGCATGCCACYCAGCCATCGCACCCTTGCTCTGCTCAGCATCCTGCACTACAAGTTCTTGCAGCAGGAGGGCAGTACCTGGCCTGGCAGCTGCCACTACCTTCCCTGCCTTCATCAAGCAGCTCTTCACGGGCACATGGGCTGATTTTCTACCTGATAGCTTCTCGGCAGGGGCAGAAGCCACCTCTGAAATTATCTGCCCTGCAGCCTCCTCCTCTGCAAGGTGCTGCTAGTGCCTGGATGAATCGCAGGGCAGTTGGAGGTGACCACACAAGCCCAAGTAGTCCCTTTGCAAGAGGGACTGAGCCTCCACACTGCAAGGCTGCCACTGWTACAGCCAAGGCTTTCTGGCTGCCTCCTGGAGGTTGCTCTAACCCTTCCCTGGATACCAGAGTGTGCCTTGGGAAAAGCGAAGGGAGCAGGGCCACAGGGAGATGGGTGAGGCGGGTGAGAGGCCAGATCCACACTGGTAGGAGGCACTGCTCAAGGAAGACATGCACTGAGAAGCAGAGAGGATCCACTGGCATTTATATGTGCACGGGAAGGGAGGCCGCACMGAACGCGGTGTCGCTAGAGGGAGCAAGAAGATCAGCTGTCAGAGAAGACAAGTGGGAGAGTTCGGGTATGGAAACACCATACCCAGCAGCAGGAGCCACAGGCGGGAACTGGGGATGTGCACCTTGCACTGCAGCCTGGGGATGCTCCGAGCCAAGGCACCGCGTGCTAGGAGCTCGCAGCCCSCCGCCGCCCCTTGCTGCACAGGGCGATGCCCTGGTGTTGCAGGGGCTGCAAGCCTCAGGCTCCAGCTCCTTGCCTGGGGAGGAGGGAATCAGTCTGGGGATTTATGCTGCGACCCTTGGTCTTCTTCCCTCCAGGATAACAGCTGCTCACCCAGAAGAGCAGAGAGCAGCTCTGCTCCTCATTTACTGCTCTCACCCYGAGCAAACCACAGGTGCCACTTTGTGGCTGCTGCGATGAAAAGAGCCTGCGTGGATGGAAAGAGCCCGTCCTACCTGCTGCCAAGCCCAGCAAGGCCTGGCTTCTCCCTCAGGAGCAGGGGGTCTACAACACAGCGCTGACAGGGACTGAGGGCTTATGCTTGAGCTTAAATGGGTCCAGGGGCAGGGTGTGGGTGGACGTCCCAAGGGAAGCTGCTCGGGGCTTTCATGCCGGTTGGTTTCCTTATGGCCTTGACACTTGAGGTAAGAGAGAAGGGAGAAACATTGAGGCTTCTGGCTCCCTCTTTCAGGGTCCTGATAAGGCTGGGCAAGTGCAGCCCACGACACAGCCTCCCCTGTGTTTCCTCCTGCTTCAGGAGCAAGGTGCAGGTTCCCAGGGGCTCGTTGGGTCCTGCTGCCTCCCCCGGGTGCCCCGGGGTTCCCCTTTCCTCCTGGCAGCTTCTCCTTCACCCCTGCTCCTGTGCCAGGGGGAAGCATCCCCAGCCAAGGGGGACGCAGCTAGGGACTAGCTTGGATGCAGCCCTGTGCCACGTGCTCTAGGTGACCCTGCGTGAGCAGGGGGGTTGGACTCGATGACCTCTGAGGTCCCTTCCAACCTTCGGCATTCTATGATTCTATGATTCTATGACTATCAAGCAGATGTCACTAGTCCTTTCCAGCAGCAGAAAATCTGAGCTTTTCCAGAGCCCAGGGCGCTCAGTCCTTTGCCTGAGCCCCTGCTAAGCTGCCCAGGCCTGCTGGCACCGCCCTCTGAATGAGCACCTTGGGCATGCTCCCAGCCCRGGGAGGCAGTGAAAGCTGCGGGGAAGCCACAATGCAGGGCAGGAGCAGAGGGCTCAGAGGGCCAAAGGAGAAGCTGTCTGGGAGAAGCAGCCCAAATCTGGCTTGCGGGACAAGATGACAGCAGGCATTTACTGAAGGACAGGAGAGGTGGCTGCTGGCTTCAGATGCAGAAGTGACAGAGAAGCAGCTCTCTGGAATGCTGCTAATTCTCATTAGGTCAAACACTCCCACCGAGCTGTGCCTGGCTTATCTTGCTCCTGCTGCCTGTCTTGCTTTTCGCTCCCTGTGAGCCYTTTCAGCCCACTAGTGCAGCAGAGTGAGCCAAGGAAGGAGGGAAGGTGCCACAGGAGGGTCGCCTCACACCCACAGGAAGCCGGTGCACAGAAGTACTCCAGCACTCATGGTGTCCCAGCCAGCCCATGCCTCAGAACTTGGCCCATCAGACAACCAAGCTGGGTCAGTTCACATCTTCTTGAGAGCTTGGTTGTGGGACTGAAGCTTGGAAGCTAGAAGTGAGCCAGTCACCAAGAAAAAGGGGTTGGCCAAGGCTGGCCCAGCCACAGGATCCTGTGGTCRGAGACAGCAGGAGGGCCAAAGTAGCCAGGAGCGCTGTCTCCTCTTGCAAAGCCTGGGAAACCAGGCTGCCTGCTGGGCACCGCAGAAACGGCTTTTCCCAGGCTTGCGTGTCCAACAGGAAAGGCAGCAAAGGCTTTTTGGGCAGGCTGGGAAATGAAGCCATTGCCCCTGTAACCACTTCCAGCACCTGGCTCGACACCACACCTGGCTACAGGTTATGGAAGCAGATCCCACGTGTCTTTGTAGCCACCCATCCCTGCCCTGCCGGACGCCTTCCTTCCACACAGGCTTGTGCGAAGATGTAGCCTCGTACCCCGTGTCACGGGAGCAAGGGCAGCAGCAGAATGCAGCAGGACGCAGGGAGAGGCTACCCCAGTGTTCCCTGCTGGGAGCTCCCCAGCTTTCGGTTCCTGCTGGTAGAGCAAGCGTGGAGCCCGCGGGAGCTGCGGAGCGCAAAGCAGAGCTCATGGAGCGCAAAGCAGAGCTCATGGAGCGCCAAGCAGAGCTCATGGAGCGCAAAGCAGAGCTCACGGAGCAGTGTGGCCCGGCAGGGGCAGGAAGCACGGCCGGCCCGCGTGGGCAGCTCGTGCGCCAGGAACCAGCCACGCTGCGCTGTGTCTACCTTGGAGTTTTTATTTTTGATTCTGTGCTTGGCTAGCAGGTTGCAAAACCCAGACAGTGAATCAGACCCGGCTGGAGTTCCCTTTTCCCCTTCCTCAGCCCAAGGGAGCAGCAGCAGGACAGTTGTGAGTCCCAGCGTACTGGCCCAGCACGGCAAGGGCAGCCCTGGGATAGAAGCATCTCCCCTCCAGGTGCAGAGATGGACCCTGTGGCTGAGTTAAACAGCCCCAGGCCCTGCCAGTTGGCACGAGGTCACACTAGGTCCYCCAGCCCAGCATCAGGAAACAGGAGCCAAGCAAAGCAAAGGCCAGCTTGGCCAAGCCAGCCGCTGCTGTCCTCATTGGGGTGACCAGCACCGTATGCCACCATCAGAGGGGAGCAGAACTGAGCATCTCCTCGGCGCAGCACTGCCGGGTAGACCAAGGGTTGACGTGGCTCCACTTGAGGCTGGATCCTACTGCCCCTCGGGACAGCATAGCTGAAACCTGTCACAGACACCATCTCAGAAGGAGCAAGGTTCACCCAGAACCTTTCCAGAAGGATGTATCTGCTGAAGCTACAGCCATGCCATGAGCATTCCCCAGCCTTGTGGGCAGCCTCAGCACGGGAAAGGGGGCCTCTCCCAGCCCTAGGGATGCTAAAAGCATCTCACAAGGAGGACAGCTGCAGGGTTGGGGACGGATCACAGCCGAGAAAGCGCCGAGGCAGCAGGAAACCTGTGGTGGGAAGCTCTGAGTCAGCCCCGACCACTGCTTCACTGCAGTCAGCCCCTACCCTGCAGCCTCCGTATGGATTCTCACAGATCCCTAGGGCAAAGCCGGACGTGTGTCCTGCAGAGAGGCAGCCTGCAGGTGGACATAGGAGGAGGGCAGGAGGCTCAGGCCGTTGCAGAGGCCACTTCTAGGTATCTGCTGGAAAGTGTCTGCCACGGTGCCGCCAAGAAAGCAGCACTCAGGCCACTGGAACTGGAAATGGGACAAGGACCCAGGATGGGTTTCGGGGCAGGATAAGGCCGAAGAGGCCATCTAAAGGAATTGCCGAGCAGCTCTCAGCGTGGACAGCAAAGATTGCTGCAGTCAGGGAGAGCACCACAGGGAAACTGAGGCAGGGGCTGTCACTTGGGGGCTTCTCGGGGAGATTTTCTGCTGGAACAACAGTGGCTTCAGGCATATAGGGAGTGACAGAGAGCGACCGGTCCCCTAGTTRCTAGTGCCCCAGGCCTCGGGGGTCAGCAGGCACGTTTTGGGGTGCTGAGTCATGCAGTCTGGGTGCTGAGTCATGGCTGGGCCGCTCTGCAGGGTCACCCACGAGCTCTCCCGCCGCAGGATCCTGCGCCCCGTGCGTGCCCTCCCCGCCAGCCCTCRCCAACCCGAACCACGTCTGCTGCCACGCGGCCTCCAGCCCCGCTATTTGCCCGTGTTTGGAAAACCTGAGCGGCCTGCGGCCGCCCCACAGCAGAGCAGGACCCTGCGCACACGCATGGAGTGTCGTGGGCACGGCCCCCGCGGGCACTGTCCCCACCAGGGACAGGGAGGGGGATGTGGGGCTGAGTCTCCTCTCCGGGCGGACACTGAAGCCCCMCTTCTCACGCTGTAAAATCCCGGCGTCTGCGTGGGGGAGGAGGCAGAAACCTGGCTTTAATCATTGCTCTGTGCTGAGCACAGCAGTGGGCCGGGGCCCTCTTTGGCTGCTTTCTGTTTGGAATTTTGTGGTGAGGGATTTTTTTTYTTTTAATTTTTCTTTCACTGATTCATGAAAAGCCTGAGACTGCCTTTAGGAGCTGGGCTTTTCCCTTGYTGGCGTCCATCCCTTCATGCTGTGAGCTCCGAACATCCCTCTTTCTCCTAACAGATGCCAGTGCCAGAGGGAAGTGGCTGCTTATTAAAGACTCTCCGACACCAGCACTATAGTCAACACCCTCAGCAGAGCCTGTTGACACTGAGTCCCCCTGGAAAAGGGTCTGCAGTGGCTTCCTAAGAGGTGGCCCCTGTTCCCTGCTGCCTCTGCATCCTGGTCTTCGTGGATCCATCTCCAGTTCAGGGCTTCAGAGACTCTTCCTCACGCAGTGGCTCACTGCAAGGGTGCTGGCTGCTGGCCGTGCGGTCCCTGTGCCACCACTGCATCTGCAGGCCCCAAAGAACGGGTGAGCAGAGCCCCAGGACACATTCACCACAGGACCCGCCTGGTTCCCAGGCAAACTTGCCCCATAGCTCTGTGTTGGTGCCCACCAAAATCCCGAAATACATGCTATGTAATCAGCAGTCCCTCATTTCCACGCACATTTGGAGGCAGCTCGGCTCCATCTCCAAACCACCCTACCTCTTCTCTCTCCATCTGAGCACGCTCTGCCAGGACCTATTGCTGCAGCAGGCGATTCACAGCATCCCCTAGGACAAACAAACACCAGCGTTTTGTCCAGGCTGGACATTTTCCTGCCAAGGATCTCAAGCACTTGGGAAATCACACAGGAAGCCAAGGCCCTTCTGGAGTTTATGTTAGATGGGGGAAACTGAGACACAGAGTAGGCTCGGGGCCAAGGCACAGCATTCGCAGTCTCCTGTTTCTTAGGTTCCTGCGATAGCTTCTAGGTAGAAGGTGGCACCCCCACCGATGCCCTTGGAATGGGGTGGAATAAACTGGATTCCTGGGTCTTGGAAGAGGGCTGGCTGGGGCTGCATGGTTGGTCCAAGGGCTGAGGGCACCCTCCAYGGCAAGGGCAGAACCAACCGCCACCCGAGGGTGTTGTCAGGGCAGACGTGGCCAGAGGTGAGCTGATCCTCCATGGCAGCCCCACTGAGCCCTGGAGTGTGGTCAGGATGAGAGGGAGTTATTCCCCAAAAAAACTCAGCTCTGAAGTGGACTGGGACAAAGTGAAAGGCAAATGTTTGAGGGAGCATACCAACGGGGTGAGGAAAGGCTTTCCTGAGCTGCAAGCAATGATTTTATGTCCCCGGGGGTGGGGGGCAGCTGTTGTTTCCTGACTAGAGATTATTTAGCCAACACATGTTAAAAATCATCAGCAACTTCATCAAACACGGTCAGGCTGCGGCTTGCCTTAAAGCAACAGCCTCAGGAATCTGAGATCTAGAGATGGGTCTGTGCTCCTGGAGATGTGAAACAGGAAGGGAGATCATGCTGTTAAGTCACATTGAGAGGGGTCCAGTCTGGGGTAGCCCAACAGATCCTGCACATGCCACCCCCTCCATAAGAGATGGAAACAAAACATGTTCTAAACGGCTCGCTCATCTATCCTGCCTGCAAGCAAAGCCAAGCAAAATCAAACGACTGGCTGGAAAATGCCTCTCTGCAACCTCTGAGAAAGGGAGCTCTCTCTCTGTTTTCCTCCACCCCACCGCTGAGTGATGAGGAAACAAATCTCCAAGCTGGGCTGACCTAACTCTCATAGTGCACAGTCCAGGAAGCATTAAAAGTGAAAAACAACCTCTCAGCCAGTCTCAGGAGGCAGTTTTTATCTGGCTGCCACCCAGCTTTCTTTGCATAGTCCAAGACCTGGTCGTGCCCTCACTTGCAGACTCATCTGCAACACAAAGCTCCCATCTCCAAGGCACAGAGAGGCAACCAAAGAACCGGAGAGGAGATTTTGTAGCTCCAGGCACTTCCTTGCTCATCAGCCCCTCTGGGCATGCAGGCAGAATTGCTGCCTGAGACTGGGGCGAGTGGTTCACACCAGGGATGCCCCTTTTCCAGCTTTGCTCACCTGGCTCTGATGGCCGTGAGCCACTGCAACAAGGAAACAGGAGGAACAACAAGGAAACAGGA
>NW_020455406.1:1285854-1289485 GCF_003342845.1 Nothoprocta perdicaria | reverse complement strand
TCTTTCACGTGCTCTCAAATATGCCTCTGCCTATCATCCTTCCCCAACTCCAAGGCAGGGGAAGGACAGCAGATACCTCTCCGGTCTGTCCCCGCTCATGTCCCTTGGCTTGTCTCCCCTTCCACATGCTCCTTGGGGCAGGGATGGGAGAGCCAGAGCAGAGCAGCACCTGCCTCTTGCCAGCTCCGGGCGCTGAGCCACGTGCTGAGCTGGCCGAGTGCAGCAGGGACASCCTTAGGCTTGGCAGATGTCCCTGTCTCAGGAGTATCCCTGATGCAGCACGGAGCGGGCAGGGACAGCATTTCCCCTCCAGGTCATTACTGGACAAGTCACCAGGAGTTTAGCAGCCCCTGCTGACAGACAGTGTGGAAGCCAGAAAAGGGTATTGGAGGCAAGCGTAAGCAGGGAGATCAAGAAGCGGCCCAGACTAACAGGCTTTGCCTGAGGCTGCCATAATGAATCACTTCCAAGCCCTTCAGCATCCCCCTTTCAGCCCCTGCCTCCCATGCAGTCCCACCTCCCTCCCGCTGGGACGGGGCTCCAGCCAATGTCACCAGGASACAGGGGAATAGGGGCAGCTTCCCTGCCACCTTTCTGCCAAAAGAACAGGATGAAAAACTCTTTKGCCACCAGAAGATGCCACTCTTCCTTATACGCTACCCTCCCGCCCCCATACCACCTCCCTTTGCACATCCCAGCCCACCAGAGATGCACACACAGTGAGTGATTGGATCAGCCATCTCAAGGTGYTTGTGTGGAGTCTGCATTATTCAAGCCTTGGTGAGTCTTTTATAAAGGCAATAAAAGCAGATAAAGCGACTGGTTTACCTGTTTGCCCTGTTATCTGGGAGGACACAACTGCTAGCCATGGGGTCCTCTGCAGTCTGGGGTCCTGAGGTGGTCAGCACGTCCAGCAACTGCTGCCGAAGGGACTGCTGCAAAGGGCTTGGGAATACCCAAGGGCTGAGAGAAAAGCGTTCTCCACGTGGCCCAGCAAGCATGGGTARGGGCAAGTCTGCAGAGGAGACCCAGTCAAAACACTTCCTGGGGCACGTGCAGTGCCAACAGAGCCAGACTGCGGTGAAGGGTCCAGAGAGCAAGGGGCAGGACTCAGGGCAAGCACACAAACATCAGCCCCAGGGGTGAGCAGAGAGTAAATATTGACGGTGAGAACTGCCCGGGGGTTGGGGCAGGCGGCCACCACCTCTGCAGTGAAAGCAGACAGGAGCTGCGAGTCCACGAGCACATGGGGACCCCTCTGGATCTTTGGGCAGGATTGCCGTAAATTGGGCACAGCCACGGCAAGACCCGCTTGAGCTTTGGTCACGCTCTGCCTCGCATGTCACCAGCTCAGGTGACAGGGCCACCCACCCCCAAGCCCAYGCACCAGGCAGTGGCTCTGCTTGGAGGTGCGCGGGGGGCTCCAAGCTGCACGTTGCCAATAACCTCTTCCCAGGTGGGCCCATGTCCTCCAGGCAGGGGAGGGAGCCCCGCTTCTTCCCTCACACCAACTCCCTCCCTTCCTCCTGGTCSTGGTTTCAGATTTCATTTCTCCATGCCAGCTCAGGGCCAGTTTACAACTGGTGGCCGGTAAGCCCAGAAGAATTCAGCACTTCCTTCTAAGAAGGATAAATTGCATCTACCTTGGACATTGAACCAGACTCTCCCCGTGCTGAGAAATCGCAAGGGCTCTGCACGTGGAAGAGGCTGGGGCAATATCTGTGTGCCACGGAGCCAACCCTGACCGGGCCATCCCCACGCAGGCGCCGCAGGGACAGCTCCCCAAAGGCAGCACCATGCACAGCCCCACATGGAGCTGCAGCAATTCGAGCCGGTGTGTAATGGAGACAAGTGGAAAAGTAGGACTGGGAAACAGCCCAAGACGTTCCTAATTCAATCTTCTGCTCTGCACTGGGAGAGAAAGTGGGGGGTGAGGGGAAAGGACAGTTCCTGKCCCTCTACTCCAGTCCAAGGTGACCGTAGACCAAAGAAGGAGCTTCTGCACCCAGGAATCAACAAGTCCTGGTCACCTGGTAAAAAGAGGAACTGGGAGGCTCTTTTCCATTTAATGAGGTGGTACCTGTGAATAGCTCCTTTCTCCTGCATCCCAAAGAGCAGCCAGGAATCCTGCTGGGACATCCCTGAAGGAATCTTATGTGCATAAAGCAGGGAGAAAGTGGCTGGACTTGGTGGAAGAGAGAGTGGCACCATTCCAAGCAGGCAGGACATGAAGCAGAACAACTATTTAAAGGGGAAAAAAATGCCTTTCACTGTTCTGAAAGCACTAAAGTGACCTGCTAGKGAGGAGTCCCTACCTAGCAAAAAGTGTCTTTAGATGTTATGTCCTGATATGATATGATATATATGRTATGATGTCCTTATATGATAAGCCCAAAACCCAGGAGACGGGATGGGGCTGCAAGGCAGCAACCTCTTACCTGGCCCACCTGGGCCTTGGCAGGGTCCCTCCTCACCCACTCTTGGCCTGTTTCACAGTAAATCCTGATGTTGCCCTCCGTGCACTCCTGGGAGCTCCCCTGGAGCTATTTGTGGATTTGGGCTGACGCCAGCCCACAGGTTTCCCACACCCTGCTCTTAGGGGAGAGTGAGTGGTTCCAGCAGGCTGAAACATCTGTGTGTATCAAGATCTCACTTTCTTTCAGAGGTAACGATGCTTAAAGGCCAGGAAATAAATCACCTGAGCAGGGAGCAAATTGCAGCTCCCAGGCTTTCTTGCAGCCTTTCTCCAGGTTTTCTCTTTGCCTTTTAAATAACGCGACATTTCTATTTCAAAGCAACCAGAAAGGTTACTCATTAGAGGGGTGGAGCTTCTGGGGTCAGCAGCGGAACCTCCAAGTGCTCCAAAACAACCTGCCTTGCTCCCAGCCCGGTGCTCTGACCACTAGCCCATGCTGTCCTGGCCCAGGAGGGGTTCTTACTGGACAGCAGAGCAGACACGGGCCCACCAGGCACTTCTGGACCTAGTCAGCAGAAAACAGTGCCTTTCAGCTAAGCATTGTCTCCCCAGGCCTTTCTGGGGGCCAGCTGATCTCTTGCCCTGCAGGGACGTGGTGGCCCATCATCTAAACCTGGGTCAAACACTGTCCCCCTTGACCTAGGACCTTCCCCTCCCAGCCCAGGCAGCCCAGGCTTCTCCCTGCCTGCAGCAGCCCTGCATAGGCACCCCACTGGTGCCCACATTGCCCTCGGATGGTGGTTGGATGGTGGTGTCCCAGTGGCTCTCCTGGAGGGCCCATTACCCTATTCCAGTAGAGTCTATGCAAACACAGCTTGACTTCTTCTGCAGATCATGGACCTGCAGGCCAAACCCTGTTCCACACTGACTCCTCACCCTTTGGTCCCAGTGTCCTTTCCTGGACTCCATCCTGGTGACCTCCCTCAGTCCCTGTGTCCCATCTTGTCCCAGGAGTGACCCTTGGCTCCAAATCTCAGGGACCAACTTCAATCCCGGTGTCTCCGGGGCTGCCCTCGCGGCTTCCTCCCTGATGTTCCCCCTCCGCCCACGGAGCCGGCCGTGCTCCCTCCTTGTCCCGGGCTCCGCCGTGGCTCCCAGCCCGTGGGATGCGGTGCCGGCCCCGCCACCCCGCGCCCGTGTCCCGGGGCCACCCCG
>NW_020455406.1:1254838-1285694 GCF_003342845.1 Nothoprocta perdicaria | reverse complement strand
ATGGTGCCGCAGCAGCCCCGCGCCGGGCACTGCCTGCGCTCGCACAGCGGCGCCTCGGCCGCCCCCATGCTGCCGTCGCCCGGCGGCGGCCCCGACGACCCGCGGCGGCGGCGCTGCGGCCCCCTCTGGGGCAGCGTGGCCGTCATGGCCATCGTGGCGCTGCAGATCGCCTCCACCACCGGCCTCTTCGTCTACTTCACCATGGCCATCTCCAAGGTGAGCCGCGGGGCGCGCCGCTGGAGGCCGCCGCGCCGAGGGCTTTGTCCCGCCGAGCCTCCCCTCCGCCTCCTCCTCCTCCTCCTCCTCCTGCTGCTCCTGCTGCTCCTCCCAGCGCGGGGCTCGGCGGCAGCCCCGGGCCAGGAGCCCGGCTCCCCCGGGCAGGGCGCCCCGCAGCCCCGAGCGCCCCACAGCCCTCGCCGGCTGCAGCGGGAGGCGGTGGGGAGGGGGTGGTTGGGACCCCGGGAAGCCCCGGGTGCAGGAGCCGCTGTGTCGGGCTCAGGTTGGATCCAGCTGCGCAGGGACAGAGTCCTTTGGAGGAGGCTCCGTGCGCAGCTCTGCGCCCGGATGCAGGGACAGGGAGCCCCCTCTTTGGCTGCCGCTGGAGCTGGGGATACAGATTTGGTGGGAGGGACCTTCTGCCCRGCACTCCATCTTGCCCTGGATCCAGAGCCATGCATCCAGATGTGGAGATGGGGCTGCCCTGCCCTCCATCAGAAGCTGTGGATCCAGATGTAGGAGAATAGTGCCCCTGCTCTGGGCTCTGTCCAAAGGTTCTAAGATGTTGGGGAAATGACTCCCTGCCCGGGCTTTGTCCAGATGGGAGGGATGAGCCCCTGTCCCAAGCTCCATCTGGAGATGCAGGTGCAGAAGCTGGGATTGCCTACCTTGTTCCATGCAGAGCTGGAGTTCCAGAGATGGAGAATTGGAATCCATCTTAAGCTGTGGGTTCAGATTGGGTGTGAGGGACCTACTTTGGGCTTCACCCACAAACAGAGATCCAGATGTGGAGGAGGGCATACTCTGCTGGGCTCCATCTGGAGCTGCAGATCCGGATGCTGAGAGAGGGACCTCCTGCCCTAGACTCCAGACCACTTTTACTCCTGATTCCTACCCCATCTCCTCCCCACTCACTGCTTCAGCCATTGTCAACCTACTCGTGCTCCAGATCTACTAATTCTTTCTCAACTGCTTTATGAAACTCTAGAAATGGCCTAGGTGGGGAAAGCCCTCATCGCCGGGAGTTCTTAGGCGCTTCATTCAGCTTTAATCACAGCAAATAACCATTGTGGCATCCCGAGCCTTGCCCACCTGCTCTCTACATCACTAATGCCAAAAGGTTCCCGACCCTAGCACCCTGTGGACTGGGTACTATGGCCCAACAGCCAACCTTTTCTGGGTCTCRGCAGGTGACCTACAGCACTACTGCTTCTTAGATACCACTAAACACTGTCTCCCAGCCACAGCTCCAGGGCCTTCCTGTCCTCCTCAGACTAGGCAGTGCAGAGATATAGACCTTAATACAGCAACCTGGTGCAGGACAGGCCTGAGCCTATTAATAGCTCCCGTTGCCCCCACTGAATTAGGTGCTACAGAGGGGAAAACAGCAAACTGGAGGCCTCGCTGGTATGAGGAAAATTTAAGACGGCCAAGCAGTTTTCCTGGGCTGTTCCACAAATGGTAACGATCAGCCCTGATGATGAAGGGTCCATCAAGAAAAAGGCCCTGGAGTAGCAAGCATTGCACAAAACCACAGACAACAAAAAACCAGAAAACAAATAAAACAAAAGCCCTGCCCGGGAGATCAGAGCTGGCCATGGATGTAAGAGGAACAGCCTGTGKCTGCCACCTGCCCGGGCCTCTGTCTGAGCAAACTCCAGCCCTTGGGGTTCATTTGGTTCCTAGGACCCTGTGTAGCACCCACCATGGGGACTTTATATAGAAGAAACCACAAGGAAGGGTTGCAGACATGCGTAGGGGAGCATGCTGAGAGCGTGCTGGCTTCATTTCCCGGGCCGGTTGGCCAGGGGCAGCCTAGGTTATGCAGGCACATGCCACAGTTGGCGCTTCTGGCAGCGCCGAGCAGTTTTGTGCCCTGGCTGTACTCAAACACATACACATGTCGCCAAGTTGCATGCAAGTGGTCCCCTGATCTAGGGGGCCAAGCACAGCTGCAACCTGGTGGGCCGAACCCAGGCCARGCAAAGCACTCTCAGAGCCACCCCTTGCCAGTCGCTCGGCCATATGGATGTGGGAGGTGTGTGGGCCACCACTGGTAGAGCAGCCTCATGGACGGAGATCCTGTAGCCGGTCGTGTGCCCTGGGGCTGCAGCGTCAGGGACGCACTGGGAAGGGGCAGCTCAGCACATAGCACGCCACRTTGCGTGGAGGAAGGCTTTGTATCCCAAAGCACAAGCCGACTCAGACTAGTGGGGCTCGAGGTGTGCCTGGGCTGGTGCAGCCCTGCGGGCACGAGGGATGCGGTTGCCGGTGAGCGTGGCTCAGCGGCTGGAGGAGAAGAGCTGAACAAGATTGCACTGAGATCTGGATAATATTGCATTTTGCAACTCCAGCTGAGCTCAGCAGTGATAATTAAAGCACCGAGAACATGGGCCAGGCTTCCTGAGAATTTCCAGCCTCAAGCTGCAGCTGTTCCTCTGTGCATGGTGCAACTATAGACAGCCCCAGCTCTGGCATTGCACGGCAACTGCTTCCACAGGCTCYGTGAACATCTGGTTCAAAGCCGAGGATGATTGTACTGATTGAGAAGCCCAGTCCCTTCAGGACAGCAACAAAAGAGGAGGAAGGAGATGGGGAAAGGGAAATTTTCATCCCTCTCCTTTGTTCTGTGGCTTTCTGTCCCTGTCTCGCCTACTCCTCCTCACGCTCAGCACTAGGACTGCACAAAAGAGGTTGCTGCCTTTCCCCAAGAGCTGGGACAGCCAAGACCTGCTTCTGCCAACTCTTGGGCTCTGTGAGAGAATGAGATAAGGTTTAACTGTGCAAATCACAGAGCGGATCTGGGACAGTGCTCAGGCTCCATCCCAGTCTCCTTCCAGTTTACTCCTTCCTAGTAGCACCGATACAGTCTCTCCATGTCCATCCGGACAGCACCAACCTGTTCCACCACCAGCTCTGTGATCACAGGAGTTTGGGGTTGGTCTCCACTGCGTGRTGCAGCTATGAGAGCTCTTACACAGGAGGAGCCCTGGGAATGGGGGCTGCCCCATGCACAGGGATCCCCACTGTCCCCTCCAGCTAAGCCACGTGCCCTCCCTTCATCTCTTGCATTTAACACGTGCACATACGGGTATTCCCATTCCAGCTCAAAGCCCAGTCACAGGGGAGCTCGGAGGAGCTGAGGTGTTTGCAGCTTATCAACCAGCAGCAGGAGGGTTCAGACCTGGAGGAGCTGATCAGCAACCAGTCCTGCCTCAAGCTGGCCAAAACCATCAAAGCCTACGTGACCACGGTGAGCCTAGACCTGCTGGCTGAGGGGAAAGGGGAGAATGGGCACTCAAAGGGAGAGCTCTTTGCCTCATCCGCCTCACCAGAGGATGGCAGAGGGCAGTTGTAGTGCAAATTGCAGTGCAAAGAGGGCAGAGATGCCTGAGGGGCTGCACATCTGAAGGGTTGGTGGAGCCCAGAGACAACATGAAGGTCAAGGGAGTGATGAGAAGAGCAGGGGAGCAGGGAATGTCCTTTACACCTCTGGACAATGGGGCTGATATTCTTCTCTTAACGGTTTGGTTTAGGTGACAGAGAAGGTTGTCCGCAGGAGCACGGTGAGGGGTGAGTACTTTGGAGCCAGCACCTGAACATAGGAGCTGGGAGTCCATTCCGGGGCAGTTGGAGCTTCAAAGCCCTGAGGACTGGTTTGCGTGGGTCCAGGTCACTGTGACCAARCCACTCTCTTCTGGCCAGACGCTGGGGGCCGCAGTTCATGTGTGTGCAGCTCTGCACGCGACTGGGGCTGCAGTGGGAGGCCGACTGGRCAGTGCTGGGACAAACTCCATCGGCTGCAGTGGCCCAGGCTGGGGCAGGAGGGCAGCGAGGCCTGCCGTGCTAGGCCGGGGAAGGGCCTACAGCCCAGGCACAGCTCGGAGGACAGCCCAGTATGTCTGGTTGGTGTCCAGGGGACCGGAGCGTGTCCATCCAGGGGTTTGGCGCTGAAGTGTTAGATAATCATTGACCAGCCCAGCCCAAGGAGCCTCCCTCTTTGGAGGGTCAGCGGGGCCCTGCCCTGCCTGCGCGGTAGAGATGTGCTCTGCGGGCAGGGAACTGGGGAGCCCCAAGTGCTCTGACCATGGCAGCCGTTTCTGCCTTTCCTCACAGAAGCGCAGATGAGCTACTTGAACACCTCGGAGGGACAGGTTCTTCCCAAGGCACCCAGCAAGCCCTCCGCACATCTAACCCTCCGTCCTCAGAGCCTGGCCCAGGATGGTGAGTCTAGGGGAGCCCCAGCTGAGCACTGGAGGGTTTCTGAAATGGGAACAGGGAAAAGATCTCCACCCAGGGGTGGGTGACCAGTATGGGAGAAAGGATTTGGTGACAGTTAGGGACATGTTCCTCCTTTCTACCCTGGGAACACCTCTTCCACACCTCCAGCCTGGGGTCTTGAGTCACTGTGGGAAGTGGCTAGAGCCACCTCCTCCCTTGCCCCCAACCCCGCTGCCTACTGTCTGGAGGAGCTTGCCCCCTTCCATGATCCTTCTGCCTCTCCCCAGGAAGCTCCAAGCGCTTTGGGAACCTTTCCCAGTCCTGCCGCCACGCCATCGCGCGCTGGGAGGACAGCACAATCCACTCGCACCTGCAGAACATCACCTACCGGGACGGGCGGCTGCGGGTCAACCAGGCGGGCAAATACTATGTCTACTCCCAGATCTACTTCCGCTACCCCAGCGACGGGGCCAGTGCCCGCATCTCTGTCCCTCAGCTCGTGCAGTGCATCAACTGGAAGACTTCCTACAGCCAACCCATCCTCCTGCTCAAAGGAGTTGGCACCAAGTGCTGGGCGCCCGAGGCAAACTACGGCCTCCATGCTCTCTACCAGGGTGGACTGTTTGAGCTCAAGGTGGGTGATGAGCTCTTCGTATCCGTCTCCTCCCTGGCCATTGACTACAATGACGCAGCAGCCAGCTATTTTGGGGCTTTCCGGCTTGACCTGTGACATCCTCCTCATGCTCATGTTGATCATTCTCAGACCAAACTTGTTCCTTCCGTAGTGACTCTCCTGTGCGGCGCACAAACAGTCCTCACAGTCCCATTGCCTTCACCTGTGCAGGATGGCAGCCAAAGAGCTGGAATCCAAGCCATGGGGATGCAGTGCAGTTTGAAGCCCATRTTGTCCCTTGGGGCAAGGAACAGAGCCAGAGGAGGACTCAGTATGTGGTTTCATGGACAAGGAAGGACCAAGGTTTGCCCCAGGGACAACTACCAGAGCTGGGTTGAGGTTACATGTGGAACACAGGGCAGGATAGGCCTCTAGCAAGAGCCACGTCACCAAGAYGCCTTCAAGTGCTCAAAACCCTGTCTCCCATCCCCTGCAAGGCTCAAGGGTCACATCCACAGATACAACAGAAATCCTCCCCACTGCAGGACAACCCCTGCAAGCCCAAACACACAACTGGCACAGCCAGGCTTGGCAAACCAGGCTGCAACCTGCCGAGGAACCCAGTGTGGAGGCCCAGAAGCTGGGCTTAGCGGAGAGCAGCAGATGGTGAGCATATCCACCAGGCTGGCCCTCCTCCCCTCTCTGCCTGCAGGAACTTGGGAGATCCAGCACTCAGGTGCACAGTCACCAGAAGGATAAGAAGGACTTTCAGTTCAGACTGGTTAAAGCCTGGAGTGATGTGAGCAGTCTTCCACTTCGGAGGGTCAAAGAGCAGAGCCCCAAAGCTGGATTACTTACCAATAGAAGCGAATGCATCTAAGCATGAGGTGAAGATGCACCTTCATCCTGAGCCAGCGTAGCCAGGAAGGCAGCGTGTGAGCCGCAGATGCCTGCAGCACCCTGTCCCAACAGAGCCCAGTGCCCTGTGCCTCCGCATCCGCATCTCCTCGCTGTCCCCGTGCAAACGCGTCGCAGTGCTGAGAGGGTGCAGTGCTGCTGCCTTGGGAGGCTGGTCACAGCAGGGGTGCTAGAGGCACCGCTGGGCTGATGACCAGCCCAGCAAAGCCCTGTGGGCAGGAGCACCTGCAGATCCCCCAGCGCTGTTCGTGGTGCCTGCGGATCCCTGGCAGCAAGGATGGGTCATGGAACTGCCCATTCCTTTTCCGCCCTCTGGATGCTGGGAGTGAGCCAGTACGYCCCGGTGGGGCAGAGGGCACCTCAGATCCTCAGGACCACAGAGCCACAGAGCTTCACCCCAGGCCTCCCCTTCACTGCCRTCCCTTCTGACCAAGCCTCGTCTTTTTCTGGGTTTTGTCCCCTGGGGCCACTGCCACYTCGTTCTCATTGTGTTACACAGAATTGCAGAATCACAGAATGTTCTAGGTTGGAAGGGACCTCTAGAGATCATCTCATCCAACCTTTCTGCTCAAGCAGGCACACCTAGAGCATGTGGCACAGGGTGGCATCCARGCGGGTTTTGAAGACCTCCAGAGAAGGAGACTCCACAACCTCCCTGGGCAGCCTGTTCTAGGGCTCTGKCACCCTCACAGGAAAGAAGTTCCTCCTCACATGGAACTGCCTGGGTTTCAGCTTATACCTATTTCCCCTTGTCCTGTCACTGGCCACCACTGAGAAGAGYTTGGCCCCTTCTTCCCTACATTCGCCCTTCATGAACTTATACATGTTAATCAGATCCCCTCTCAGCCTTCTCTTCTCCAAGCTGAACAGGCCCAGCTCACTCGGTCTCTCCTCATGTGAGAGATGTTCCAGTCCCCTAAGGTGTTAACCTTAGGATTTCAGCTCAGGGCCACCCAAGTGCCAGGCAGCCGTGTTTCCCCTAACGTACCCCAGCACTGCTGCCATGGGGTGTTGGGGCTGCAGGAGCCCACGCAGTGCCAGCACCAGCCCCGGGAGGAGGAAGAGCAAAGCCCCATGCCCCAAAGCCCACAGGGCTACCCCGGGCACAGAACATTGGTCCTGCAGGGCAGAATGTGCCTAAGGTGCCTTGGTCTTTGGCTGCTGGGATGGACACGGTCCCCTTTTGTAATTACCTGCGTATTCTCTCTATTGTACAAAGATTGTCCAAGTGTCCAGACTCCCGACATCAGCACTAGCTCCTGTGAAGGATACAAGTAGCCCTCGCACTGGGGGGCTACGGGGGAGCTCAGTGCTGGTTTAAATAAACCTTGTACTCCCGTGCTGGCCTCACACCTTTTTGCATCGGGCATCCCATGAGACTGAGGATGAGGCCACAGTGAGGTGGACTGGGAGCCTGARCATGATGTCTGGGCCGGCTCGGGTGCTGTGCTCTGATACTGCAGAGCGCCTGGGCCCGGTTCTGCTCCATTTGCTGCACAACGGCCTTCTCCACCTGCCCACAGCCCTGTGCCTGTCCCTACCCCTCGTCCCAGCAGATAACCCAGCACAGACATCATCAGCAACAACTATGAAGGTTCTTGAAGAGTACCTGCTTGTCCACTAGTACCTGCAGATCCACCCCAGTCCCCTGGAATATCCACAGGAATATCCACGCCTGGCAAAAGCACCAGCCAGGAAGAGCTGAGCCTTCCAGTCCCACGCGTGGATGCAGCGTGGTGGTGGGGCTGGGATGCTGGTGGCAGCTGCAGAGCAGCTCGGCTGCCTTCATCAGACTAGGTGGCCTCAAGGCACAGCCTTGCGCAGGTTCCCAGGAGTTCCTCCTCCAAAGAAGCCTGTGGGCAGCAACTGGATCTGGTCTCATCTTGYGTCTCTGGTGCCTCTAGCAGATCATCACCTAGCCTGCCTGGCCCAGGACCATGCCAAGGCAGCTGCCACCTCTCCTCAACACTCCTGCAAATGTCCAGGCCATTCCCAGGAAGGGGCACTTCCCAGGATGGGGTGCTTCTTGGTGTTGCTTTGGAGTTGCTGCCAGAGCAACCAGCCTGTCAGGAGGCTGCTGAGATGGGCTGGTTGCCTCTCACTCTGCAACAAGGGCTGTTTCTTGCTGCTGCTCTCCCTGCTGCAGCTTTCTGGGACCATTTGCAGCCTTGGCTAGGGCTGGGAGCCCGTATCAGGCAGAACCAGGTCGCTCCAACATCTTCCCGTACGAGGAATCTTTGCCCCTCTGCAGCACCCTTGGTTGGGTAGCAGGGTGCATTTTAAGGGCGCTCCAGCTGCCCTTCCAAGCASCACAGTAGGGTAAAACGGGCCCAGCAGCAGCGAGAACCCTCAAGCTTGAGAAACAAGGAGGTTTGTGTCAGCCTGAAGCTGCCTCAGGGTTGCATAGGCTGCAGAGACAAGAGGAGCAGAGCTGGCTCCACGAGCAACTCAGGAAACACAGCCGGCTCCAGCCAAATCTCCGCCAGAGGGATAAACAAAGCAGGAAAAATTATATATAAAAAAAGAGGAAAGACAAAAGGGCCGAGGGCAGCAGTCCTGGGGGAAGGAGCGGAGCAGGCACYGCTGCTCCTGGCTCGCCGGGCTGGGCAGGCGCCGACAGGGCAGCTCGGCTGAGCCCTTCCCATTTCCATGGGAAAACTGAAGCTGGGGGTGGAAGGGGGAAAGGGGAACAGGGGTGGAACTCCCCAGAGCGGCTGCAGGTGCGACTGGAAGGGCTTTCCAGYATCCCTGTCCAGCTCCCCGCAGGGGAGCCCAGGAACTACCCTCACCAGGTCYTCGCTCCTCATCTCTTCCTCACTGCGACTTGTCCCCTTTCGGAGTAACCTCGCCATTCCTGGCCCTTCTGCATTGAGAGAGGAAGGCTGGAACAAAAACGAGAGGTTGAGAAACGCAAAACCATCTGGGGAATTCAGATGCACAGATGTGCATCTGAATGTTGATGCTCTGCAACACAGAATTAAAACGTGGTTTTAGCTTGTTTCTCCTCTCCAGAAAGCTAAGCCCAAAGAAAACACATCAGCACGCACACTTCCCCAGCTGTGTCATCCGCCTCAGAGTGATTCCTGGAAGCATGGACAACGCCAGGGAGACACCCTGGGCCCTGTGGCAGGAGGGGAGAGGCGCCGTGCAAGCCCGGGTGCCGCTGCGGCTCGCGGCCGGCGCGGGAAGAGCCGCGCGTGCCGGGCCAGCGCGAGCGCCGCGGGACACGTGGTTTCAGGGAACAACAACGCTCCGTGCCAGCGAGCTCGCGGCAAAGCAGCGCCACACGGGAAAGCCGTCTCCTCTTCCTTCAAACACAAAACAAAAGCAAAGCGTAGATTAGCACCGACGCAAAGGCCGCAAGGGGAGGGAGCCGGCCCTGCACCTTCCCGAGGGCTGTTTCAGGAAGGCTCTGCCCCGTCTGCCCCTCTCCAAGAGGGCTGGCGCTGGCGAGGGCACTTGCGGCGACGTTTGCAGACGAGGGCGCTCGGCTCTGCTGCGTTTATTTGATCTGAGCTGCTCCTTCCTTGTACCTGCTGCCAAAGCCTTGTCCCCACCCCGGAGGCTTTGCTTTCCATTCCTCGTGCGGCTGCGGAGGGACGTCAGGCAGCTCGGACAGACAGACAGGGGAGGGTGTTTGCCAGGCTGGTGCTGCCTTTCTTTCTCTCAGAATAAATGCACGGGCCACAATCGCACTTCTGTTTGTTATTAACCCGTTCCTCTTGACCTCCTGGTCACAGCCATTTCCTTCCCGACAGACCTGGTTTTACTTTCAAGTCCTGAGAGTGCAGCAAGTTGACAGCGCTCAGGAGGAAATCCAGACCGCCACCACCCTAGGAAACCTTTTCTGGGAGCAGCGTAAACAAAGTTGTCAAAGCAAAAGCCCAGAGAGACCAGAGATTGCTCCCCTGTTTGCAYGGAAGAGGTAAGAAGCAGGAGAGCTCGTCCATGGTGCAGGTCCTGCAGCACCTTCCATGCCACTTCACTTCCCCCAGGCTTTACTTTGGGGGTAGCACAGAGCTGGTTCATCCCCAGCCATCCTCAGAGCAGGAAAAGAGCTATCAGCAAACCCAGTTCCTGCGTCAAGAAGGGCTCCAACAGCCATAGGAAGCCGGACGCTCATTAAGTTGGCCCTATCTCCAGGAAAACATCATGGATGCAAGGGAGAGAGTCCGCCCAAGGCTGCTGTGAGCAGGACACCCATGAGAACCACCAGGCCCATCGCAGTTCGGTTGCTCCATAGGTTTTCATTGAATGCTTTCAAGCAGGTGTTTGCACTCACTGAGCTCACCACCACCCTCACTGAGTGCTGCAGAACACGTCCCTCTCCCCGGCCCTAAATGTATTCCAGAAGCAGCTGAGCTGCATTGATCCACACCCGTATATCCCAGGTCCTGAGGCCCAACCAAATGGCTACCTGAAGCGAGACAGGCCAGAGGTACCAGACCCTCCGCATTGTCCTCGACGGTAGAACACGGGATGAAATTCTGCCCTGTTTCTCGTGAAGGGAAAGCTCCAAGGACAGAGAGAGCATCTCCTTGGGTGGTACAAGGTCAAGGAACAGGGTGTAGCTCAGAGCCCATCACTCCCTGGTAGACAGTGTCAACCCCAAGGTGCAATCCACCCTTAAGACCAAAGCTAGCAGCAGCATCTGGACTTCCCCCAGAAACGGTCCCGAATAACTTGCTTTATAAATACTATAACATCCTACCCCAATTTATAGACACAGATCTCACRCAGTTTCACCTCCAGGGTTGGGAGGTTTCAGCTACAGATGAGAAAATCGGCCCAAGTCGTAGCTGTGGTAGTTCAAGCAGGAGCTGCAAACCGTTTCTATAGCCCAGCTGGCGAGCTCAGGGGCCTGCTTCTGTTTCTCCCGCTTATGGATTCAGGCGGCCACAGCTCAGCTTCCTCCCGGCTTCCCGCTGCAGAGGACGCGTCSAAGGGCCGCTTGCTGGTGAGAAACCCCACGGCTCCTCCTGGAGTCGCGCTGAAGGTAACGCACCACAGAGGCCACAAGCAGACGGGGCGAGACCCCACAGCAGCCAGGACGCCCGCGGGCAGGAGAATCTCTTCCCAAGAGGGTTTTATCGGCCAGGGCCAATGTGAAGAATGATTGCATTAAAACAGACATGAGCACCAGTACCAGCTTTCATTTTAAAGCCAAGCAAGTGCAGAGATCTTCTCAGACCAGAGTTAGGTCGCTGCCTCACATAGGCTGGCAAAGAGAAGTCTTCTCCCCTTGCAATGCTTTTTATTTTGCTCATCGCCAGTCTGTTTGGCTTGGCGCAGCAGGGATCCTGCGGCTGATCCAAACCCGAGCTCCCCAGGTCTGAGCCTGGCTCTGCCAGGCTCTCCCACAGCCCAAGGTCGGGCTTTTCTGGCAGCTCTCACCTCCGATGCGACTCCTTCAGGCCAGCCTTTCGAGGACACCTTGCCCTTGCTGCAATTYCCAACAACTCCTCACCCCGCCGTTCCACCAAGCACCACCACCTGCAGAAAGCCCAGGAGGAGCCTCCCGGGAGCCCTCCCTCCGCAGGGAGGCAGCCCTCCCATTAGCCCCACAGAGGCCGGGAGCCCCAGGCCTCCAACGCGCCCGAGGCAGCGCGGCAGCTCCCCGGCTCCCCGCACCAGGGCTCTCCCTGCGCTGCCGCGTTCGGAGGCTCCCGCCACCGCTCCAGCCTGTCCGTGGGTCTCCCTTCCAGCAGCTCCTGCCGTCGCCAGCGCGTAGGGAGCCCCGCTGCCTGCCAGGGACATTCCTCCTTTCCCCTCTGCGAGAGCAGGGCTTGGCCCGTAGGGACCAGGGGCTCTCATGCAGCGCGGGTTGAATTAAGGGAGGCGGAGGATTTACGTTCCCATGCTCAAGCCTTTCTGTATATTTTAAAGTAAGCCGAGGCGTGCAAAGCAGAAGCGTGGTGCTCTCTGGCGTCACAGGCCCGTCAAAAAGGAAGCAGGATGTTGCATGGATCACACTTCACACCTGCAAAGATGTTCTCTAAAGGCAGGGACCTGTAGAGCAGCTCCAGGGAAAAGCCTCCRAGAGCAGACGCAGAAGCACTGGAACCCAGCAGGTTCCCAAGATCTCCGGGGCTGCTGCCAGCTCGAGCAGAGGCTGCAGGTCAAGCACTGCCAGCTGCAAGGCAGCATGTGGGCGCAGCCCAGGGCACCTTCTGATTGCCACAGCACAGCGTGGGAGAGCTCCCGCTGCACAAACACAGCACAGGCAACGTCAAGGCATTTATTTTCTTACAAGATACCTGATCCAGTGGTAACATTTTGCTCTGAGCCCCCTTTCAACCATACAAGAACTCAACTGGCCAAAGGAGGCCAAGCCAAACACGGTGGGAACCCTCCTTTCCAGCAACGACCCTCAGTCACAGAGAGCAAAATAAGGCCTGCTCCAGCCTGGTGAGCACCACTACCCTCCAGTGCAGTTGCATACTGTCAGAATTTCAGTTTTTATTAACAGAAAAAAGAAAGAAAATGRGTTAAAGATGGGAGAGACTGGAGAAGCAACAGGGGAAGGGACCAACTGAGGGACAAGTGGTTTTGCTGACGGTGGTGGGAAAGGGAGGTCATTGCATAGTTGTTGGTGAAAGGAGACACCGAGGTGAACGTCAAGTGGCAGTGGGCTCAATCCCAGCGCCGGGAGTCGAGCCTGAGTTGGGGRCAAGACCGGGCAGAGGCAGGGACCAGAATGTGCATTCATGTAAACTCCTTGGGGACAGGCACCTCCGCCGATGTCCTCCACCCCGTCAGACACTGCTCATGAAGGAAGAGGCCCGTTGTGCAACATCCGATGCGATCAGGGAGTGACTGGAAGTGCAGGAAAGCCAGGGCAATAACTCRGCACTCAGCCTTTGCCATTCCAGGCACCAGCCAGAGGAGAAAGCCCGAGGCAGATATCTAAAGAAAAACAAGCAAACAAACAAAACCTCCCCAAAAAACCAACCAAAAACAAAACAAAAAACCAAGGCATATATCTAAGGAGGACAAGAATACAACCCTCGACTCCTGCCTCCTCCTTCAGATGCTCTTAGCAAGCAAGTCACAGRGTGAAACTCAATACATTCACAAGAGAGTAACCAAATAAGCTTCTTCCCACTCCGAAACCGAGTCCACTTCTAAGCAGATCTGCTCCTGGGGCGATTTGTTTGTTCGCTTTCCTTCTGTCACCAGAACGTCCTCCGCTAGCTGGTGCTGGTAGCTGAGGAGCTGAGGTCACTTTCGACGTTCTCCTACCGTGTGGTGCACGCTTTGCTCTTTTCTTCTCTCTCTTCCAGTCTGATTATGGAAGGACCAAGTGGGTAACCAGGAACACGCTGCCCTGAGTAACAACTGTCTCCTTGTGCCAGCACCTGAATGCGCTGCATGCAAAAATCATCCTTCTCCTTCAAAGCTTCTGAAGACGCCGAAYGGGGTCCTTGTCTTTGCCTCCCCACACTAGTTACAAGAGTTCAAATAAAATAAAAAGGAAGAGATATAATTCTGTAGCATTTTGCTTTTACTCCTTCATGGAATTTTTCCAATGCAACTTCACAAAAGCAATGTAAATAAAGTCCTTTTTCTTCTAAAGAGAAGATTAATTTCCACAGATTATGTAGTGCAATTGGTTATTCTGTAGAAAAAAAAAATATATATATATATATCTTCTTCAGCTCCACAGAAGGGAATGTCAAAAACAGTTTCAAGGTCTCTGTAAAAATAGGAAAGAGCATCCAGGATCTTTATTATAAAGTTTCTTCTGTGCAGAACACACGCTATCTATTAGTCTGCTTTTAATTGAACAGTATAGAATCTGGGTCCTGGTTAGCCAGCTGTGCAATATGCTTTAATACATCCTTTTTGGTAATGATCCCAAGTAACTTCCTACAAAGCAAACATAAAAACAAACATTATTAGTGCATCAGCTCCCGGAATTTGAATTTCTAGAACTGTATTTTAAGTCCCGATAGYCTCAGCAGCTTCTGTTTTTATTTGTTTTTTTCAGGGACGTATCAAAATACATGGATGCAGGGGGCTAAAGAAACAAATCTTCTGCTGCAAACCTTTGGTTAACAATGTTATTTCTTGCAAGAAGTGCCCAAAGCATCACTAACAAGGCTGGCAGCACAGAACAACTCCTTCCACGGCATGACACTTCAGTGAACAGATTTAAATCACTTCTACCACTGGTTTTAACTCTTTGTTCTCGCTCCTACCTCAACACACAACGTCCAGACTGACACCAGAGTGAATTCGGAGTGAATTACATAACGTGCAGGACCAAAAGGGAGATCACAGAATGGTCRAGGTTGGAAGGGACCTTGAGACCATTTAGTCCAAACCCCCCTTGCGATGGTCATGAGCCCTTTCCACCTGCGTTGGGGGTGTCATACCCATCCTCGCATGGATCTGCATCACCGCTTCACCAGCCTTCACTAGCGTTAAACCAGGGTTTAACTAACTTGGCGTTATCCTAGGGGATCCCTCCCTAGGCAGCCAGCAGCRTTCTCACCCGTTGTGAGTGACCAGGCACTGGCGCAGTCCGAGCTTGCGGAATATATCCACAACAATCTCCATGGGCGTTTGGTCCGTCACCGTGAAGGGACTGAGGTCCAGGATGCTCCTGAGTTTGAGCATGGACGGCGAGCTCGGAGGCAGSGGAGGAGAGTGGTCAGTGAAATAAATAATTGAAGTGCTCACAATCCCATCCTGCTTCTTCCGGGCATTTTCTGGAAAAAGGAAACAGGTGATTAAATATCAGCTCTCCTTGCCTCTCCTAACCAGAACACGTGCTTTTCTCTCTCTGACCGTGCTGGCATGACCTTARCAAAGGTCCACGGCTTCACTTCACTCACGTGCTTTCATAATGACCCAAGTWGGGGTGAGCTGTTTCCATCCCATCTTCTAACAACTGCATCGTTATGCCAAGGACTCCCAGTACTTGCCACTACTCGTGCTGCTGCATTACAGCTCTGCTCCTAGGCAAGCAATCTAGATGCTGGCCGTATCGTAGCTTTGATTTGGTATTTACGTTACTAGACTTATTGGGAAGAGGTCTACTCAGTATCCAAGAAAAATAAAGCAAGCAAGAATCACGGAATGCTTAAGGTTGGAAGGGACCTCTAGAGATCATCTCGTCCAAGCGCCCTGCACAYGCAGGGTCACCCTGAGCATGTGGCACAGGCTGCATCCAAGCGGGTTTGGAAGATCTCCAGAGAAGACGACCCCACAATCTCTCTGGGCAGCCTGTGCCAGGGCTCTGTCACCCTCACTGTTAAGAAATTTTTCCTTAAGGGAAAAATAAATCCTTAGGAAAACAAAAAGCACACGCTGAGAGCTCTCACAGCAGGCTACCAAAACCTAAATCCCATTCCATAACCCACAGCAACGCCTCACTGTGCTTATCTTGGGAAAGAGCTTCCTCTCAGGGGGCCTCTGGAGAGGCACAGTGCCACAAAGGCAGCAGATCATGGTCATACCATGAAGCAACCCAATGGAAGGAGATGCCCGCGACTACAATACAGCACTTTGCTTTCACTACATCTGCCTCCACATCACCAAAAACGTTTAGCTCCATATTTATCAAGAGAAGCCTAGAGCAACATCTGCATGCTCAAAAAGGCTGTATTGCATGTGGCCTAAATCTGTCCCTGAAAACCCACCTTAAAACAGAGAGGGAATGGCCAGACAGCTCAGTTACTCAGGCTGCTCTGATACTGCCATGGGATGAAGGTAGCTCAGGAGCAGAAGTTCATGTAGATCCTACACAAAGTTCCCAAGCTTGAACTGAGATGCTGCATTAAACCATGCCCTGGAGAACACACCACAGACTTCATATGTATGTTTAATACCTTGAGATTGGGCTGTTGAGCAACCACGTATCTGCTTTTTCCCCTCCTGCAAGGTAACTGCCAGCCTCACTTGTTCCTTTACACCAGTGCTCATGGGGTCCCAAGGAGAGCTGAAGCAGTGACCAGATCTGCTGGAAACTAACCCTACTGAGGAAAAATGCACTTTCAGCTGAGGCTGTTCTCCTGCCCAGCTCATCACGGGGCTTGTGTGAACCCTGCTTGGTGACTCCACACGGCAGTGTTGACCAAGGCAARCTCTCCAAAGCCTAGAGTAGATGCTTGAGCCCAAGCCCCTGCTGGATTCAATCAGCAAGGACTAATTAGGCAGGGCATGGGGGGCTCAGTGCCCATAACTATGACCAATCTCTATCTTCATTTCAGCACAGGCACAACTTCTAAAGGACTACAATGCCCTGCAGCCCTAACATGCTCCTGACTCATCAACAACAAAAGCATCGCCCTACATAAGCCAGCAAGAGCCACCATGACCAGAAGCAGTACTTGAGCTTCTGATGTTGGAAAGCTTAGTTCTCGCTAAGTTCTTCAGCTCAGTTCTTGCTGGCAAGAACTCTTATGGTTCACATGGGTGMATTAAGGTTTGTGAGTTGAGCAGAGCTGCACCAACCGCATTGAGCAAGCTGTGCTGTCCTTCGCTCTCAACCCCTGCAAGCCCCACACTGCTTGGGAACGGGGAGGCTAATTTCACCAAGAATATCCACCATCACTGCTGGGTGTTGGAATTTAGGAGAAGTTACAGTCAACGGCATTTGAGGCCTCTAAATGTTCTGTTCAACTATGAAACATCTCACCTTTCCCCACTTACCTATTGAAATGATGAGATCTCTCCTGAGGACAAACCCAACGAGCCTTTGGGACTCCCGCGACACCACCACTGGGTAGCCACTGTACGTTGTTTCATTGATTATGGCCTCAACATCTTCTACGGTCATGCTGTCCTGAGTGATGACAGTCAAGGGAGGATCGTTTCTCCGCGGTCTCATTACATCCATCGCAAGGGTCTTGTGCGAGAACTCCTCCTTGGCTTCCAAGAAGGGGTAGCCGTTGAGACGAATGTGGGCGTCGTAAATGCCCTCCCGCCCTATGGCATCTGCCACCCACTTGCTGGTCATGGCTGCTGCCATCAGAGGAACGATGTACTCCAGGCCCCCAGTGAGCTCGAACATGATGACCACCAGCGAAACAGTCATTCGGGTCACCCCACCTGCAAAGAGGACGCGGGCAGATGGAGCATATTTGGAAGGATTTGGAAGGGGTTCCCTTCCCAACAGCAGAGTTGTTCTTGCTGTTTGCTAGAGCTGTCCTCTGCCAAGCCCTCAGGACAAACTCTTGGATTAAAAAATGTTTGTCCTGCTGAACTCCTGCTTAGAAAACAGGCACTACGTTCAGCAGTGGAAGCCAAACATGAACAGAACATGGTATTAAAACCAACTGTCCTTTCCAGTATATTATGTCATGTGCTGGCTTCAGGGTCCCTCTTGCTACATGGGTTTTGATGAATCCTTCTCAGAACTCAGCATCCTGCAAAGACTTCATGAATTTCAATTGGGTAATGAGACACCCCAGCACCACATGTCCTTTGAGAACAGACCTTCTGATCCACAAACCATGTGGGATGTCTGTTCAAAAGTGCCTACTTAACATTGTATAATGGCAATGCCCATCTGCTAGAAAGGCTATCCTGTTACTTAATATGAGAGAAATTTAACTCCAAAATCAGCTTCCAAAAGAGCTTGGTCATCCTTTAAAAAGGCCTTACACACACCTCCATAAACAGATTCATGAGTTTTGACTGCTTCTTGAATGAAGTGCCTCCTAATACTGCAAAGCAATACCTTAAGAGATATACATGCCACTCTGTGAAGGAGAGGATTGGGAATTGCCGTGAAAGTCAAGTTCAGGCGCTCAATTTCTCCACAGGCCCTTTTGCCAAACAGGGGCAGARGAGTTACCACACACGCAAAATCAAACCAATCAACCCCTGCATGGAACAGTGCTTGAAAGAAGAGATGCACTGGAAGATGAATGTGTAGCACAAGAAGACTTGAAAACCTACAGGGAAAACCTAAAGCCCCTTGCCGGGTTCTTTTGTTTGCTCTGTGGATTCAGGTTTCCCACTGAACCCATCACAACCCAGGATATGCTGATGCTCCCAAAGAATGCAGAAAGACAAGAAATACATTACAAAGTCTCTTGCTCTTGGCACAAGGTCAGTTATTCCAGCCTCCAAGAGCAGCAGCATCGTAGTCTTTTCTACACCTCTCGACCTTAGCCAAGCAAATCCAGGGCCAGCACCTTGGATTTCCAAATGCACTGCGCTTACCTAGACATGCTGCAGCCCCAACCATTGCGTAGAGGCCAGGAGTGATGCAGTCAGCTCCTTGGCTGCACCAGCCGCTGAAGATGACCCAGTCGTGGTGGTAAAACGCCAGCTGCTCCATTGCCACTCCCAGCAACCTGCCTGCAATGGCACCGACCGCCATACTGGGGATGAAGAGACCTGAAGGCACCTAAAAWAACAACAAAACAGAACACCACCCACATGAGTCAACACGGCATTTTGCAGGMAGCCAGCACTAAAAGCTCACAAGATGACGCTATGGGAGGTTATACTCAAGTTAAAACTGGCAAGATTGCCTGGCTTCAGCATCTCTTCCCTTCCTGCACTGAAAGGTGGTGGCAGAGTCTCACCTGGTGTCCTTAGGCTGACAARGAGAGCACTGGGCTTGCCACTGTCCTTAATGAAACAAGCCATGCTCCAGCATCTCTGTAAYAGTTTGAATTCCCTTGTTTCTGAGCAGCTGAAACAGCCAGACCAGGTTAGTGCAGAACAGAGAGGTTTTTTTCCTCTGCACCCCAACAGCGCTTCCCCCTTCTCTCCAACACCATTACTTGTCCACTGCGTGCACCAGTATTTTCTAGCTGTGCTGGTTTCACCTACTAAACGTGGAATAATCCTTCTTCCCTGCCTGCAATTCAAATTCCACCTTGAAATTCAGAAAATTTCTCGCCAATTCTGGATATACCAGCTTATCAGTTATGTTTCATCTGACAGCCAACTTCAGGGCAAGAGGCTCCAGTGCCCTCAGAGCAATCCTGCTCTATTATCCCCCCAAAGCAGACTTCTGCCCTTTGGGGGGAAAGTGTGGGGAGAAAAACATGTCTATTATGGAGTAAATAAAGCTCCTCTACAGGCAGGTCTCACCTTCATGCCAAAGGTGAAGATCGTGATGAAGACTTTCATTATAAGGGCCAAGGCCAGCTGCCACATGGCCGTGTAGACCCCCGGGCCAGCAGCTCGGTCTGGGAGGTCATCCCCTTTGGTGCTGTTGAGATCGTTGACATACTCGCAGAGTTTGGAGGAGTCCAGAATGCCGCAGTCATTGAAGAGCTCGGAGATGAGCTCGCTGGTGCTCATCCTGGTGTATTCGTTGGGGAAGGCCAGGACGGCCGTGATCGCAGTCACCACCAACACCTCCAGCACGGGGTACTTGCCAAGCTTGGTCGTCTTGCGCCGCCGGCACCACGCGATGTTGCTGCGAATGAAGAAAGCTCCCCAGAGCCCCCCAAATATCCCCAAGAGGATGAAGGGCACCAGCTCCAGCAGATGCCACGGCATGTGRAACTCCACATAGAAGAGAACCAGGCGGCTGTTCCCAAAGGGGTTGATGGAGCGCAGAGTAAACGCGGCCACCAGAGCAGCGAAGAAGGAGCGCCACAGTGTCTTCAGAGGGAAGTAGTAACTGACCTACAAAGGAAGGAAAAAGCAGATTCAGTCGCTTCAGCTCCTCTCACTGCACTGACTGCTGCCCCGTCACAAAACCAGCACTGTGCAAACTACAAACAGTTTAGATCAGTGCCCATGGACGAGGCACCCTCCTTTTTAGGCAGCTCCCCAGGCTGCATTTGGAGCTTCCTGCTTCGTCGCTTGCCCCGTGCTGTACACTTTCAATGCAATAAATGCCCTTCATGATCCCTGAAGGGCAGGTGCCTTATCCACATAACACGAGGGGTTGCAGATTAGCTGTGGGCTGCAGCCACAGAACCATTTGCCCGTCACGTCCTGCAAGGTGCAGGAGTGCCAAAGAGCTACTACAGGCTGAGCAAAGTACTGAGCAGTTGAGCACAACTGCCCTAGCCCTTCTCCTCTCAGTGGATGCTGAAGCAAGCAGCAATGACCTATTTCATATCTGGGGCAAAACAACTTGCATCACTAGTTTTTTTTGAAAGAAAACGGGCTTCAGAAGCGAGATAAAAGCTCACTTTGAAGTACACTGGGGACAGAGCTGTAACACAGACAAGAGATGTGGACAACACAACAGAGCCTGTAAATGTGAGCAGCCAATGCTGAGGAGGACAGGCAGGCTGCAGAAAAAGAGATTTATTGCCAAACTAGGGATTTACACCCTCTGAAATAAGTTCTCCAGGGATCCTAAGAGTTTACTGAAGCCCCAGTCAGCTTTTRGGTTGCTTAGGTTCCCCTGTAAATGTATCAAGCAGCACTGAACTGCCTCTCCCTCCCACTCCCAAGTCGTGACAAGCAGACTGTATTTCTAAACCAGCCAAATGAGTTCATGCAATAAAAGAGCTTGCCAAGGGCGAACACAAAGTGCTCCTGTTACCTCTTCCAGGCTAAAAAGCACTCCTCCAATCGGCGCTCCAAAAGCCACGGACACCCCGGCAGCGGCAGCTGCGGACAGAACCTGGAAGAGAAGCCCGAGTCACTTCTGGTCTGCCAGGAGGTAACCTGGCCAAGGTCATGCCATGCATCTCGCAGTGTTTGTCCTGCAGCGACCTGTTACGGGGAAAATGCCTTAAAATATTGTGAGGGAACACGTTGCTTCATGTGAGATGCCAGYTTTGGCCTTGCACTGTGTCCGTCGTGACTGAAGCAGGTCCTCAGAAGCAAAGGCCCTCAGTGTGTTCACACAGCCAAGCCCAAGTCCCACGGACACCCTGAGGAGTTCAGGGAAACACATGGCRGGTGCTAACAAGCCTTGCAAACCGGGCAAGTCATCACAAATGAACAYTCCCATTGCTAACCAGGTATCTCCCCACACCAGGGTCACCAAGCCCACCAGCTTCCCACCCCACCACCTCAATAGTGGGACGGCATCGCCGCCCTGTTTTACCTCTCTGCGCTTGGCTTCGTTTTTCCGGTACTTGGTGAAGAGGTGACACAAGATGTTCCCACAGCAGCAGGCGACGTGCACCAGGGGCCCCTCTTTGCCCAAGCTCAGGCCGGAGGACACGGCCAACACTAGGGTGATGGTTTTGATGATCAGCGTCCACTTGCCCAGGTAGCCTCTAATGATGAAACCACTTAAGATAGTTTTGATCTGGAAGTCAAGCACACAGAGCTCTACAGGCTTTCATTCAAGCCCTGGCCATGGGGCTCTCATGTCACTCTCTATTCCCAGCTCCTGCCTTCAGCCTTCTCCCACAGCTTTCCTTAATGAACTTTCTTGTACCTCCTAATTGCTAAAATATACTTTTTTTTATATATACTATATATATATATATACACACACACCACAAGGAGACAACTTCTGCATGTCCATCAGTCCCAATATCAACTCATCACAAGTAATCTTTGCATGGTGGATCCCTACCCCAAATTAAAGAAACCCTTCTGCCCAATCCCACTCACCTCCGGAATTCCTGAGCCGCAGGCATAAGGAGCAAACCCCTTCACGAGTAACACAGCAAGGAGGGAGAACAACAAGGCCCAGATAACATACATGAAGTAGTTGAGAATATATGCAAACGCTCCCTAAAAAGCAAAGAAAGCGCCCCAATTCAGACACATACTTTCAACAAAAGATCCCATCAAACCTGTGCAGCAGGAAGCAGCCCAAACCACAAGCAGTTGTGGCACCAAGGACAAGGTAGGTTTGTTGGGTCACGGGGTATAAACCAATTTAGTTATTTATACTGATATTTAGAGCGCTATTTATAGAGATATTTATAATCTCTTTTATATTGAGATTTCCAGGCAGCATTACGTAAAATAGCAAACAAAGTATATCAATATTGTTGTGGTGGAGCAAGTTTGCCACTGGGCAGCACTGCCAGAAGCACGAGAAGCAGCTCGTTTTGCACGAGGCTCTGAGGCTGCTCAGGGGCAAAACCCTCTCCAAGCAATGTCTCAAGCACAGGAGCAAAGCAATGCTCTTCAACTGCATRGAGCTTTTGCCTCCCCTCCGAGAACCCCATGGAAGACACTTGGTTGAGCTTATTTGCACCCCTTGAAAGACCTCAGCAACAAGAACCTTAAGAGTTTGTGCTAATGGCATATATTTACAGATGACTAACAGGAGACAATGCAAAGCTAGGCACACATCACCTCCCCATGGCCAAGAATAAGCTGTGACCAGCTCTTCCACTCTGGACACTTGTCTCTGTCCGTGAAGGTGGTGCTGGATTTCCAACAGCAGTGCTCGTGGTTAAACCAGAAGCCGGCCAGACAAACCCCTTCTTTCAGATCTGTCATCCAGTGGGCYGAGATGTCTATGAGACCAGCCAAGGAACCTATGAGAGGGGGAAGAAAGGAAAAGATGAAAAACACATAACCGTATCATGCAGGCACACATCTGAAGGTCACAGTTGGCTCTAAGCATTTTTGATTCACCTACCAAAAAACAGAGCAGCTGGAGTATTTTTGTCTGTCCTTTAGARAACTAGAGGGAAGGCTTATGCCAGGATATATGGAAAAAAACGTCAGTATACCTAATAGTATTTCAAAGACTGACCCTCACAAACTGCATTAAAGCCCACACTAAGTCCCTAGAATAATCCTTCTCCATCACACTGCAAGGTCACTTATTAAATCCAAGGTGGCAGGTAATGGGAGAAGCAGAACGGGGGTTAACACACGGCAGGGCACAGGGACAGGCYACAAAAAATCCACCATAAAGAACATATACAGGGAAGCCCTGACTGGGCCAAACAAAACAAGGCAGAGAGCAAGCAAAGGAGTTCAGATTTTAAAAGGAACTCCGAGTGAAGTCACAACCCGCCGTGGAAATCACTGCCATCAACTGCKCTCTGCTGAAATGCAAAGTCGACGCAGCGGAGTTCAGGGCTGGCGCCTGCTCAGTCGCAGAAGCAGGACTCCAGGGGTAACCCTTAATATCTAGGGAACCTTTTGGTTAATGAAAAACTGCCCTGAAGCTTTTCCTCTGTAAATATTAACACAAGACTTGATTTCGGCCCTCCTGATGAATGTTTAGCTGCTTTCCTCCGAGACTGTCTGCAGCTCGCTGATTGACTTAGGCAGTGCTGGGTTCAAAGGTTGCTTCTGAAGTTATTTAGGTCTCCGTTGGCCTCTACAAGAAGCTTTCAAGAGACTGGGGAAATTCAAAGGTTTCCCAAGACCTTCACTCCTAAGTTTAGTTAAAAAAATTCTTTTTTTTTTTTTTTTTTTTTTTTGCATCTTGCTAACCAGGGCTCGGCATCTGCCTTTCCAGGGCCCATGGAAAGCATCCAGTTAGGATCACTGACTGCATGAGACCTCCCTCCGGCCCAGTCTTTGTTCAGCTGGGACTTGCCCAGATTTGATGTTTCTGATTTCAGAGCTTTGTAGCCAACGTCAGACTCTAAACTCTACACAGGACAATGGGACAAAAAAAAAAAAAAAAACCCACAAATCCTGCACAAATGGTAAGGCAGTACCAGGGCCTCGAAATATCAGTGGAGGACCTCAGTCAGCCTACGCTTCTGGGAMAAAAATCCCCTGTTCTGGTGGTAGAGGTGTGTGCATGGAATCAGTCCTGCTGTTGCAACACAAAGTTAGACCTTCGTTTGGAAACTTTCCTCTCACCTGCTAACAATCCTATGAGGAGCATCAGCAGCCAGCCAGAAAAGGCATCACTCACGCTGTGTATGAGGGCCCACGTTGACTCTTTACTTCTGCTGGTAATCTAGAAAGAAAATAAAACAGAATAACAAACACGAACCCGAGCAAACACCCCCCGCCACAGAACCACGGTGTTGACTGAGGTGGAGCACTGAGTGGGACGTGCGCGAGGGGGCATCAAGGACGCTTCCCTTTTCCCTAGCCAGAAACCCCATAATTACTGCTGCCAACTCTTGATGCCACGAGCAGATGTGAAGATCTGAGAAACACTCTTAGGCCCCAGCAAGGTAGCAGTGCCAGACAGGTGGGTGTTGACCCCACAGCAGCTGTGAAAGCTCCGGAGTTTTCGTGGTCTTTTCACGGTCTCCAGAGCTGTGCTGCACACCAGGAACTGCTTTCACCAAGCACCTTCTGCCCTCCAGGGTCTCCAAAGGCAGATGTGAGAGGGGCAGCAGAGGCGACACCACCGTGGCTGCCAAAGGAGCTGCTGCAGCGAGGAGCCCCTTGGGCAGACGGCCCTGCAGGCGAGGGCTCCAGCCTGCTGGGGACACGTCCTGTCCTGTCAGAGAGGTTCTTTGGAGTCTCCGGCTCATGCTTGCCCATCCCATAGGGGTGTTCGAAGCCTGTCACTCTCATTGCTCTTGACAGCCACATAAAGGCATGAAAGAATGGCTATTGTGTGCCCTGATTACCCAGGCCTGCTTGGAAACCTTCCAGTACGGGCTTATTATCCCAGAGAAAAAATTCATTGACAAACGAAAAAAAAAACTCAACAACAAACCAACCCGACCAAAGAAAAAACCCTCAGACCAGCAAACACTCCCTAAACCAGGAATAAATAAGGCAAGGATCCTTTCTGCCTGAATGAATTATTTTAATCACCATCTTCCTCTAGATTTCATCTTTCCATGGACACAGGGTTCAGGTCTGCAACTGCTGTTCAATGAGAGCGTTTGGGGGGCGTGAAGGGGAAGAGCTGGAATCGCCTCCTTTATTTCTTCGGGATCCTTGGGATTTGTTCCCATCATCCACACAGCAGAACCATTTAGTAGGGAGGAGGAACAGGTCACAAGGACCTTTGGTTTGGTCCACCCATGCTCATTTGTGGTGTTATACTACAGTATATACATATATATATATATGTCATATACTGGGAAGGGAAAAATAATACACGGATACTACCGAAGCCAAGTGGTTTTGCTAGGCTAAAAAAGAGGAGAGCATTTTGGCAGGCAAATAGCCCAGTTTGACTCAGTCACCACCTTGCTAGAGCTCTGTCTGGTTCTCTCATGAACCAGGAGCGCACTAAGTGCACAGATAGTTTCCATAAAGCATCTCTGTGCTTCTCTCTGCAATTTTAATTGCGGCGAAGGGGAGAGCCCGGGGAAGGAGGCCKGACAGAGCAGCTCCTCAGCCTTCTCCGACGTGCAGCCCAGCTTCCAGGAGCACGAGCATGACTCGCAAGCAGAACCGCATGATGCAAAACTCAGCCCTGCTTCTTTGGCAACAGGCGCCGCGTGGAACAAATGGTTATATCCTTTACAGTGCAGTCTCTCTCGGAGAGCAGCAGTCGCGTGTTGAGGACGGGGAGCTCCAGGAAAGCCCCCATGGAGGCTGGTGCCTCAGGCAGCCCTGCCCTGGGCTGGCTCGGAAGGGGCGTCAGGAGGATGGAGGGCAGGACCTGCTGCACCTCTCCCGGGGGAGCTCAGGGATCGCAGCTGCTGCTGAACCTCCTCGGGACGCCTCCCAAGCACGGGCCACTGCTGCTCTGCGAAGACCCAAAGGAGCTTCCAGGGGCCTGTCCCTCAGGATGCCTCCCGGGCGGCGCGGACGTGACTGTCTATCGTCACGAGAGCAATTTAATGAGCGCTGTGTGGAGTGGAGCCAGGAGCCGCGGGCTCCRTTTGCCTTTATCTGCAGGAACCCCCAGAGGTGATCAGGAAGCTCCCCAKCCAAGGGGCACCCAAAAGCTGGAAACTGGATTCCAAGATCCACCATATGGGTGAAGAAGGGGTTAATGACGGTGTGAGCCAGGGAGAACCCTGGGCCCTGCTGCTGCCGCTCGCTGCGGKGTCCGGAGGTGCCAGGATGGTGCCTGGCACCATCTATTACCATTAATAATACCTTTAAGAGTACAGGGACAGCACTAGGCTATATACAAGGGAAATGAGAAAGGCCACAGCTCAGATGGAACCCAATCTGCCCATTGCTGTAAAAGACAACAAAAAATGTTTCTACAAATGCATTAACAAGAAGAGGAGGGCCAAGGAGAATCTCCATCCTTCACTGGATGCAGCAGGGAACATTGTCACCAGCGATGAGGATAAGGCTGAAGTGCTTAATGCCCTCTTGGCCTCAATCTTTAATACCCACATCAGTTCTCCTCAAGGTACTTGACCCCCTGAGCTGCAAAACATCTATGGAGAGCAGAAGAAACTGCCCACAATTCAGGAGGAAACACTCAGTGGCCTGCTACCCCACTTGGACACTCACAAGTCCATGGGGCCAGATGGGATCCATGCCAGGGTTCTGAACACCTTGGTGGAAGTGCTGCCAAGCTGCTCTCCATCCTCTGTCAACAGTCCTGGTCTACYTGGGAGGTTCCAGGTAACTGGACACTTGCCCATGTGATGTCCATCTACAGGAAGGGTCTCGTGRAGGATCCAGGCAACTACCGGCCTGTCAGCCTGACCTCAGTTGTGGGGAATGTTCTGAAGSAGATCACCTTGAGGGACATCACACARCACGTGTGACRAGCAGGGGATCAGGCTCAGCCAACACGCGTTCATGAAAGGCAGGTCCTGCCTCACCAACTCCTGCTCCTTCATCCACAGGTGACCCACCTAGTGGATGAAGGAGYGGACGAGGCTGTGGACATGGTCTACTTAGACTGCAGCAAGGCCTTTGACACCAGCTCCCGCTGCCTTCTCCAGGAGAGGCTGACAGCTCAGGGCTTAGACAGGTGGCCTCTTTGCTGGGTGGAGAACTGGCTGGATGGCCGGGCCCGGAGAGTGGTGGTGAACAGAGTTAAATCCAGCTGGTGACTGGTCAAGGTCTATGTTCCCCAGCGGTCAGTGTTCGCGCCAGTCCTCTTTAATATCTTTCTCAATGATCTGGATGAGGGRACACCCAAACGGATGARGCAACTACCCGAAAAGAGGTTGTCGTGAGGGCTTTGTCGCTCTCTTCTCCAGAAGAACTACAGATAGAATCAGAGGAAACAGCCTCAAGTTGCACWGGGGAGGTTCAGGTCAGACATTAGGGAGAATTTCTASATGGAAAGAGCSGTCAAGCACTGGAGGAGGCTGCGCAGGGGAGTGGTGGGGTCGCCCTCCCTGGTGGCGCTCAAGGTACACGYGGAGGAGGCGCTTAGGGACACGGTTTAACAGGTTGGTGTTGAGGGCTGGACTTGATGATCTCCAAGGTCTTTTCCAACCATAACAATTCTGTGATTTGTCCACAAACTATATAGAAGCTCTCAGTTCCCATCCTGGGAGCAATTCCTCCATRCTAGATATTTCTCCTATAGGTGCCTCCAAAATGATGAAAACTGGCAAGCTGTTCAAAGAACAATAAGAAAAATTACCTCTCTGTGCCTGTCCCGGTCCCTGGACTTCTCTCGCACCCAATCAATAGTGTTAAAATCTTCATAGGTCCCCACACCAGGAAGAGGTTCCTCCAGGAAATCCATCATTTTGYTTGTGCCATTCATCCCTCCTCCATTATATGAGGAAAACCCTGGGAGAGAGAAGGGTAGAAATTAAGCATTGCTTAGTTCTCCTCCCTTTATTTAACAGAAAAACAAACACATACATACACAAAAAAAGAAAAAAACAGACAAATAACACGGATTTAAGCCAAAGTAAACAGTGATTGAACAGTTCCTTGAGCTCAGTATAGCAAGCWAACCCTTTCCCCAGCTCTAGCAGGTCATCTGTAGAGCATCGAGATGACCTGCTAGAAACATCTGCTCAGAAACCAAAGYAAGCTCACAAAAACACTTAGATTTAACTCTTGCACAAACCCAGACAACCCTACGGCTATTTATTTTTTGCCACTCAAGGGAAAAAGGAGGGAAAGAGGAGAACACAAATATGCCAACCCTAAAGTTCTAGCAGAGTTGAAGTGAGTCCCAGGCGATCTCGTCACCGATTAAAGTGATAGAATCAAGGTGAGAGATGGAAGCGGTGGGGCAGTGGAAAGCAAAGCCTTCTAAAGACCTCCTGCCCTTACTTGGGAGCTAGGAGCACTCCAAAAACAGAGGGAGATGATGCCAAAGCAGGCCTGGGGTGTGCCCTTCTTCACTATCTAAAGGGCTTACAGAGTTCATTAAGTTGACAACAACAAACAAATAACCAAAACAGACTATTGCCATATCATTTCATCCTTTCTCTAAACTGTTCCACCCCACGGAAGATGGATGTTTCGGGTTTAAAGGTGAAGCTTCCCAAAGGGTTCCCTTTACAGCTAGAAGCAGATGATGGAAGAGCAGGATGGGTAAGGTGAGGGGCTACCAAAACTAGTGATCTACAGCATGATCCACCAGGCTTGGCCAAATCCATCGGGACGATACTCAAAGGCTCTGCACAGCACAAGCCACRCTTTACAACAAAGCTTCCTACTCATCATTGCCCCCACTTCTGCCATCCTTGGAGCAGAAAATCAATCAATGAATCAATATTGGACAGCATCATGAAAAAAGGGTTAAATCCAGTGGGTTGACTTCCTCACCATCCTGTGCTTTGGCCTGTGCTTCCTTCCCGCACCTGGGCATGAGGGTTCACCCACGGCACCACAGAGGCTTCGACCACCCTGTGCTACCTCTGCCTGCCCCAGGCCTTCAAGGTCCTGAGGGTGGAGGTGTCCCAGTGCGGTGAACATCACCGYGATCATCGGAGCGGCCAAGGGGCCTTCCCGGCAGCCACAGGAGGAATTTATTGCACGGAGGAGACAGTCTCTTGGCAACGCTAGCRATGACCCCTGGTCAACAGCAGGTGAGGAGGAATGCCAGAGCTGAAAGATTAACCTGGACCACCGCGCGAGGCCTTCACTGYGAGCAGACCTTTGTTTTGCTCAGAGCTGTAATGATAAACTAGGGGACGAGCCCGCAAGAGCCTGCGATCTACCYGAGCCAGGCCTAGGAAGGAGCAGGACCAAGGGGCTGGCGGAGGGGACGGAGGAGGCGGACGGTGAGCGCCCGCGCGACGCTCTTCCCACCGAGCCRCGCTCCCCGGCTGGACACCGTCCGGCCTGCCTGTTCCCAGGGGGAAAGCCCGGGACATGAGGGAGGTTTAACTGCGTTGATGGAACACCACTTATTCCTTGCTCCCCTTCACAAACGTGTTTCTTAAAGCTCGTCCTTTCGAGCAGCTCTAAGGGGCTGAAAGACATTGGGGAAAACTAAAACAAGAGYCTTTGAAACCTTATCCAAAGAAATCACGCCGTTTTCTCGACAGATTAATTGACCTGGATCAAGTTCTTCTGTGCRATTCAATTCAAACCTCCTTCCTGTACTTAGGCAGGCACTGAGGCCTCTGTTCCAAGTCAATCCCAACAGAATCCTGCTGCATGCAATCCACATATTTTCTTCCAAAGCTACCAGGCAGTGAACAGGCAAAAACTGCCTAGATTACTATCAGAAACTTTCTGCTGGCTTTCAGCTGTCCTGCAGCCTGTCACCCGCTACGGARACGTGCGGAAGCAAATCCACTGCTCAGCACTAGCTTGGAGGCTCCTTCAGGAGACCTTTCCTACTACATCCCCAAACACTCTCTCTACGACAGTCTTAACAACCAGAGGTTGCTGAAGTTCAACCTGCTACGTTGCTAGACACTGGTTCTCCTGAGCAGCAGGCACCACGTKGCTGACACAGGTACGACCCACATCACGCTCGAGTGCGGAACACCGTTCCTGTTGTGAAACGGCAGTGAGCTCCGCGCTGGGCCCACACGACGGCGAAGGCGCCTGCCTAGGAGGTGCCTCCTCACCTAGGAGGTGCCTTCCACAACCAACAGGAATCTTTGGCACCCACCAGGCTACCTGCCACGCGTCACCCGTGCCAAAAAGAAGCCTCCCTCATGAWATTTGAGAAACAGAGGAAGAAAGGTTGCAGCTGAGGCACAGGAGAGAGGATAGAGCCGTCAGCCTTTTCTTGGGCACCTGCAACTTGCCTCGATTCTCCTCGTCACCAGGGAAATGCGCTCAGTCCCTTCCAGATGCGGCAGACTCTACGGAAAGCCAGGAAAAAGAAAAGGAACACCAAAGGAAAAAAGAGACTTTAGGATATCGGGCGTTTTATTCAGGCTATAGATCCCACCACAGCAAAGCTCTATGGGCTGGGAGGAAAGAAGGAAAAAAMCGTCAGTCAGCTCCCTACCACATCATCTAAAAGGAAGAGAAAGGAAGGCAGGTCCCTCACGTCTTCCCCAACTCTGATGTCCTCCCAAGCTCACTTTCCACAGACTTGGTGGGTCACACAGAGCCCACAAGCTCTGCAAAATCCCCCCAACTGCAGCGCACGGGGCCCCGCTGCACCCGCCGAGGCGCTCACCTGCCCCGAGCCCTGCTGCAGAGCCAGGAAACCACCTCCTCCCAAAGCAGACACTTGATACAAGTGCAAGATACGGCATCGTGCCAGTCAACCACAGCCCAGACTGGTCAACAGCTCCAGTTCGGAGCCGAAACTGCTGCAAGGCACTAGCAGAAATAAGGGCCGTGGRAGGCGGCATCAATCCGGCCCTTCGTTTTGGCTCCCTGTCACAGAGGAACCATCACTGCAACGCGACTGTTGTTCCCTGAACCCAAAGCTGTTCCGAGGTGACTTTACCGGTGACACCTTTGAGGCTTCAGTAGGTGTTGGTGATGGGATGCAGAAAGCAGCACTGGCTTTACCTGGGGAAGAGATGACTTGGCCTTTCCAAAGCCAAGCAGCTCCAACGACTGCTTTTTGTCTCTGAAGGAACCATCAGCTCCCCTGGAAGGGCRACAGAGATCCCCATCTCCTCGCTGCCTCTCTTGCCCCATTCTGTTTTATTTTGGGAGACCTATTGCAGCCATTCCCAAGGATGTGGCCCGCTTTCAAAAGTTATAGAAAGGAAGTATCAATACCACGGTGTTAATGTACTTGTTTATGGAAGCTATCCTCTATTTTGAGAAGCATTTACCAAAAAAAAAAAA
>NW_020455406.1:1252780-1254798 GCF_003342845.1 Nothoprocta perdicaria | reverse complement strand
AAAAAAAAAAAAAAAAAAAAAAAAAAAAAAAGATGAATTTGGAGTCATTCCTTGTCTGCCTTGTCTCACAAGCAGCCACCCGGGTATTCCGTGCCGGGTTTGGAAGCCTGACCCTGTTCCACAGGCACCACCCAGGCTGTTGTCCCGCCCAGGGACACAGCTTCACACGCTGTCCCGCCCGGGCAGGGTTTAACCTCTCCRATTCTCCCACTCCCCAGCCTGAATCCTGGAGGCTTCGGCAGTGCAAGCGACAGGCCGGCAGGCCCAGGGCAGCAAGAGTGTCCTCAGATTTTCAGGGGAAGATGTAAAATGGCTGACGGGCATAAATATTTACCCAGGTTGTAACTCCTGCCTCGGCTTGTTGCGAACCGAGAATGCTGCGATAACCACGTAGGAAGGAGAGATGAAAAGGAGCTCCGCAGCGCTGTGCCAAGGCACCCCCGGGATGAGGCTGGAGGAGGCCGGGCTGCCCTCGCACGCATCCGGAGTCAGCACTCGGTGCCTAGAGGTGGCAACGCAGACACAGCCCCGCCAGAGCACAGCTCATGCTTATGGGAGATTTTTTTTTTAGCCTTTTAGATCCCTTCTCCTCCTCCCAAATGGGTTAATGCTCCATTTTAAAAGCTTCTTCCTTGAAATTACCAAAAAAARAAGTGGGTGGCTGTTAAAGGGCCAGGCACCTGCCAGCAGCAGCAGGGAAAGCTCCAGGGCTTTATCCCTCTATCCCAGCCCAGTGAACGCAGCGGCACCGCCGGGCCCGCTCCGGGCTGCAGCCGGAAGAAGGGCTCCTGCAGGAGGAGGAGGAAGGGCTCCATAGGCAGGAGGAGGAGGCGGAAGGGCTCCACAGGCATCCCGCGGGCGCCGCTCCGCAGCCGGCCTCTCCTGAGGGGGCCGAAGGGCAGCAGAAGGGAGCGCGGCCGGCGCTGCCTCCCGCCCCGCGCGCAGGGACGCGGCCGCGCGCCCCGCTCCGCATCCCGGCTCTCTGCAGGCTCCTTACCCTCCCTCAGCGTCCCCGGCGCTGGGGCGAGCCCCGCTCACGGCTGCGGCAGCGCGGTGGGTGCAGAGCAGCGAGGCGCTGCTCCTCCGGCCCGGCCTTTGCTCGAGCAGCGCCCGCGTGTCCCGCGTGTCCTCATCGCCGAGACGGCCCCGCAAACCCTCCCCTCGCTGGGAGGTGTACCGGGCAGCAAGGAAAGGCGGGCAGAGGCAGCCGGCTGCGCGCAGGGATTGTGGCTCTTGGTGCGTGGCAAGAGCGGGCTCCCGGCGCTGCAGGAAACGCTGCTCTGCGCTGCGGCGTTTTCCCGGCGCCCTCGTGCCGCTCCGCACGGCCCCGGCGCTGCCGAGGGCAGGTCGCTGCCCAGAGGCTGCACCACGAGGCGCTGCTCCGCTCCGTGCCCTGAGAAGGGCCGCGAGCCCAAGGGGTCAACGCTGCACGTGCAGGACGCCCGCCACGGCCCCACTCACAGAGCCCCGTGGAAACTCGTAGCAGGGATGCCCGGGGTGCCCTGCTGCAGCAGCCCCACGCCGAACACCACAGCCCCTCGCAGGGCGCTCCGCACACGCACCGAGCACGGGCCGCTCCTCAGGACACACCTGGCTCGTCTGGACCCGAGTGCTTTCAAAGCCTGTGCCCCAAATGTCCCCTCTGCAGGGAAGCAGGTCCATTTATCGGTGGCATTATTCCAGCTCGGCAGTCCTGCTGCCTGCTAAGAGCAGCCGGGGGCAGCGCTTCCTGCTTGCTCCCCTCCAGCAGCCAGATACGGAATGCAGCTCGTATCTTTTATTTCTTTTTTTGTCCTCTCTTTACAAGCAGCCTTTCCTGCTGCAGGGCCTCGGTAGCACTCTTGATCTGGCCATTAAGAGCAGGTAAGAGCTGAAAGGGGCTGGCCATTAAGCTTTTCCTGGCTCCAATTTGCTAGTGATAGCTTGTCACTGCAGCCTTGCCTTCTGCCTCTGAAACACGACACCCCTGCAAATGCTAACTGTGCGCTCCCGCAATAACAACCAGCTAGAGGCCTTTT
>NW_020455406.1:1237358-1252605 GCF_003342845.1 Nothoprocta perdicaria | reverse complement strand
TTCTTCTTTTCTTCTTCTTTTCTTCTTCTTTTCTTCTTCTTTTCTTCTTCTTTTCTTCTCCTTCTCTGGATGTCAAGGCGAATGGCAGTTTAGAAAAATGTCAAGTTGAAAAAGCCATTGCCATTTGAGTGGACACTGAAGGCAACATCTGAACTTGGGACTCTGCATCTAGCAAATCCATAGGACAAGGGGTAATGGTACAAGTCGAAAAACAGGCAGTTCCATCTCCGTGTGAGGAAGAACTTCCTTGCTGTGAGGGTGCCCGAGCCCTGGCACAGGCTGCCTAGGGAGGTTGCGGAGGCTCCTGCTCTGGAGATCTTCCCAACCCACCTGGACGCAACCGGGTGCCCTGTGCTCTGGGTGTCCCTGCTGGAGCAGGGGTTCGACTGGATGATGTCCAGAGGTCCTTTCCAACCTCAACCCTTCCGTGACGCTGTGAATCCCAGCTGCGGAGGGGCAGCAATTCCATCTCCATGAGCTTTGAGAGGTTACAGTTACCTGCGAGCAGAGCTGGTGGACGCGTGTCGCCTCTTACGGACCTCCACGCTGGCTTAAACCACCAGCAAAGAGCCCGTGTTGGGACATCAGCACAACCTGCACAAGTTTTGGGCATGTTCTGTGGCACTTAAACAGCCTTGGGAGAGGAGGATTTCCAGAAATAGCCTGGGCTCCATCTGACCCAGACCTTCAAAACACCATCAATAGCTTGAGCAGCAACACAAAGGCTCCTAGAAACTGTGGCAATAACCTGGCTTCTATCTTTACAGTTTGCCTGACTTCAACAGACAAACAAGAGCACCGTTGCACAGATGCCCTGGTATTCATTCAGCTGCTGGAAGAGGCCCATGCTCTGCTCAGGCACACTGGGAGGTGAAGCACTGCTTGAGAACATCCACAGCTCTAGCTCTTGGTGGGGATCAAAGCAAACCAAGGATTCAAAGCTACATCACCCGTCCCAGCTCGCCTGCAAGCTATTGATAGCTCTGCTTCCTCTCACGGAGCCTTTCCCAAACCACACTGTTCCCATGAGAGTCCCTGCTGCTCTTGGGACACAGCACTTGCTCTCGCAAGTCTCAATTCCTGATTTTAGAGCCCAATTGAAAAAAAAAATCCTAAATCCAGCAAGAAAAGACTTTCTAGTCTTCAAACATTAAGTCTTTCTCTGGAAAGAAAAAAAAAAAGTGTAGAGCAATCCTGCTTCCATGGTTTATGGTGTGAAACATACAGAAGCTACTGGGGTGCCCAAGTATCCACTGCCAAGGAGAGGCCCCGTCTGCCTCCCCACTGCAACGAGCTGACAAACAGCCACTGGAGTAAAACCCAGAGAAAGCTGCCACTGCCCAAGGGATGGCCCAGACCACAGCTGCTCTCACCCCATTTGTGCCTTTAATAGTTTGGAAAAGGGGGGGTTAAGGAACTAGAAATCAGCACTACCTTCACAGCGAACAACTTGACACAAGCCGGGCTTCACCCGGCAGGCCACGCACTTGATATAAGAGGACAGTTTCAACACAGATTTTGTAGAAAGRTCTCAGAAGTCTTGCAGCTCTTGGAAAAATCATCAGGACTGCAGATACAACAACTGTCTGACTATCTGTTTGGGCACTTGTGAACCTTGCAACCAAATCTCTTTCAGAAAGTCATAAAGAAACTAAGTTGTCAGGGGCTAAGAGGGAAAAATCTCCAACAGACCAGGAACTCCTTGAGAACACAGGATGATAAAGGCAAACTCTCACTGCTTTTATTTTTTTCCCCAGCAAATAAAGAGGGCACTGTGGAATTGCATGATTTCTACTTGTACCTGGCTATTGAACATTGAAGTAGTCTGGGAAAGCGGTGCCAAAGCTTGCTCATAGACACTTGTGCTGGGCAACCAACGTCTCTGCAATTTTCACTGAAGGACTTCAAACCAACTGGACTCCGTGAGCAGAGAAAAGACCCAAAGCCTAGAAACCGAGCAAGGCATTCGGGAAACAGAGAGAACTGTCAGCAATGGCCTGCTCTAATTCAGCACGTTGGACCGGAACACCTGAGCACCTGCGGATAAATCTCTGCAAGTAACTGCTCAAGAACAGGCAACACGGAAACGGTTTGATTACAGCTAAGATTCACTTGCCACATGGCATGAGAAACATTATCACTGTTGTAAAAATAGCATAGGAAAAAAAAAAGAAGAGATGTTTGCTTCCCAAGCAGAGTTTTACAGGCTGTAAAAGCAAGGAACATCTCATCTGCTTCCTTTTATTGCTCAAATAAATGCTGAAGTCCAAAACAGAGAAGATAAGAGTGAAAGAAACTGTTACTTAGGCCAAGTTGCTTTGCAGAATTACTCTTCATGTTCGATACTGTGCTATTTGTAACTGCTGCCTATTTTAAAACGCTTTAACTAAAAAAAGCCTGAAACACTYGGGCTGTAACTTAGACCAGGCTCTTTCAAAGCTCAAGTCTTTAGGACGTAAGGGCATTCATAAAAATACTTCTGTATTTATTTCTGGAACAAAGCCTCATCTCCAGCATAGCTTCCAGGTAGAGGCTTTTCCCAACACAAGCATTCCTTGCTCCGGGGAGCATGCAAAGCCGACCATTTCCAAGATCCAACAGGATTATCAGCAGTGAGCTAAGGAGCAGGAAGAAAATCCTGCTGCTCCTTAGCCCATGGCTCTTAAGGCAAGTATGAAAGAATGAGCTGTGAAATGCAATCTCAATTTGCAAATCTATCAGGAAACACCTGATGCTTCTCCCTCGCGTCACTTGACTGAATCTGGAGCTCGGAGCCTGTCATTTAGAGGGTGATGGAGCAAGGGAAAGGTTTGCCCAGAGAGGTCATGGAGACTCCATCCTTGGAGAGATTCAAGTGCCGCCTGGGCACAATCCTGGACAATGTGCCCTGGAGGATCCTGCTTGAGCAGAGGGTTGGATTAGCTGATCTCCAGAGGTTCCTTCTAACCTCAGCCATTCTGGGAACTCAGAATTCAGCAGAACGAGCTAGCATCATCAACACAAGCTTCAGGCAGCACATGACAAACACCGTCTGCAAACAGAAATTCACGGGAGTCTCCACCACAACTACTAAGCTCCACCGAAGAACGTGGCCAACACTGCATCTACTGAAGACAGATTACACACCTAGAGCCCAAATACTTGTCACTCCGCTGAAACAGTGTTTCCCAACTTCAGCAGAAGTTATAAAGAGAAGTGAAACAAGCACTTAGGCAGGCAACTATTTCCCCACTTACATTTCCTCTTTTCCGTGTCAGAAAGCCCTGTGATTTAAGCTTTCTGTCAGAGTGCCTCTTTTGCCCATAAGAGCTCAGCTCATTCTAGAARGAGGGAAAAAAAATGGAAATTGAGCTTGTTTGTTTCTCTCAACAGTCAAGTTTTCTGCAGTCCAAACGAGCTAAGTAGCTAAGTTGGTCATCTCTCAAAATGGCAGCACCACTTTTATCCCAAGCCACACATTTTGGTGGGCAGACTATCTCAGTCCCAAAGCCKGCTACGCTGCAGTTAGTTAGATTAGCCTTTCACCTTATGCAGAAGCCAGAGAGATTGGTAAAGAAACCATTATCATAAAATTCTACTGAAATCTGTTACGAGGAAGAGAAGAAAACTGAAAAACACGAGTGTTACCTCCCATCTCTTGGTCAAGTGGAGGGTCATCATCTGCCATGGAGAAGTCCAGAGATGTTCCTGCTATTTCTACCATATCTTCATCGCTAGTGCTGCTCTGGTAACTTCCTCGCCGATAACCTTTCTGATCCATGGCTGGAGCACCCAGACCTGGAGTAAAAGGAAATATTTTAGAGCACAAGAACAGAGAKCCATCCTCTAGGCCGAGTGGACGAATGACTCCCAGATGAGTTCTCACAATGGTTTTCCTATTGCCACGCGCCAGAGGCGAAACACAAGGTCAGAAGACACATTTAAACCTGCTTGCAGAGGCACCAGTATCGGGACATGCATGTTTTTACAAAGAGCACAGGTTTAAGCATCTTTTTAYGCCCATGCAAAGACACGGAAAGGAGACTGCACGCACGCGTCCTTCACTAAGCTGGAAAGAGAAAGGGGTCCTCCGCCCTGGCCTGCAGATGGGARCTATTCATGGCCTGAAGGGTTCTTGCCTCCTAAAGCCGTGCGCCTACTGCAAGTGTCCACAGCTAGCCGTGGTGCCCTGGGCCATGTTACTTGCCACTGTTTTCAGAACCTCCATTCCTTCCTCCAAATGCAAGCGCCAACAGAGATGTCAGAGTGGTCATTCTGCAAATCATCAGACAAAGTTCAAGCTCTCATTACAATGTAAGCCCCCAGATATATTCTCAAACACAGAAATGGCCTCAATTCCCCACATAAYGTTCTCCTCTATGGGAAAACAGTTGCGTTTCTAAGTTCTCGGACTAAATGGCCTCTCAAGGTAGGACACTTTTCTTTTCCGTGCTCTCAACAGGTTTGCAAGCAGCTTTTCTGCCTATTTTACCTTCTACACCAGGTCCACATGTATTGTTAGACTGCCACAAAAAACTCAGAACAGAAGCACTGGTGCTGAAATGGCCACATCACCCTCTCCAGACACATCCAAACAAGCAGCAACAGCCCAAATGGGGAAAATCGGGGTCTCAGCCTCAGATCTAGCTCTCGCAGCCTCAAAATGGGATTTTTKGCACCTTAATAAGAGGCCTTTTTCTTCCCTCCCTTGCAACATTGACATTATTTTCCAGGTGAATTACAAAGGAACTAGATATGCAGCTCAGCCTTATTTCGGGAAGGCAATGGGGTGGGGGAGTTAAAGAAAAATGAAGAGCCAGCATTTGCAGGCAGTGTGAAYGACGGTCTGCAGAAAGCACTTCCCATTACAAGAAGAAAACCCCACGCTATGCAAAAAGCCCTCGGCATCGTCCAGCGAAGCGACACGCCGACCTCTTTGCTGAGAGCTACTCTTTGGAACACAACGTTGCKCAACTTTCAAATCCTGTTTACCCATTGAACTCCTGCAGGACAGCAGGGCCGATCTGAACTCTGCAAGGAGAAGACTTGACAAAGAGAAGGAAGGGAAGCACTGAAACAAGTCGGGCCTCCGTCGCGGCGCCGTTCCGTGGCCGGCACCCGTTTCACCGACCRTCTAACACAGATTGAGAGATATTTTCCAACGTGATTGCGTGCATATATATAAGGAGGGGGGTAGAAGTGCTGTCTACTCATACATTCTCTTTGCATTACTGACACAAATTCATAATCTTGTTGGAGGTCTTGCTAGCACCCCCACGCACGCAGTTGGAAGAGCAATCCGGAAGCGGAGCAGTTCCTGCTACCAGGCTCGCTAAGCCCGAGTTCCCTCTCGTTTACTAACACCTAAAAACAACAACCATTCTATTAAAAAGCTCAAACACTGCATCTTCAAGTCCCAGCGCGCTCCAGGCAGCACCCGGCCTTCTTGCAGCGGGAAAAGGACAGGGAAGCAGGCTGGGAATTGCCGCTTTCCTCCAGAAACCCTGGGGTTGTCACCAGAGACCCAGGTCAGCACAGAGCGAGGTGACGCGCCGAGGTTTCGCGCCCGCCGTCCCTGCGGCACCGACCTGGCTCCRTGCGAAGGCTCGGCGCCCACGGCCGCGCCCGTGTCCTCATGCTGGCTTGGAGCGCTCCCCACGGCATGGCGGCCGCCATCCTCGCCGCCATCCTCGCCCCGACGGCCCCTTCCTCCTCGCTCCGCGCGGCTCCTTCGTCCGCCCGCGCCCAAGAGCAGAGGGAAGTGATGGGGCCAAACGCCGAGCGCTCCGTCCCGCGATGCCTCGAGTGACTCAGAGGGCAGCGGCGGTGGCCAGGAAGGCCGGGGCAGCTCGAGGGGGCGCAGGGCGAGCCCGGGGCGCCCTCGCCACACGCGGGCCGTCCCTCCGGCCGCGGCAGGGCCCGCGCGTGACGTGGGCTGGGAAGCTCATGGGGTAGGTGCACAACCGTCACAGCACGAAGGCAAGCGTGGCTTTAGAAACACCGCGAAGGCAAGCGTGGCTTCAAAGGAGCGGAGTCGCCTGGAGGCGCCGCTCTGGGAGCCGCTCTCCCGGGCCAGCTCCCCACCTAGCGGCCGCTTCATTCCAAAGCCCAAAGGCCACAGCAGAAAATGTCCCACACGCTTCCAGGCTGGGCTTACATGGGCTTCCAGGCTGGGCTTACATGGATTTACTGCCCCACAGGGCTACCTTCAAACAATCTTCATTTCCAAGCAAAGCAGCTTCCTCTGGACTCAACCAATTTCGATGTATTGACAGACTATGAAAGTGGCTTTTGACCCACCTTGTATCACAAACCCCAAAAACAGACAATCCAGGCAATCCCAGGGCTGTAAATGATAAGGAGCAAGGGAATCGGAGCAATGGGGGTGACACACAAAGTCCCTGGGGGAGATAAACTACTGATTAGTCCCCAAGAGAGATCCGAGCCTTTCTCATGGTGTCCAAAGCGACTAAAATCAAATTTCCTTTACATATAGATGAAGCCAGACCAGATGAGCTGAAAATTCAGAGGACTTTATCCAAGTTTTAGTTTTCTTTGGGTGCAGTAGGTGACACACCAAGCTCTTCAGAGAGAAAATGTTCTCACTACTTTAAAAGCTGACGTTAGTAATGACTTATTTTCACAAACAGAGCACAAATCACCTTGTAGAAGGGTGTAATAACGCAAAGATTATATATAAAAATCCTTTTTGTTATTGTATATTAAAACATTTATTTTCATATATCCACTTCTCACTCACTCTCTGCCACCTATAAGGAACCCTGAGGAAAAACTGGCTGGGTTTAGGTTTTATCTTTGTTTTCTCAAGAGGAAGACCAACTCCTGGAGACCTCTTTTGCTGTTTTCATTACGATCAAGGTGAAACTGCTCACCACCACCAACACAAGAAGCCTTAAGAGCTCCAAATTATTCAGGTTTTAGGTCTGAAGATATCCCTACTGCTTCTAGAGGATTAAACAAAATGTGTCTTGCAACGACAAGACCTCGTTATTCAGACGACCACTGAAAAGCCTCCAGAGCGGCTCCACCGCAGTGTCTACAGGAATACCCTAACCCGCACTGCGGACACTCACCTGGGGACTGTGAGAAAACTTATTTGCCACTAATTTTTCTTTTCCCCACCAACACCTGGGAACTACCTACCTCATGAAGGCAGTGTGCAACTTTGCCATTTTTTTTTTTAAGATAAATTTTGACAGTCTTCAGACACAAGCACCACATGTGCAGCTCCTCATCTCCACGCGTGAACATATTTAACCCAAGAAAATCAYGTGGGAATGCACTCCTCGCATGTTCCGAGGGGAAAACAAAGGACAACGGGCAGAACAGGACGGGAATTGTGGCAACATCTGGCTTTCCGATGGGAGGAGCCAGGGCAAGGCTGAACTCCAAGGGGCCAGGCCTGTCAGAGCCAATGCAGAGCAGCGGGGAACTGAGTCACGCGCCTGCTGTACTCACACACACGGAGCCAGGATCCTCCCGCTCCCACCCTCAGCTTTCCAGACACCTCTGGGGAAGGTATCACCAGTTCTCCGCGGCCTGCCTTTGGGAGCTTAGCAGCAAAAAGGCACGGAAAAAAACAGTGCAGGAGCGGTAGGCAGAGCTCCRACTGAAGCCAAGAACTGCAGGGCCTTATTCTCCGCCTCATGAAACAGCCCTGCAGCTTTAGCTAAACCGTAGCAGCTGCTCCGGCGTCTCCAGCAAACGCTCCTCTCCCTTCTGCCAGGAAGACGCTGGTTTTGTGACACCAGCCAGGGCATCCATCCCAACCTTGGGGCCGCTCTCCGCAGAGGCGATTGCCCTGAAGCAGTGGGGAAAGGGCAGCGCTTTGTGTCCTGCCCATCCCCAAACGCACCCTGAACCTTACCCGGGCTGAGGCCGCATGAACACAGGGTGCTGATGGAGACGGGCCCCAGCTCCGCAGTGAGATACACAGGATTTCAGGGAAGGGAAGATAAGAATCTTCACACCTAATTCAAAGCTGGCGTTAGTCCTGTCAAAGGCATTTGCTAGAAGAAACACTGCTGAGCACAAGCCCAGATCAGCTCTAAGCGGCTGCATCGAGCCGGCTTATCCAGGAAACCCTGTTCCTTYTCCCTCCTTCCTGCACAGGCTCCTCTGAGCGGGTTTGATTTTTTCCCCCTTTTTTTACCAGGAGTACCCAAACACAAGGGCGTGAAGATGCTTGTTTCAAGGTACAGATGCCACCTTCACCCTGCACTTCAGCTTCCCAACAGTCCCTTCTGCTCCCAAAGTCACAGGCTCCTCATTTCTCCTCCTGGACTAGACAGCTCTGCTCCCGACGTCTACATCCCAATCTACGTGGCAGGAAGTGATTCAGGAGAGAAGAACCACAGCAAAGCAAGGCCAGGCCCTGTGCACTTGGCCGGTCACATTTCCAGGGGTCATTATAATCTGTTCCTGCCTTGTGGTGTTAATCATGGACTTCTGAGCGCCTTGGGGTCCAGACTCGCTTCCTGTTTAGACGTCCTCTATATAATAAGGTCTGTGTATTTCCAATCCACTCCCTTACTGCTAGCCTTGCCTGAGGGTGGCTTCTCTTCCTCATCCTCACTATCTATAGAAAAGCCATACATACACTATAGGAAAGCCATACAAGAACATCCACGGGCCTCAACATGGACAAGGAACCTTTAGGGATTGTAGCAGGAAAGGGGCCTTCCAGCAGAGCCCTGCTCTTCTCGTGCATCTCATCAGAAGGACTGGAGCTGTCATCGTTCAGACACGGATTCAAGTCAGAGCACTAGTGTTTATAGGGTGAACATGGATATTTCTCAGTTGGGTTTGCTGACTCTTGTAGCATGTTTCATTGTACAAAACCATAGCAAACACTGAAAATCGAGTCACCAGATGACCTTGGTTTTGCTGCTCCTTTTTTTCCCCTTGTTTTTTATTTTCAGTTTTCACCTTCAGTTAAAGAGCTGGACAAGCCCACAGGAGTTACCGGGCCTGGTCTGTTTAACTTTTACCAGCCCAAAGGCGCAGAGCAGCCCATACGTCTCCCTGGCACGGCTCTCCTACACCTCGCTGTACACTCACCCAGCTGACACAACCCCCGCACGGGCCATGAGCTCCTTCCCTGGAGCTGCTGCAAGTGGTGCTGCGTTTCATCAAGCTGGGGCCTAAACCACCGCTCGTGTTGCAAGTCACGCACCAGTGCTGGGATGAAGGTTCAAGCTTCAACCCCAAACAATGATTTTCTGCTCTCCACCGAGGAGAACAAGCTCCACGGTTTTCCTCAAGGTATTTACAGATGTATGGGAGCTCCTGGAGCCCCAAGCAGAGCTTCCCTTTCCCTGGCAATAACCAAGACAACCTCTTACTTCTGCTGAATGAAGAGAGATGCTGGATCTTCAAGACCACCTCGTGCTCAAGAAGGAACCAAACAGATGTAAAGCGTCCCCACCAGGATGAGGCACCTGTCAGATGGAGGCTGGATCACACTGCGCAGCTCTAACAGTGGCTCCCTGCAGAACCAAGGCCGAGAGAGGAAGGAMGACAGAAAGCGAGAGGATTTTCACGCTTGAGCACAACCTCCAACTCCCCAGGGAGTGAGAGGTGCGTTTCCTTCATCCAAAACTGCAAGCGTRCCCAGGAAGCCCTTCTGTAGGCACTCACCACCCTCAGGAAGCTTTCGGCACGTGAGTTTCTAAGGGGAAATGCAAAAGTGAGTTAAATCAGCCCCAAACCACAATTTCCTGAAGCTTCAGCACACCACAGAGGCCTCAGCASGAAGCTCAGCAGTGCGGCTTATGCGTCACCGTCCGACACGCCGCTCTGTTTCCAAGCCCTCTTCCAGGCTACGCTCGAAGCCACAGGCCTGGCCGCCCAGAGCGAGCCCCGGGGCAGCACCCCGTTAGTCCCGGCTCAGCCCCGGAACAGACCGGCTYCCCAAAACCCACCCGGGACACAGGGCAGCGGCAGCCCAGCTGCAGCACCAACACCCCCGGGGAACACTGAGCTGAGCTTTGCGCTTATATCCACACACTAAGCTCCACATATCACACCATAGCGTTTCTCTCCACAGGAACTCCAGCTTGCCAGGCAGCAGCAGTTTTAAGTAATTATCCTTTATATATTGCCTYACAGGAGGCAAACAGGAAATTAATTTATTATCAATTCCGTTAATTCTCCACTTCACAACTACGACTATCGCGATCACAGAAGGAATATTCTGTTAGCAGCTATTTCTGCTTTTCCTGTTGAACACACACCTTGCCRCAGTCACACAGTTCTTTTGTACTAGAAACACTAATACAGATGATCTTCCCTTTTGGATTACACAGCGTAGAAGGAAGCAATAATCCTATTATTTCTGTAATGCATCTGTTACATTTAGTTCTTTTACTGGCACGAGAAAAGGGCAAGATCTTGGCAGCAAGGTGAAGTCCTCAAGACCCAAAGGAGTTTATGCCCCAAAGTCTGTGAGAGAGGAAAATCCAAAAGCACTAATGAAATAGCTCTTCTCATAAGCCCTGCCTTATTTTTGTGTTTCAGGAAAGGGCCATTCTGGCTACAACCACAAGATTGCTACAGGTATTTCTGATTACGCTGCATAGCCCTGTTTGGTTTTGCACTACCAAGATTGCATATGGRTATTTCATATCTTTGCTAACTGCAAAGGCTCCAGTTCTTCCAGCAAAATCTCTTATCCTTTTTTATATCACATTTCACAGCAAGTCTCAGGCAAGACATGAATTTTGGGGATGCTGCATTTGCTTCCTGCGTGGCAACGCTGAAAACCTCTGCATTTGTTATTGAAATATAGGCTAGACCAGGCTTACGAGGGGATTTTCAGGGGCACAAGGAGAGCTGAAACCCCCCCCTCTCACAAAACTCCCAGTGGGAACAGGATGCCTAATCTCCCTTGGCAGCCGTAAGGAGGTTACGGGAGGAGAACCCGCGTGCTGGCAAGGCTGATTATCCGCGCGGAGGCGGCTGCTCGTGACTCCGAGAGGGGCTGCCAGGCGCAGGGGAAGTTACAGGGACACGTCCYGAACGGTGCCGAGCGGCCAGCTCCTGTGGGCACCTTCCCCACGCCCCGCTCCGCACAAAGCTCCCGAGGACACGGCTGCCTCTGCCCGGCTCCCGCAGCCGCGCGTCTCCGGCCTCCGGCGCACACCGCCTCGGCCCAGCTCCTTCCCTGCACGGGCATCTCGTGTTTCGAGAMAGCTGGATGCTCCTGAGGGGAGCCTGGCGGGAAGGAAGGGATTTTTTGAAGCAACCCATTGAAGCTCAGCAGTTCTGACCCCGTCCCGGGGAGCCAGGACGAGCCGGCACCGCAGCCRGCGAGCCAGGGGCTTCACTCGCCCCCCGAGATGCAGAAGCAGCTCTCAGGACCCACTGACTTAACAGAGATGCTGCCCTGCCCTACAAGTCAAGTGTGTGTCTCCCATGGCTCCTTCTCCAGCCTCTGGCACCAAAGGCAGCTGCCCATAACACGAGGAGCTGCAATAACTGCAGCGCACAAACGCTCTGCAGCGATCCAGCATTTCAGCTCACTCTTCCTCTCCCCCCAGGGAAAAGTCTTTCTTGTACAGAATAAAGCAGCTGGCAACAGTGACCTCCATTTCCACGTGATCTGCAGACTTCCCAGGAGCTGCGTGAGTCAGTCTGTCCCTTCCTAGAATTAGTTTAGCAACTGAATGTTGTCTTGGTCCATAAGAGGCGGCACCGTCAGCACTCCACGTCTTTCAGATCCTCTTACAACATTTAAGGGACGCCCTTCACGCTGTTTTCTGCCCAGCTGCTTTCTAGAAACACACATACATTTAATGAGGAACAACCCAGTTACTGCCACCCAGCCAGGCAGGGAAGCACAAGCTCTATTTCAATGCAGGAAGGAGTTTTCTTTTCTGGATGGCAGCTCTTAGAACTCTAAAGAATGGCCAAACACGCTGACATCAATCACGACCTCTCTGGGGTTTGCAGCATTTTTTATAAAAGGTAATAGGTGTTATTAAAAAACACCAAGGCAATTTTACATGTGGCAGGTCGCTCTCACTRCAGGCCTTACAGCGCTTGCAAACTTTCTCCTGAAAGCAAAACCCACAAAGAACTAAATGGGCTATTAGGAGGAAAAGCAGGGAGASAGGCAAGGAATGAACAAGCCCTCCAAAAAAGCCACAGCCTCTGTGCGGGCAGCCGGTGCTTGGCCGGGTACATTCACCTCTCCGGAGGGCTTCACCTGGTGTGCCCACGGGGTCCCTTCTTCTCTGGGGACAGGGCCACTTCCATGGCCTGTCCTCTCCTGGAAAAGGACGGGAGGTTTTGCCCTGCAGAGCATGTCAGGAAGCCATCGCATTAACCAGGAACGTGGAGAGCAGGGCCACCCCAGGAGCAGCGCTGCGCGCAGGCCGGCGCACCCTGTGCAGGCTCAGCCTGTGCAGGCTCAGCCTGTGCAGGCCCGGCCTTTGCGCCCCGTCCGCAAGGACGTTTCGGAGCAGGATGGTCCCCAGGGGCTCCCATGCACCGGGGCTCCTTCAGGAGAAGCTCTTCCAGGAGCAGGGCTCGCGGCACTTCCGAAGCCAGTGCCGCGCGGCCACGCTGCGCAGGCCAAGAGGATGCCCTCATTTCAGTGGGAATCATCAGAGGCCGATGCCAGACCCCCAGGACACACGGACCCGGGGCTGAATTCGGCACTTGGACACTAACACTTACGACCAGGAAACTAACACCCAAACTCGGGGTAAATCTATCCCCCAAACACCCCACTGCTCCGCTCCAGCAACCGCGAGCCGCCCCCGTCCGGCACGCACTGCCTTCCAGGATCGCTCCCTCTCTCCCGTTCCCATGCACGGCGCCGCAGGGCCCRGCGGAGCGGCTGCTCCGGGCCCGGGCACCCCGAGATCACCTTCTGTTAGTCACTGGGGCCTCCTTCCTTACAACTCCAGCACCAAGGAAGGAGCAAGAAAATTGGAAAGTGTGAGAGAAGAGGGAAAAAAGAATAGCCACGGTTTTAAGGCTGGGGGAGTCTGGGAAGGAAACAGGGGAAAAGAGACCAAGAAACGGGTCTTGAGAGCCCAGGCAGCAGAAAAAAGCTCCCGAGACCCCCCAGGAAGACCCCTCACCACCACCCCCACTATTGGGACATGTCTCTGAAAACGGCCAGGCCTTTACAGGCCTCCTCCTCCCCTGAGGGAAGGCCTCTCTGCCCCTCCTCACCTTCGGTTCCTGCCCCCGAGCGGCACAAACTGCCCCCCGGCCCCAGCCCCGCTCACCCACGCCAGTGCCGCCGTCACGGCCAGCTTCCCGAGCTCCTCAGACCAGCATGGGAAACGCCACTAGCTCCAGAGCTGGGTGATTCAGCCCATCAAACCAGTTGTTCATGAAGAGCAGCTATGTCTCCAGACAGACATTCCGGACACAGCCCTAGGGACTCTCCTACCAGCACGTGCCAGGCCAAAGCGACAAGGGGCCGTTAACACAACCACCAYTTCAGAGCCAGCAAGTAATAAAATAAATCAAACGCAGCCCTCGTCTTCCCCCGCAGGCAACAGCAGCCTCGGAATCACACAAGCAGTGCTGGAGAAGCAAGGAAGGAAAACGGACGAAAGGAAAACATCTTGCCCGCCGGYCTCAGGCAGGAGCTGACCATCCCGAGCTTCAGCACGTAGGAGAGTTCAGCAGATCACGCGGCGGGAGAAGGCAGAGCACGTCCTGCTGTAAGAGCAGACACGGCAGTGGGGGAAAAGGCACGGGGTGCAGCACGAAGTGCCTACAAAACAGGGGCAATGCCCCCGCAGGGGCATTTCAGCAGCCGCTCGGCCACATCACGAGCAAGGAAGGGGCAAGTACCTGCTGGGAAGCCCACGGCACAGCAAGCTGGCGGCTCAGGTTCCTCCCGCGGTTCTGCTCCGAGCACGAGCAGTTATSCACAGAAGAGCTCGAGAACAAGGCAACGTTTACCAGCAAATTGCTTCAGCATCTCAGTTCCTCCCTGCTCTGCTCCGACGCCGCCGGTGACCGTCAGTGACTGGTGCTGCAGGAAACAGGGCCGGGCACAGGGTCTCCATCCCGAGGCAGCCAAGCGCCAGCAGGAAATGTCCAGCTCAGAACGCAGAATTCCTCCACRAAGGCCCTACAGAAACTGAGGTGGTGCCCGATTTGCTCCGGAGCATCGGTGCACCTGCCAGGGGGATGAGGGAATTTCCCCCTTCCCTGTTTCCCTTCACGTTTCTTCCTGCCTGTTTTTAGGATTGCTGCTGCTTCCTACACCTTAGAGCGACACCGGGCAGCAAAGGGCACAGCAGTGAAACCCCACAGACCGGGGAAGGTCGGTCCAACTGGGGCAAGCCCTAAACCCCCATCGGAAAGAGAGGGGCAAGGATCTTGCAAGCTAAGTAATTAAAGGACCTTGTATTTCCGCACAGGAACACAAAGTGACAACAGAAGCGACACAAAATGACGACAAGTTTTCCTTGCAGGAGGTGCATTAAGGAGTCTCTGAAAGGTTTGTATTCATTTACATTGAGGTCTCTGAATGTCTACATGGGCCAGCGTGGGAGACAGAACCGTGCTCCCCGGGCACGAGGTGTCCAAACGGGCTCCCTGGCCCCGTGATGAGATTTACATTTCCCTTAGGAAGAAACCGAGCACGAGAAACAGGAGCCCATCCTAACGGGGGGCAGGTGTGGATTTGAGGAAGCCTTTGCTGTGTTTCGAACCTGCCTCTCAACTTTATTATCCAGGAGGGAATTTGCGGTTAGGGCTCAGTGTCCCAAGAGCCCCGCTCCCAAATAACCATGGYAAGGAGAGGAGGGACGGGACTGCTCCATAAAAGCAACAGTCTAGCACGCCCAGGAGAAGGAAGAGGCCAGCTCAAAGGCCGTGCCGGTGGAGCGGCCTCCTGGAGGAGACCAAGTAAACCTGAAGTCCGATCTTACCAAAGCACTGCAAAGCCTGACCTGGCAAAGCCTCCCCTCCGCGCGCGGAGCCGGSGCAGCGGCTCCCCGAACGCGGCGCCCCGCGGCCCGGCCCCGCTCCGCGGCTCCCCCGCTCCGCTCCGCTCCGCTCCGCAGCGGCGCCACCGGSCCCTGGCCGGTGAATCGCTCCCCACGCTCGCGAAACCACCCAGAACAAACGGGAATCTCTCTGCGGTTTCACAGCGGAGGCTCCCGGCGCCTCCAAAGGCCCCGCAGGGCTCCCCGGCCCCAACCCCGGCAGCGAGGCCCCAAAGCGCCGCGCGCGCCGGCCGAGGGCGAGTCCCGCGGCCCTGCCCCACAGC
>NW_020455406.1:1219036-1237154 GCF_003342845.1 Nothoprocta perdicaria | reverse complement strand
CGTGACTCCGCGCCCCGCCCTCCTCCTGCGCATCCCCGCCTATCGGCCCCCTTGCCGGGCGGCTCCGGTGCGCAGGCGCGCTGCGCAGCTCCGAAGCAGCGGCGCGCTCCGCTGGCGCCATCTTGAGTGTGGGCGCCGGGCTCGTGGGAGCCGAGGCTGCCGGGGCGGGGCGGGGCGGGGCAGGGCGCTCCGTGAGGGGGCGGGAGGCGGAGGCCGGTCCCGGTCCCGGTGCCGCCTCCCGGTGCCGCCTCCCCGCGCTCGGGGCCCTGCGCTCCCCTCGGTCCCCGCACCCGCCAGCCCTGCTGCCCCATGGCTCCTATGGGCCAGACGGGCTCGAGGGCGTCCCGAGAGCACTGGCGGTGATTCGCAGCTGCACCACTGTGGGCACTGTTGACTGTGGATGTTTTGTAGAAACACGGAATCACAGAATTGTTACAGTTGGAAAAGACCTTCAACATCGAGTCCACCATTAAGTCCCTCAACACCGTCCCGCTAAACCGTGTCCCTAAGCGCCTCCTCCGCATGTGCCTTGAGCGCCACCAGGGAGGGCGACCCCACCACTCCCCTGCGCAGCCTCCTCCAGTGCTTGACCGCTCTTTCCATGTAGAAATTCTTCCTGATGTCTGACCTGAACCTCCCCTGTGCAACTTGAGGCYGTYTCCTCTGTTCTACCTGTAGTTCTCCAGGAGAAGAGAGCGAGCCCGGCCTCCAACAACCTCCTTTCGGGTGGCTGCAGAGAGCGATGGGGTCTCCCCGGAGGCTCCTCTTCTCCTCACTAAACACCCCRGCTCCCTGAGCGGCTCCTCACGAGCTCTGGGCTCCAGCCCCCGCACCGGCTCCGCTGCCCTCCTTAGGAGCCGCTCCAGCGCCTCCGAGTCCTTCTTGCCTTGAGCAGGCCCAGAGGAGCCSGGTGTTGGAGGGGCGGCCTCGGCAGGCCGAGCTTGGGGCTGGTCCCTTCACCGCTCGCTCGGGCCCCTAGAGCTGCACGGGCAAGACTCGGCCTTGCTGAACCTCGTGCACTTGGTCTCTGCCCATCCTTCCAACCTGTCCAGATGCCTTGTACCTGCTCTTAAAGCCTCCCAGTGGCAGCAGTGCCCCTCTCCCATCCTCTCCTTGCCTGCTGGGTTGCGCCCAGTCAGGGGACACGGAGGAGATTCTTTCCCACAGAACCCAAGCTAGGGGCTTTCTCCAACAGCTGGAGAATATATCCTTAAAAATGGTGGGTAACTTTCCATCCCTGCTTCCATGGCCGGCCCCCGGCGCGCTCCGCTCTCTTGCTAGGGGCCACGACAGCATCGATAAATCATCATTTATTACAGCAGTGAAATGAGACCTGCCGCAGCTCAAGGAAGGCGTGCGTGGGCAGAAAATATGTGCCATGGAAGAGGGTGAGTTAGGACCAGGGACCTGGATGCTGTCTTTTTATCCCCAGGCTTGTTTGTGGTTTGCGGTCCAGCCGGTCACTCCGGTGCCTTTTCTCCTCTCAGCTTCCCGAAAGCTGGGGAGCTGAGGACTCGAGTGTTTGAAGCATCGCTCCTGACAGACACATAGGGCAGCTGCCTCCCGCCCACGGGCGTGCACTGCTCCCAGCCCTCGGAGCGCTGCCCTAGAGCTCCCCGTCCCGGGCCGGCCTTGGGCAGGGGCTGTGTGCGGGAAGGGCAGGGAGCGCGAGTTCGGGCTCCATGGGGTCCTCTGCATGGAGGGGCCGGCACGGATGGGGCCTGTACCTGCGCGTGGGCCCAAACTCCCTTCCCCGCCACCGCACCGGGCAGGATGGGGGGTGGCGGGATGGAGGGGGCGCTGCCTCCGTTGCTCTCCTCGCCCTGCGGGGCAGGCTGAGCAGCTGGAGCGGGTGTGATGGCAAGGTGAGGAGCTGCAGYAGTGGCTTGTGCAGAGATTTGCCCCCGAGGCTCCTCTCCGGCCTCAGCGCGCGGCACCTCCGACACCCCTGAGCTCCTGAGCAGCAGGCAGGGCTGGGTGCGCACCGCGTGCCCCGGGCCTAGCGGCCATACCCCAACACGTCCTCCCAGCAGCCGTACCCCTGCAGTGCGGCAGTTCTTGCTGCCTGAGCCCCCAGCCCAGGCCATGGCCGAGAGCGCCGGTCTGGCCGGGACGGACACCGGTGCGGACTCAGGCAGCACTAGAGGGCAGCAATGCTGCGGGTACGAGCTGTCCCGGAGGTGGGACAGGAATGGCAGCACGCGCCTCGCTTGAACCCCCCGCTATCCCCACTGAGAAGCTTTTAATTCTGGCTGGCTGCACGCCCCACAAGTCACATCCCGTTGCATAACTCCCTTGGAGMACAGGATGGTCAGAAACTGGAGGTCGCTGTCCCTGGATGCTGCTTTTTCTTTTCAGATGCTTCTTTTCTTTCTTCCATAGAAGCTGGCTGAACACCCGGAAGATTTTGTCTCCGCTCTTGGAAAAGTGGTTGATGTCTGCTGGGAGACGTCACAGAACGATGCAAAGCTGTGACCAGGACCCAGCAGGGTGTCAGTGCTGGAAGCAGAGCAAAAACCTGCCTGGCTCTGAGCACGGGCTGAGCCCTGCGGCAGGCAGCTCTGCAGGCCCTGCGTCTGTGGGCACCAACAGTTGGGATCATTGTTCTGTCCATGAAGCAGAGATCTGCTTTGCTGGGGRGTCCTTAATTTCCTCGGGGTGAGCCCAGCCCTGTGGCAGGACAGCGAGCAGCTCCCTTGCTGTGTAGATGTGTCTGCTTCCCCACAGGGCAGCTGCGCCCATGACCCCTGAAACACCCTAAAGCTCCGAACAGAAAAAGCTGCCACCCAGAGCCCCAAGTGCTGCCATCCTGCGCTTCCCAAGCGCCAAGTGCTGCCATCCTGCGCTTCCCAAGTCACACCAGGAGGGGTAGCAAAGAGATTGAATGTCACGGTAGGGCTCGCAATGCTTCCATTTCAGGGCCATAGCCGAAGACACATCTGAATAGCTACCTTAAAAAGTGACATCTACATCACTCTGTCAGTTAAAATTCTTTTGGAGAGGAAGGCCCTGCCTCTGGGTTTATCCGACCTTCCCTGTGCGTACACAGGTTGGCCACATTCCATGCAAGAGGAGGAAGGCTGGGGGGTGGAGGAAGGAGCTGCAGGACGGGACCTTCTTCCACCCTCACTTGGTGCATCCAGGACCATGSAGATGGGCAGCAGGTCCCTCCTGCAGGCCCACCAGCAACAGGGGAAAGGTCTCCCTGCCCAGGCTGCTGCTTTGCCCCTCTTCTTGCTGTCCCAGTTATGGCCCCCAAGTCTGCAGACATCCCACATGCCTCACGGAGGAAATCCTCRCCATCCGCACTCCTGAGAGCAGCCCCTCGTGCTCCTTATGGCAGCCACGGCCCTTGTGCTTGGCACCCGTGTTCCTCCCGTCAGCGAATGCCCAAAGCTGAACTTTGTGAAAAATGTGAACGTGGAGCCACACGAGGCCTTTGTGCTCTGGGTGACAGCACGGACCCTCTCGAGCATTTAAGGAGCTCATCCTGTACTGCGGCCCCAGCCTCTTCCCCTTGATGGACCCATGGGTGTTGAGCCATCCTAGTGGCGTTCAGACATCCCCTTCCCAAACCCCTCAGCGGGGAGAGAGCTTGCATTCTTCTCCCAGCATTTTGCCAGCTTCCCCTTTTGAAAACTACTATCCATAGCTCAGGAGAACATCTCCAGCCATCTGTCAAGGGGCTCCTTGACATCCAGTCTGGGCAGCAGGTATCCTGAGTAGCCAAAATCTCCCTCCAGGATCATTTCCTGATGGGAAGAGAGTTTTCCATTAAATTAACATCTTTCTTTCTCTTCCTTTTCTTTCCCTTCTCCTCATTTTTATCCTTATTATTATTCCTCTTTTTCTCCTGGAAACCAGTGATTTCCCCGAACGCAGCATTTATTTTCTCATTTGTGTAGCTCGCAGAAAAGGCGACCAGAGACAAACGGGACAGGAAGAAACCTCGGCAGGAAACAGGCTTCCTGCTTAGCAACAATCCCTGAGCGGAGCAGGTATGTGGAGCGCGGGAAGAGAGGAAAGAGAGGGCTCTGCTCCCGTGGGGCCCCGTCCTGCCCGTCGCAGCAGGACACGGGCGGCAGCACCGGGGGAGCTGCAATAACCACAATCCAGCCCTGCCGCCTGGAGATACACGGACATGCAGGAGCCAGCGGAGCGGGGTCACAGTCACCCACCCTGTTTCCTTYTCTGTTGTTTTCTATGTTCATTGACCAAGATCTTCACTGCAAGGAGAAAAAAAATCACAGAAAATTCCCCTGGCTGAATGTGAAAGTCGGATCTGTCACGTGAGGGCGGCGATGGCCCCACAGTTGCCTGCTTCGTCCCTGGTGTGCTGGGAAGCTGCTTGCTTTAGGGAAATAGGAAACCCCRAAATAGCAGAACTGGAAGCACACGGTTCCCTGGGACAGAAAGGGAGGGCGGGAGCAGCGCTGGGAGCATCCAGGTGCCACCGTCCCCTGTGCCCCATGTGCACGGAGCTTCCAGAGCCCRTGCACAGGGGGAATTTGCACTTTAAAATCTAAACAGGCTCTACAGTGAGTAAAAGAAAGAGCAATAGGAGCAGGACACAAAAACTCGATACAATCAGAAAAGTTGGTCCTTCAAACCATAAAATGTAAAACAGCACAAGGAGAAAAGGTATTTCAGCTCCAATAACYCCTGTAGAGGCTGCTACACTCAGAGTGAAGAAAAATCTTAGGTGATTATGTTGAAATCCCCAGCCAGGAAGGTTTGGAGTATTTGCAGGCTTAGCCGCCTTCTCGCATGCTGGTGCTTGGTGCCAGAGGAATGGTGACCTGGTGCCGGACCCTCCTGGTATTAGCGTAATAAGTTTAGTTATAAGATTAATGCCAGCTGAGCCATCAGGGAGCCCTAGCCAGGACCAGCTCTGTTTGTGTCTGTTCTYGCTCAGTCTTGCCCCAAACCGGGCTGGCTGTAGCCCCTGTCAGCCAAAGGACTTTGCCTGGGATGGAAATCAAGGCTCCCGTCCTGGGCTTTAGGTTGACGTCTTTGGCTGGGATTGCAGGAGGAGGGCCCTTACAGAAGCAGAGGGAAAGGTGAGAGGAGGAGGAGGCCGAGAGGGACAGGATGACCTTTCCCTGCTGCCGCCCCTCGCCCCAGACGTGCTCTGCCTTTGAACATAGCGCCGGCAGCGGAGAGCGACGCTGCTGCGTTTGTCCGTCCCCAGGGCCAGCCAGCAGGCAGCCTTTGTCCTAGCAGGGCAGAACAATCCAGGGAAATGACCCGGCGGGATGAGGGGACAGGATGCCGTGCTGGCCACGGCCGCCTGCATTGTGTCTTTGGATACCTTGGTGATGAAGTCAGACCTGGGAYGCTACAGAGGAACATGGAACGGGGCTGCAAGGGGAACCAGAAAATCCCCGTGATTGCAGACAGTCAGCTCCCTTTCCCTCTGGATACACCGGCTAAAACCTCAGCAAGGCCCTGGAGAAGCTGGTCTTGTTCAGGGGTGCTTGTATCCTACAGAGGAAACACCCCCACCGCACCCTTGGTTCCAGCTTATCTGACCCTGTGGTGATCACCAGTCCTCTGGGTAACAGGGGAAAGGTGACTCGATGGGGACTTTATGGGGTCAGAAGAGCAGTTCCACCATGGCTGGGGAAACCTCCCAACACTGTCCCGGAGTCTAAGAGTCATGGTACAAAGTTCCAGGCCATTCCACACAAACCTGGCCTGCCCTTAGGATACCGTGTTGCCTCCATGTACTGCATGGAAGTTTACTGTCGACCTTTCCAGTGCTCCCCTCAAGGCACTTGGAGGTGAGGAGAGTCCTTGGGGTTTCTTGGGGGCGCTGGTGATGGAAATCWGGGCTGGGCATGTGAACATGGAGAAAAATTTCAAGCTCTAGCTGATAGCAGTAATCTGCAGTCCGGACACCCCAGCATTACAGCAAACCCTCCACTGCTCACCATGCAGGTGAATTTGGGTACTCGAAGGGTTCAAATTGAGCTGTACCCCTCAGCTCACWTGCCCTAAAGCATCCTCACAAAGGGAGGTTTGTGAGAGACCCCTTGTCCACATCTTGATGAGATCTATTAGAACCTGGGGGTTCTTCTGTGAGCCCCAAAGGCTGCCCTGGGAGGTCGCTGTGACTTGCTCCATCTGGCCTTCTGAACGGCCTGTGTATGGGGAAGACTTCCCTCCTCCAGCTTTGCTAGCTTTGCTGCCTGTTCCAGCTTTGCTAGCCTCGTCTTTGCTCAGCTCTTCCTCACTGTTAGGCTGAACCCACCATGGCAGCTGATTTCCCACCATGGCAGAAGCCTCTGATTTCTTGCCTTGCCGGTGAAGTCCTGTTCCTTTCGTTCTGGCCTGATCTGAGAATGCTTGTCCTGAACTGCAGCTTCCTTTGCAGATCCACACTAACCAACCAGCCTCTGACTGCATAGCTGGGAGTCCCCAGCACAGCATGACTTGTGAAACCCCAACTCTTCTGCATCCTTGCTAAATCCCTCCATGGTTTCACATCTCTCCATGGTATCATTTTCACACCCGGACTGCTGAGCTCTGCTATCTTGATGGAAGAAGCTGTGGTTGAGGACAGCAAGGAKATGATGGGACTAGAGATTCTAAGGCACATTACCACCCCCACTCCCCCGCTGTCCCTTTCATTTCTGTGGAGAACGTCTCTTTCTGATGAATAGTTTCAACACATAGAAGCAGCTGAAGTCTGTTCTCATTTCCCCTCTTRCCTAAGCACAGGTTTCCCTTGAAGGAAGCAAAGCAAAGCTCTACTAATCCACCCCATCCAGCACAGGGAATGTTTCCAGTCCATGGCAGGAAAAGACTAGGGCCCTTGTTTCAGGAGCTGAGGATAGTTGGATTCTTTACATCTGGAGACAGACAGGGTCAACATGTCCACCTTAAAGTGATCTCCTGTGTCCTGGAGTCTGGTGGCATTGGAGAGGTGGTGAAAGACAGGTAAGAGAAGCAAGTCCATGCTTGGGGCCTTGGGGATCTGCATTCCCTGTTAATACATCTAGAGGCCTGCAAATAGGCAGGAGCCAGGAAGCAGCTGAGAGGTAGGAGCAGCAAGCACGAGCCTTGCCCTGCCAAGGCAAAGCAGTGGACAAGTCTCTGCGGTCCTGCCAGGCCTTGGCACCTCAGCAGAGATCACCAGGGAAAGGGTCATTGTCAGGCAGGGACTCACATATTGCTGATAACAACTCAATTCAGCCAAGAGTCCAGTTCATCAGGCAAGCTCACAAGGGAGGTCCAAAGTTAGGCCAAGAAGTCAGCCCATGGCTGTGGCTGAGCAAGAGACGGGCACTTCGACAGCACAGCTGAGGCAGGGGCTGATGGTCCAGGACTGAGCTTAAACAGTCCCCTAGGCCCATGGGCAAGATGGGTGTGGAGGCCCCAGGTGAGGCTGCTTCAGGCCGTTGAAGGCCACAGGTGCCCTGTGGATCCTGACATCTTGGATTACAGGCCAAAGATGTCGCAGGCTTTTAGCTGAGGCCGCAGGTCGGGGGAGATGCGGTACCAGCGCAGCTCGTGGTGCGTGGTGGTGGTGGTGCTCTCACATGCCACAGCTCGAGGACACGAGGCAGCCTCCGCCTGCAGCACCAGGGAGCTGGGGCGGTGGCACCAGCCCCCACGGAGAGCGTTTGCCACAGGCTGAGCGCCGACGCGCAGGCCGCGACGCTGGTCCGGCTCATATGTGGCGATGTCCCTCCCAGCCTCGGTCACGGATCACTGATGTTGCTGCTGGTACCTCAACACACGAGTTGAAATCACAGCCTGCTCAAGTACCGAGCTGCTACCATGCAGCAGCACATTGTGCCACATAAAACCCTTGTGAGGAGGAGGAAATGGCCGATGGGCATCTGGAGCTTGATTTGTGCCATGATCAAAGTCCATAAAACTGGCGATACTTTTCTCTCCCTGAGAGGAAGGGGAAAGCAATATGTATTTGTTTGTCTGCTGCAGACCTGTTCGGCTCCAAAGGAGAGCTCAGATCATAAAATCAGCACAGGATAAACTGGGGTCTTGGGAGGTGAGAAACGATGAGCTCTTTTGAAGGGGATGTGTGTGAAGTACGAGGGGATCTGCTTCCTGCCCGCTGGCACCTCTCCAGCTCCAGTCAAAAAGCATGCTAGAAAATAGGTTTTTAATTCAGCACCTGAAAGTGTGTGCCCTCTCCCCATCCCATAAGCAGGGGAGGATTCCCCCTAGACTACACAAGAGGGCTTGTCAGAAAAGAAAGCATCSCCCAGGGCTAGGTTATCTCCTAAAAATAGTTACAGCATCTTACATCATCTGGGTCACCCAGAGCGTCTGGATGGCCAGATACTTCCCCTACACGGATATGGCTGCTTTCCAAAACACAGCGTGGCCCAGAAATCCCCAAGTCAGAAGAATGCGTGCAGCCCCAAAGCTGAGGAGATACCTCCAGACGGGAACGACTTCTTGGAGATATCAGAGCTGCTGAAAGGAGCACATGCCCCTGTGCTGGCCTCCAGGCTGACATCTGTGTGCCGCCTTCCTTCCTCCACATGGGCCGGAAAGGTGGCCTTATTTTAGCTGCAGGGCTGCCGGAGAGGTTTCTGGATGCCCTGTGTGCTGCAAGGGGAGGAGGTGGCTCATCTCCAGCCAGCCCACATGGGGCTACAGGCCGCCTCTGCTCAGTCCCCATCCCTGCACCCTGGCCCAGCTGTTGGTGTGTCCAGGACTCCAGCACCTCTGCTCCTCTCGGTCCTGGCCCTGCTGCCAGAGCCAGATGCCCTCAGCTCAACAACATGGTAGCGCCTGCTCTACTTGCAAATAAACACTGCGTTATCTCGAAGGCTGAGTTTGCACCTGGGCTCRTAGGAGAAAAAAGGGCACAGGTTGGAGGCCTGTGCGACTGCTGGGTTCTGGTTAGCCACTTCCCGCCCGCTGGCAATCCGGCACACGCTGCTCTTGCTTCTAAGAAAGCAAGCGGCAGCCCCACGGCGCAGCGAGCACGTGGGCCGRCGGCACCTGCGGCCTGCACGGGCACCGCGCGCCTGCTCTGCACGCAGGTCTACTGGGGCTGGGCTCCTCACCGGCCGGCTCCAGCAGGACGGGGCTACCGCTTGCCCTGTCCTCTGCAGCCCATGCAGGAGGACTGGAGCRGAGTGGAATGCAGGAGGACTGGACCGGAGGACCATGAGAAGGACTAGAGTGGGGTTGGCACCCCGGGAGCCTTGAGAGCCCCAATTTGCCCTCTACCAGGCCACCTGCCCCTCTTCACATCCTGTCACTGATCTGGAGGGGAGAGATCTCTCACCACTTTTGGTCATTCTGGGACCAGGACATGGTGCCTTCAGTCCCATCTGGCTGGGCTAGTCACCTGCTGTTCATGGCATAACATCCAGGCTGCACTGGATGCCAAGTGACACCCACCAGGGCTGCTCCAAGGCTCACCATGCCGTGCGCCTCCAGCATCCTCTGCTCGTACTGCCTCAGGCCTTATGGAGCATGAAGCCCTATCCTGGTAGGCCCAGGGCAGCTCTGGGTGCCCTTTGCAGAGCTCCACACAAAGCGCAGCTCAGCCTCACTACTCCCGGGGCTCACTGGCCCCGGTCCAAGTCTCCTCCAGACTAGCTCGAGGGTGGAAGTGACACATCTCAGGCCGTGCTYGTTAGCACTGATTATTTTTGCAGCATCCCCACCACAAACACGCGAAAGGGACAGCTGACTCTCCTCTAGCTGCCTCTTCAGCCTCAGCCCTTCTCTGCTCTTCTAAGCTGCTTACTGGAAGGTGGCTCTAAGGCAACAGCCCTCCCAGGCTCGCCAGTCCTTAGGTAACCCTATTTCTTTATTCATTGTCCTCTTCTCTCTCCCCTCATCAATGCCTCCCCACCATTTGTCACCCAAAAGGACTCCTCGAAGAAAGGTCCCCAGGAGACAACCTCCACTGCCATCCTGGTGGAGAAGCTGAGAGAGAGACCGTGCCTGTAGGTCTCAGAACAGGAGGGTCAGACCACTGAGCCCTTAGCAGCACAGAGGACACATCTGCACCCCAAACTGGTGGCAGCTGGYGGTGATGTCTGTGAGCATGGGTTAGGCTGGACGCAATCACGAGTTTTCCTGGTGCTGGTGTTAGCTCCATGATACCCTGTCCCGACAGAGGAGATGGGATAGAGACTCCAGGGTGCAGGGTGAGAGCTGCTCATCTTGGAGCAGTAGCTTCCAGATGTAGAATGGCTTGGAATGGGTGCAGAGGTTGAGCTGCACGAGGATTAATGGAATCCTTGACTATGGCTGGGTTTTCATGATGTGTTACACCTCCTGGATGCTGCTGGACCAACACAATGAACATGAGCCACCAACACTATACTGAGAAACACACGTGGCACCAGTGCTTGTGTTGTCTTTTTCTGCCCACAGCTATTCCTTCCTTCTGCCTGGCCTTTGCTGAGCAGGCACTGCTGAGCATGTCACAGGCCCTGGAGGGAGCACAAACCCTGGGAAGGATCCCAGAGTTCTTGGAACAGTTTGGCCTTGCAGCATGGGCAACAGCGATGTGGTCCACAGCTCTCAAGGGCCAACCGATAGAGCCAAGTGCAAACCAAAGTCGTCTCCTGGTGATGCGCACAACAAACAATCCCCACCGCATGTCCTTGGGTCTGTTTCTTTTGCCGCAGGGTTGTATCACCACAGCACGTGTCGGGGTTTGCGTGTGCTTATACATGTAGCTGCTTAGCAACATTTTCAGACGTCTTGTGGGGACGGGGTCTGGCAAACTGCCTCCTAGGAAGGCAAGCGCTGCGGTTCCTGCAACAGGAAGCGGCGGTTCCCGTGTTGTTGATCACAGCAACTCCGACAGAGCCCCGGCTGGCAGCCGGGCTGGGGGCGCTTTTAAAAACAAATTCCCCACACGTGGTCGGACCTTAGCTTATGATGCCCAGAGAGGGAAAGCAACTGTGGGTGGGAGAAATGTCAGATGCGGAGCTAGACTGCAAAGGTGGAACTTTTGTGCAATGACTCACCGGGGAAAAATGTCCCAAGTGACATTAGGGTCCCCCCACTCACCAGCCACCCATGCAAGACACGGACAGTCCCAGCTGCTCTCACTGCCCTGGGTCCTTTGATGTTAGATGGGTCTTCCCACAGAGTGGGGTGCTCTGGCTGCGTCCCACCACTCAGCCAAGCGTCACGGAACGTCACCTCCCCCAGCCCTGATGCATCATCATCACCCCCATTTTTCAGCCGCTCTTTGAGGCATATCAGCACCCGTATGTGCAACATAAGCAGAGCGATGACAAGAACAGCCCCCACTGTGGCCTACAATTCCCAGGGCTTGTCTAGAACCACTCAGAAATGCCAGCTGACCTCCATAGTTTGTAAGAACAGCACTCGTCCAGGAGGGCCAGACGTAGAAAGGCACAATCTTATTCCAGCCTGGGCTGTCTGCCTTCCTGAGTACTCAAGGTTGCAGCATAAGCATCCATCAATATCCATTCAGCTGACTTTGGGCCCCAAGTTGGCAGATTAGATGACCAACATCCTCAAGGAGACCATATCTCATGAACAAAGTGGTGCGAGAGAGCCTGAAGCTGACTCATTTCCTGCTCAACGCTTGCAACAGCGGCGCGCGTTGTCCACCTCCCCAAGGAAGTCACGGGGAAAGCACGGGAGCGTCACCAGACAAGCGGCAAGCGGGATCTCTCCATGCTTTCCCCATGATTTCCTCCTGCTCATCACACATTCAAGAGCAGTTTCTTTGAAGGGGAAACTTCTTTCAAGTGAACTTCATGAGTGCCCCTCATGATTGCCAAGGCTTCACAAGCCAGAGGGCTGCAAGGTCCGCTACCAAGCTTGTGTTTCTAGGGTTGTTACAAGTGTCAGCAACCAACAAAACATTCCCAGGACACATCCTTCATCAAGAGCAACATCTGTACATGGTACCTCCCACAGACACCTTAGTCTTTCTGTCAGCAGTAAAACCACGTTAACCTGCATGTATGGCAAAAGATCTAGCTAGCCTTTTGTTCCTTTAAGTYAATAAAGAAATAGTCCTTGCAATGTATTTTTAGGGTAAAGCAGGTAGCTTTCAAGAAGAGAATCAGGCCTACACATGTTTCTTCCAAACCTGGGGTCTCTGATCCTGATGCACAAACAAGCCATGGTGTAAACCAGCACAGTAGCTAAACAAACTTCACACAGCATCAGGTCTCCCAGTGCACAAGGTGTAAGCCCTGAGATGCTGCAGGTGACATTATCTCCYCACAGCCACCCTGGGTGCCCTGCAGAGGTTCAGCCATGCCTAGGAGAAGGTCCTTGGGAGCACAACCCAACATGACCTCTACATATTGCCATCACGAAGGTGTAGACACCAGAAGCTTTCCTCAGACACTCCAGTCCACTCTGAAGAACGGGGCATTAGGCCCCTTCTCAGGAGCCACCAGCAGGTGTGGGACCTGTCCCCATTGGCAGGACCAGTGAGGAAGTAGGGGAACACCAAATGCACCTGGAAGTGTCCCAGGCTTCACAGAATCCACAGGCATATTGAGTTGGGTGGAGGCACTCTTGGCCTCCTGAAGAARCAAGGGGCCTGTGTTCTGCCTCCCACAGCAGCTGGAAACGAAGACGGGGCTCCTGGTAACATCCACCCAGGCCACCCCACACCCTGGCTGGCTTCCCCATGCTGTCCCCAAGCCACGACCCACACAAAGGGACATCCGAGCTTCTGCAGTTGCTGGGTACCAGCCCCGTTCCCTTCCTGGAGCTCCTGCTGAGCACTCCAGCCTTGCTCTGCCCTGCTTTCCCAGCAGGATCAGCACTGAGGGCTGGCACCAGGTTCTGGTACTTCCCACTGCCACATTCCTTTTCACCCCTGCTCTTCAGGTGGAGGAAGGCTGCTTAAYGAGGGCTAAAGCCCTTCCACAGAAGATCTCACCCCTCCCTGCATGGCAGTCACCAGAGACGGTGCCCAAGCACAGGCATCCCTTCCCACTGCCCTCCTCCTGCTCCCCCCAGCACTGCTGCCACCCCGGTGCCCGCCCCGCRGCTCCAAGCAGTTCCAGAGAGGAAAGGGATGCACAGGACAAGCCAGACAAAACAGACAGACCAGTGCAGAGACTTAAACTTCTATTCATAAAATATACACCATCTGTACACAGTGCAGTGCCATTTTTACAGTATTTACAGCAAGTCAGGGCAGAGGCACTTGGCATCCAGACAAGGGCCTTATCTGAGGGTATCCAGGCAGAGCAAAGGTCCAGACAAACACCACCATTACAACAGGCTCTTCTGAACCAGGAGAGGAGACCAAGGTGCTGGTGAAGTGCTGCAAGCTCTTCCYGGCTCTCCCGCAGGCATCAGAGGCAGAAACCTCCCAAGTCCACTGGGCCACAGCAGTTGGCCAGCCCCCTTATAGAGCAGAGCTTTGCCCCCTCACCAAGAGCTATTCACATCTCAGGGCTGGCCAAGTCCTGCTCTACCCGTGGAAGCAGAGGCTTACATGAGCTTCAGCAGAGCCATCTATACCATTGCCAGTGGTCACCAGGCAGCAAACATCAGCAGATCTCCTGACAGTGCTGAGCACAGAGCTGCTTTGTGGCTGTGGAGCACCCGCAACCTCCCATTGCTCCTAGAAGTCAGCTGGAGCAGTGAAGCAGGACATCCAGCTTGGTCTCAGTTTACCAAAGAGCGCTTGTGGTTCAACTTAGCAAGAAATCCCACCACCACACATACCATCTTCCCCTTGAAGGTGATATTCTCTGGCTGATGGTGGGACAAGCTCAGATCACAGTAAGCTGCCATAGACCCAAGTCCAACACTGCCAAAGGACTGGCACAAAGAGGTACTCAGGAACTCAGACACAGCATCCCCACTCTCTTGGGGCCAGTTAARGAGTCAAATGAAAAAGCAGATTGGAAAAGGCTGGTCAGTTGAGATGATCAGTCCACATTTGTGCTTGAGGCTATGCCAGAAGGTGGTGGTTGGCACCGGGCAGGCTCTTCCCTGGTGCACAGTAAGACCATGTGGCATGGAAGTGCTGCTGCCTGCACAGGCAGTGGGAAGAAGGAGGCACAGAAACAGAAGGTTCATCAGGGAGGCTATAGGATCACCAGCTGCGAATACTCTCCAAACTCTCCGCCAAAGGTACAGCTCACATCTCTGCAGGACAAGGAATGAGATACACACAGTGAGACCATTGCAGAGCAGCAAGGGGCTGCATAGCACAGTGAAAATCCACCCCCAGAGTGACTAGCAGTGAGTGTGGGAAGAGAAACCTGGATTGGATGTCTGTCTGTCTTGGACTCTGGCTCGTAGTGTCTCCCAGTATGAGTCAGAACCCACAGATGCAACATTTCCCCACCAGCCAACTCATTTTGGACACTCAGGAGGGACGGGAAAAGAAATACTGAGAGTCAACTCATTGTGACATGCACAGCCTGTGTGGGGAGGTGAGGGGAAAGGAAGTTCTCACTGCCTCCCGCTTATCACCCAGAGCCCCTTTGGAGTGAAACGGTGGCTTCTATGCCTCAGTTTCTAGCTGTGAAGATATGGGGACTATCCAGCCTCACAAGGCTGCAGAGCTTTTCACTGTCATGGCCAGGCTGGGCTTCACAACCCAGACCACCTCTAGCAGGGCAGTACTGACACCTCTCCCCACCCCACGGATTGATGCCACAAGGGTACAAGGAAAGGAAGATGCTCGAGCAGTAAATGTTCCTCCCCAGGCAAGAGCTTGATGGCAGGCAACCATGACAACTCRATGGGGTCCAGCACTGGAGGGGTTTATTAAGGCACTGGGATTCCACCTCGGCTGCAAAAACAGGGTCTAGCCCTTCTGGAGGGGGAACCCCAACTGTGAACAGTGTTGGGCCAGATGAAGCAGCAAAGGCCCAGTTCAGGGGTTGTGCTGTGCCAGTTCCTAGGACGGAGAAGAGCAGAATGCGGCCAAACTTGGGCTCGACAGGCACCAGAGACGGAGGGGATGGCACAYGCCCTGACTGAACACCAGTGCCACGGCACAGGCCGCTCTGGAGAAGCTGCACTGATGTGAAGGCTGTTTCATGCCTGTCCCAGGTTGTCATGACCAGGGTTGTATACATACCCTCTAGCGCTTTGTCCAGATCTGCAATGAACTCTTCCAGCTCCTGGGTGTCTCCAAGCTTAGCTAGTGAACAGAAAGACACCCTGTCAGACCTCCCATTCCCCTCCCACTTTAGTYTGGGTTAAAAAGGGTGTCTGGCCTTGTTTCTGATGAAAATTGCTCAAACTACCTCCTGCTTTTAAGTCATGCGCACATTTCTCCGTGTGGGATGGATGTTATGCAACAACTGCCTGTGCAACGGGCTGAATGCTGCACAGCTCTACAATAACCCTGGCCAAATGCCTGGGAGCGCAGTGCCTCTGTGGGCCAATGCATCTGTCCATGGAATTACAGCCCATGTTTGTATCGGACACTGAAGGCACTGCTGATATGCAGCACAAYCTTTCACAGCAGTTGTTCAGCACTGCCTGGTTCAGGACATCACCACCACCACTAGAACTAGACCTATTCAGAAGGAGCATCACCTCCCTCCCTAYTAACCTCTGTTCAGGCTCAGAGTTCAACTGATACCTTCCCCGAAGGTATCATTTAGAGCAGCACCTTGAAAACACAGGGAAGGGCAATTCAGGCTGAATATCAGGGAAAACAAAGAGGCAGGACCATATCCTCCCACTCACTTGAGATAAGGCAGCAAAGTTAGAGGCGGATCAGGGCATAGTGGGAAGAAAACCAGGGCTTAAGCTCCTGTATTGCCTGATCTCTGCAAGATGCTGCCCTGCGTGGGGTCCTGGGACAGCCTGGACTTCACTGGTAATGTGCCAGTCCAGTYGCATATCTGTCGCAGGACCCAGCAGAGGCCTCACATCTCCCAATGCTGCAAAGCACCCCGGGCATACCTACAGCCAGGAAGGGGCGAGCTCAGGTGCTAGGTATGGGACTTCCCTGATTGCTTTAGGGAAGCCTCAAACCAAGCACACACACATCTTCCCTAAGGAGACTTTGGCAAACAGCCTTTGAACCTTACCTTTAGYGGGGTAAGTAGTAGCAGGAGCATTGAGATCCTCCTCACTGGAGTTTAGACTGCTTCGTGGCGAGGTGCTGGTGCCTGTGGATGCATAGCATCAGTCACTCTCCAARGGCACAAGTTGCACGACCAGCGTCCCAGCTTGTACATGGAAGAGGATCCCCAGTTCACCCACRCTCTTGGTCAGCCCATTTGCACTTTTGCTAGAGAAAGGGGAACTGTGCTTTTCTAAGAGGCCTCAGAGCATCCCTGGGCACAGCCATGGGGAATCCCTGGGGCTGGTACAGAGACAGGGAAATTGAGAGGGAAACAATCATCCCAAGCCTGGTTGCAGCCTTGGGCAGCCAGCCCAGCAGAGAAAGTGCCAGCAGGCACGGACGGGCACTGGCCAACRCAACTAGCTCAAATGGTCACTGCAACCCTCCGAGACAACACCTAGTGTTACTCACAACCCACAAGAGATGAGTCAGAGACAACTCAAAGGCTGCCTCAGCAATGAGTTYAGCGGTTTGCCGCAGAAGAACCCCAGTGCTCTCAGTGCCATTCCATCCTGACAACATAACTGTCCCCCTCCACGTCTCCTTGGACTCACTCTCCAGCTCATCGATGCCGCTGTCGTACACGCTGTGGCCTGCTTTCCTCTTCAGGTCCTCCAAATGCTGTTCATACTGACACGCAGGGCCCCTGTCAAAGTCCTCAATCACCTCATCGAACTCCCTCAGCAGGTCACTTAAGTCGTCGGGCAGTGCTGTGGGACAAGAAAAGACTTAGGTGTTTCAGACAGGCACCAGACAAAGAACTGTGGCCAAATCCTGCTGAGCAGGAGACATCCCAATAAGAGCTAATCCTGGGCAGGCAGCCACAGCTCCTGACAACTGAAGTTCCCTATTCTCCCACTGCACCTTCAGCCAGATGAATGGGCCAAGGCCAGAAATGCAACCCAAGAGCCTTGTCCTCATAAAACTTCTGTCCTCCTGAACAAGGAACCTGGTCCCAGGCCAGTGCCTTGTAGGCAACACCTTTGGTCCCGGACTCAGCTTCTCCCTGTGCCTTCAGGCAAGGCTACAGCAGGGCTGAACAAGGGCCCTGACATATTTTGAGCACAACTCCTCAGCTTAGATGCACCATACCCTGTAACAGGGCATCAGGACCATGCAAAGACCTATTGAGATCTGGTGGCTGCTTCATAGGGATGTCACAAGATCTTCCCCAAGGCAGACAGCATTTACTCCATCCCCACCCGAAGACAGGGAAGCTCCAGGAGGCACAGAGCCCACCCCACCAGATCCTCTTGGCTAGATTGGCCTGGCTGGAAAAGCCAGAGAGACACCAGCAGCACCACCAACCCATCCTGGGGCTCTGCCTCTCAGATCCAGCCTGGTCCTGAGGAGGGGAGGTGGGGACAGTGCCACTGCAGACAGCCGGGGACAGCACTGCCTCCAAAGGGGAGCCCGGCAAGGACCAGCCCTCAGCTGAGGGCACCTGGTGGGGACAGTGCCACTGCAGACAGCCGGGGACAGCACTGCCTCCAAAGGGGAGCCCGGCAAGGACCAGCCCTCAGCTGAGGGCACCTGGTGGGGACAGTGCCACTGCAGACAGCCGGGGACAGCACTGCCTCCAAAGGGGAGCCTGGCAAGGACCAGCCCTCAGCTGAGGGCACCTTTGAAAGGCTGCTCATGGGTAGGGGTCTCCAGGAGCCCTAAGAGAGCACCAGTGTGCTGGACAGCACAAGTTGATGGCACACAGCAGGCCAAGAGGCCCGGGCAGGTGAAGGTAAGGCCAGGGCAGAAAGCCAGCGAGGGAAGGCTGGAGCTCTGCAATTTTCAAGCCACATCCTTTTCCTGGAGCAAACAGCAGACACTGCACTGGGCTCCCTTCCACCGCACTTTCCTCAATGACAATCATTACAGGCAATTAATATATAATTATAAGGATAATAAAGCATAGGTGCACCCCTCCCCACCAAAGGCAATGCCCCGGGATCCCCACGTGCGGGATGCACGGAGGGCGCGCGGGGCAGCGCGGAGCGGGCAGCACTCACCGGCACCGGGCTGCGCGGCCATGGTCCCCGCGGCGGCAGGAGGGTGAGGGTGAGGGTGAGG
>NW_020455406.1:1134037-1218799 GCF_003342845.1 Nothoprocta perdicaria | reverse complement strand
CTGGCGCCCCGCGCAGCGCGGCAATTTTTATACCGGCGGCCCCGCCCGGCGCGCCGCTCCCGGCCAATCAGCGGCGGCGCCCGAGGCGGGGCGGGGCCGCACTGCTGGCGGGAAGCGGAGGCCCCGCCCCCGGGGCAGCCCCCGGGACCTGGGCCCCCCTGGGAGCTCCCGCCCGGGCCGGCGCCCTCAGGTCGCCCGGGCCCGCTGGTCCCTGCGAGGGCCGCACTGCCCTGCGGATGCCCGAGGCGGGGACCCGACTCCCACAGCTCCCCCCTCTCCCCGGTACCTCCTAGGCTGGTGGTCACGGTTGTTCCTCAGAGCCTCAGCTTTGCCCTTGGTGCCCGTTTTCACCATGGCTCTTGCTCAAGAGCCCAAAGCTCCTGAAATGCAGGATGAGGTCTCCAGGTTGTSCCCCTTCCTTGCTTTCCTCTCGGCGCTGCCTCACCTTGCTCAGGGCTCATCCCTCCCTGATGTCTGCTGCAGWCTCAAGTCTTCTCCGTGTCAGGGTCTGTTGACGCTGTCATCCTGCTCTCATGTCCGTTCACCAAAGGAAAGCACCAGCACAAGCTGGCACCCAATCCCCTCCCCTCAGTTAAACAGGGCCCCTTACATTGGGGTTTCAGACCCTCTCCATAAATCTTTTCTGTGGGAGGGATGCATGTGGTGAAGATAACTCCATCAGAAGTCCTACGTATTTAAAAAGCAAATCCAGGTATAAGGAGCACCGTTTACCTGAGAGGAAGGAGTTGAAGACTGGTCTGTCCTCGCCAGGTTTAGGATGGTGGGTGGTTTTCACTTGGTAGACGGTTTCATTCAATCCGCACTGCCTTGGTGAATTCTGGAGTTTTTGTGAAACGCTTCTTTTGCCAATCCTGAATGGTCAAAATGAGCGTATCCCGGGGGAGGACCGCAGTTTGCAGAGGACAAAGGATCTGCTTGGACAGGAGCTCTGCAGATCATCTGGTCCAACCGCATCGCTGCTCAGGCAGGGCCATCTAAAGCACATTTCCCAGGACATTGCCCAGGTGGCTCTGGATTTAAGGCTAGAAAGGAGAGATTCTCTCTTTTTAAGTCATTAAGCTCTGGCTTCTTGCTCAGTTGAACCCTGGGAATCCTAGAGCATCATCCAGGGATGTTTACCTGGGGGCTACTCCCTCACCATGTCAGGGACCCGTCAGTTTTCTTGTTTCACTGGGAAGCAGAGGAGCAGAATTGCTGCCCGTCATTGTTCAGTGATGATTTGTAGAGGGGACTCCGTCCTTGTGGTTCCGTTTCTGCCAACGGRGCGTTTCTAGCCTCCAAAATGGGCTCCCGCACGGAGCAGACAGCTGATGGCTGTCTCGATGGCCGTGCCCAGCATTATGTGGTTGTAAAGCCTAGGTCACTGTTGGCAGCTGGAAGTTATTTTTACTGCTAATTTCCATTTTTTAATGTTTGACTAAGCATACCAGTAAACTGCTGTTGCCAGCAGCATGTTTTGCTGTCCCTCATTCTTCTGACGGTGAGGTTGGGCAGAGCATGATTTCAGACCACGCTGCAGAGGACTTAAAAGAAACGGCTTTTTGTTCTTGTTGAGGATTACAGGAAGCAGTATTAGAGCAACGTCACCCGCCACAGGGGAAGTGACCCCGCTCTGATTTTCTGCCTCTGTAATCCTCGGTTCTGGGATTTCTGTTTTCTGTGACTGACACGATCCATTGAGAGCTGGAAAGCCCCTTCCTCCCCAGCCCTGGCAGTTCCTCTCTTGCAGGGCAGTGATGGGTGCTGACACTCAGACACCTTTGGGTTGTTCTGAGTTTTTTGCTCATACTCTAAAAGCAAGAAATAAACTACATTATTAATCTGTTAGTTCACCATGAATTCCCATGAGCTGATGGTCCTTATCTGTATTGGTTGTCCTCCCATGGACTGTTTAGATCCTCTCAAACGTGGCCAGGTATTGATTCCTCAGTGCTCAGCACTGCTGTGAGTGCTTGGGGTGCTGTTATTTGCCACCTGAGCCCTTTCCAGATTTAAACCTTGGCAGTTTCATTGGTGTCAAAAAATGCAGGTAAAGCAATACTTTTATTAGAACTGCAGGGCTGGATTTGGAGTCATTTCTTTTTGTTTCCCAAAGTGTAAAGTGATGCTGTGCACAGCTCACCTACCAGTGTAGCATTATCAGCACTGCAAGGAAGGCACGTAGCTTAAAAGAAAAGGAAAACAGATCCTTGCATCTTTGCTGGTGGCTACACTATCACAGACTTATTCGTGAACTGAGTCGTTGCAAGATATTGCCTGGTTTGCCCCTGGCTGGTGGTGCTCTGGGACTTTGTTCCTATACATGTTGGTAAAAAGGATTCTTATAAAACCATTAACATTAACCATAAAAGCATAAAACATATGGTTTAAAAGGATTCTTACAAAACCATAACAGAACCATTGACATTAACATCAACAGTGACAGGATCACACAAACTGTGCAGAGAGTTCCTCCTTTTGCTTTTCTCCCCAGTAACTATTGTCCACTATATCTTGAAGTCTTGTTTCAAGTCTACCTTTTGCTCTAAAGCAGACAATCAAAGTGAATTGGAAAGCTTTAAGAAAAGCCATGCAGTGCCTTGAATTTGCATTTTAGCATTAATACAACTGGCTCCTTAGAAGATGCCTAAACTAAGCAGCAAAGCCCCTCAGTGAGGAGTAGTCTGAAATGTTACTGGTGTTAGTGCTAGCAACCAACCAACAAACCTCCCAAACAACTTCCATCCTGGCCCATCCTGGTACCTGGGGTCTGGGAGCATCTGGACAGAAACTTGGAGATTATTTTAAAAGCTGCAATTATGGGGCCTTGCAAATTTGGTCATTTTTTATTTTTATTTTATTTYTTTAAATCATGAGCAAGGGATGGAGGAGCAGGGGAAAAGAAGCCAACAGTAACTAAATATGAAGTCCTTCTTGGCAGACCTGGCATTTTTATCCTTAAGTCTTACATCTATATGATTTCTAAAGGACAGAATGAAGGTAAGTCTGAGCAGGTACAGAGCAATGGCAGTGTTTTGTGAACCATGGCTCTTGGCTTGTAAACACTTGCAAAGCACTTGGAACATGCTGTTTATTTTGTGAGGCTGAAATAAAACAGGTTCTAAATCCATGCTTGTGCATGGTAGTCAGTGAGGGATGGAGAAAATAAGTGTATGGGATGTTGTCTAGTAAAACATTTGCAAGTTTGGCCAGGGGTATGAATTTCACGAAGGAATGATTAAAGACTGAAAGGCAATGCCTAAATCAGCAGTGTAGTGTTGCCCTCAAGTGGAGAATCTAGTAATATCTTAATTTTCCATGTCATCCTGTACTAACCTGTCTGAAGTTTTATGAAGGGCTTCAGGAAAAGCAGTATATATATAATGCCCTTATAAGCATTTTCAGTTCTTGTGTAGCTTAAGAAAAACAAATATATAAAAATTGAAAGATGGATTGGGGAAGATAAGCCTGTTACCCAATGCCCAATGAACCCTGAGTAAGTGCTGTCTCCCATCCAATGTTAGGAAGATTATAAAAATATATTAAAATAAATATTCTTGCTAAGCAGTGAAAATAGTAACCTAGAATTTCCTTACTACACCCATACTAAAAGGGACATCAGGTTCCTGTAGCTCACTGTCACTTCAGATGTTCCTGTTCAAGGCATCATTAGCACCACCAGTCAAGGCCCACCAGCCTGCAGATTCCAATGAGCCATCCCTTACTACTGAGGCCACCTGAGTGCTTTTGTAGCTTCTTGTTTCAATTCACAATTCATCTGTGATGCCTCCTCATCCCTTCCAGTTCCCTAAAGTGAGGAACTCTTGTGATCACTCACTTGTGCCTCTGGCTGCTTAYACTCGGATGAGCCTGGTGTAGCTGGGAGCCACATGGCTTTTTCTCTTACAAACACCTTGCTACAGGATCCACGCAAGGTGTTTTACTTTCCCTTTCCCTCTCAGGGGATCAAGTCAGAGCCAAAATTTATTAGAACATCTTTTCCTCATGAGGGTGTTGCTCTTAACAGACTCCAGCTGTTACTACCAACAGGAGATAACAAGGCTCATAACTCCCTCACTCATAGGGGTCATCTCAGAGCTATGGAGGGACACCAAGGCTCAGGAGGTTGACCCTGGGTGCCTGAGGACAGTTGCCCCAAAGGCCTCTAGGAAGGCATTCAGAAAGTCCCTCGGGATCTGCTCTTCCACAGGGTGCAGATGTAATACCATGATGTGTCTGCACAGAGCAGTCRCTGTTGCTGCCTCCTTGGACACGGTCTGGTCGCAGTGGCTGTTGATGTTGGAGCCTGCTGGTGGCCTCCAGCAGATTCAGCAGACTCATGGTGTCCTGCGTTTATCACTTCTTGCAGATTCAACTGCATTTCTAGTCGCTAGAGTTTATCACTTCTTGGGAGACATTCACCCGCTATCTCTCAGCACATACTTTCCCTCAGAAAGATGTTGCTTTCTGAGAACTATTTCTCCACCCACCCCGACCATATTCAGTCATGCAGCAGGTGTCTCTAGGACCCAAGATTTCACCCCWGAGCAGCACAAATGTAAAGATGCAGTACCTTGTGACAGGTCCTAGGTCCCAACTGCTGGACACATGGCTGTTGGCAAAGAAAGACTCACACGTTTACAGCTAATCCTCTTGGTGCTACAAGAGGGGGCCAAAGACATGGCACTATTAGGGCAGCACTGGGGCACATGCTGGATGAGGCATGGGGTCCCTGCTTACAAACAGGGCTGGACACCAGCATTGCTGGAGCACATGGYTGCACTGAGGTGCCAAGTGATTCCCTCTCAGAGTGATCCCCTCTTGGCTGTTGGAGAGACCAGCCCAGCTCTCCTCAGACTGGTCCCCATCTGTTCCAGGCAGGAGACCGTGAGGAAAAAGGGCTGTAGAAGGGCAAGCCTTGACACATGGAGCCACAGCTGGACCCTGCTGGTCTTGATGATTCTTCCATCAAGCCATCTTTGGTGTGGGGCCACTTCCTTTCAAGAGGGCCMTCCCTTAGACTGCAGGAGCTGGGCTAGGAAGACCCTCTGTCCATGAGGACTCACTCCTCATRGAGGCCTTACCCCCAGCTCCCGCTGCCTTGGCCCCTTCACTGGCACAGAGACTGTGGCCCTACATGACAACCCCTGCCATGGAGTTGGACCTTCCCCACCACTGCTCCCAAGCCCCCATCCTCTTCTGGATCCTTCCACCAGTATCCCCCCGTCCCTGGATATTGCCACCAGATCTTTCTAAGGTCCTTTCCAGGCTAGACCTCACCCCGAATCCTACCTTCACCTCTGTGCAACCTGCTTTTAGTGTTAGTCCTAACTATACACCTGATTTTTCCATCTGAAACACCTCTCCAGCATCACAGTCTTAAACTGCCTGCGTTTCTGTGCGCACAGAACAGCGAAGTAGCTTAATGCTAACATGAAAAGCATCCCTAGTCTGGCAAGCTGAGTAACATCCAAGAACTTTCCCTGGCTCCTAAAGTCACTTGAGTACAGAAGATTATAGATCAGGCATCCCTAGCCATACCTAAGCCCTAAATCCTAAGYAAAATCCTAAACTTAGTCTTGAACCTTATAAGCCAGAACTTAAAACAATTCCTAATGGAAACCTACCACGAGGGTYGCTATCTGTGACAGGGAAGGCCCAAACACTCTGTCCCTAACCCTTCCTGTGACCCCATTCTCATTGTCCACCCTAGCCATAGCCCTAACTAAAACTAACCTTAACTCTACCTTGCACACAACTAGCAGTGACTTCCAATGCCTCAGAAGCCCAAACAGGCCAACTCAGGCATTTCTCAGCTAAAATCACCTCCTACCAGCTGAGTGTCCTCAGGTGGCCTGAGTATGTGAGTGTAGCACAGGAGAAAGGCAAGTGGCCCAGCTCTGGGAACTGAAGCCTCCTGTCTGGTCCACCAAGTCAAGTCAAGTCAAGTCAAGTCAAGTCAAGTCAAGTCATGTCAAGTCTACCATGAAGCAAATGGTAGACCACAGAGGCCCCAGTGAGCTGTACCGTTTCAGACTTGCCAGCAAGCCACAGCACACACCTATGGCTTTTTAGCCTACACAAACTGCTGCCTGTGAGGCCATGCATGCATGCAGTTCTTTGTCACCATCTAGCAACAAAGCCACTCTCTGGAAAGCAAACCTGCTGTTGCAAACCTGTAAGTGAGTCTCCTGCTGTAGAGCTGCCTACAGCAGAACCAATTTGGCACATTTATTGTTAGAAAAGACATTCCCATGGACATTCATACKCCCTGCCCTTCTCTACTCCTCCAAAACGGGATAGAGGGCTTATATTTGACCAGTTCTTGACCAGTTCTGGCCATGGAAAGTAGGGCTGAGAGCTGTCCCAGGTCTACATGCCAACATCCAGGTGCAGGAATGAGACACTGCTCTGCAAATCTGACAGGACTTGGTTTCTTTCCAGGGTGCAAGGCTGACTAGGCAGCGGGGATGGTGGACTCTGCTCCGGCAAAGGCTTGCTTGCTGTGCTCCTGAGAAAGGAAAGAAAACACAGATGCTATTTGCAAACTTCTTCAAAACAGATCTTCTGMTGCCATGTATTAGCTACTATCCAAGAGTCCCATTCCTGTCTTTTGTTACCCTTTGCAAAGCTACTCCTCTCTGCTTCCTGACACTGAGAGTTTAAAACTACTGTATTATGATTTTCCTTCTTTTAAGTGTAATTATCGCATTTTGCTATTTCTCACCAAAAGATGTCTGTAATCTTCCTTTCCTTCTTATTTCCCCCATTTTACAGGGATGTGGAAGAGCTGCACCTTGATGTGAGGCTGTACCACCACTGCTTTGGGAAATTCTCTGCAGGAAGCCAAGGAGTCTCTCAAAAAAACACTTCCATGAGCATGTGCTCCATTTCTAAGTGTCACAGTAAGAAAACAGGAAAGCAGAATGCTGAAATGAAGTCAGTGTCTAGTATTACTTCAGCTGAATCACAGAAGGGTGAAGATCTGAGAGCTCAGATGCCCTCAATGAGCAATCATGAAAATTGTAGCCTGCTATGACCCCCAGCAAACCGCAAAGGGATCTTAGGCCGGGAGCAAGATCTGGGCACGCTGTGTCTTTGGGACTYGCAAGTGCAATTCAACGGGAACAAGCAGTGAGTACCCTCTCCAGTAACCACAGACTGCTGCGTCTGGGAGCTGCTGGAAGAGATGTCTGAAGCACGAGAGGAAACTTAGAGATTTTGGGGAGTGAAAAAACATACCTATTTTTGCAGACATTTGTGCCTCTGCGTCAGCTGCAGGCTCTTCTCTCTCCTGACSGTGCAGACAACCTGGCGCTGCAGAATCTGCATGCAAAATGTCAGCTTTGGTTGCTGGCATGAGGAGAGGCATGCTAGGAATCACAAGAGGTGTTTTCAGCCTCTATCACAAACCCAACTACATAACAAATTTGAGACCCTGAGTATGATTCATGTCAGCAAAGTGCTCTGCTGCACAAGCATTCCTGAGTCTTGCCGCTGGTTTCAATAGGGTCAAGACTCTAAACTATTGTCAACACTGGATGTAAACAAATTCATAGCAGTATTGAGCAGGCAGGAGGACTGTATGATTTCCAGAGATCCCTTCCAACCTTAATTGTCTTATGATTCTGTCATGCTGCAGTAATTTTGCATTTTCAGACACATTCATATATTCATGTCACTTTGATGGAACAAGAAGTAATGCCATTGTAGGTGGCTTTCATTATTTATTAAAAAGCCACATGAGTAGTGTAAAAAAAAATCGGGGACAATACCCTCCTTATTGATTTTTAGTGCTTTGGAAATCATATCACAGAAAAATTGTAAAGTAGGGATGTAAGTTATATTACATAGGCTTTAAATAGGTGTCAGGTAGCTGACAAAAGGTAGCTTATGAACATGGAGGTATGGAATAACAGAAGATAGAAATAATCAACAGCTGAGAACACGCATCTCAGAATGCTAGGAAAATGTCTTTGAAATTACTGCCCAAYGTTTCTTGGGAAGAAACAATCGGAATCACAAAAGACCCCTTATTCTTACATGACATTATCACAGAATCACAGAATATTCAAGGTTGGAAGGGACCTCTAGAGATCATCTAGTCCAACCTTCCCGCTCAAGCAGGCACACCTAAAGCACGGGGCACAGGGTGGCATCCAGGTGGGTTTTGAAGATCTCCAGAGAAGGAGACTCCACAACCTCCCTGGGCAGCCTGTTCCACTGCTCTGTCACCCTCACAGTGAAGAAGTTCCTCCTCACMTGGAGATGGAACTTACCTGGGTTTCAGCTTATGCCCATTTCCCYTTGTCCTATTATGATGAAAAGCATCTTAAACCCTGAAGGAATTTGTCTTAATGAAGTAGTCTGGCAATTCCATGGACAGCAGCTCCCACATAATATAAACACAAATTGTCTACTAATTCGTGTAAACTGAAATATCTCTGTAGTTAGCTGTGAAGCTTATCAATAGCTTTAGTTATATCACTGATAAAAGAGAGGACAAAGTCAATATTTGCAGGTCTCTTTTACATACGCCCCTCACAGCCAGAGGAAGAGCAGCAGGACAATGGTTATCTGAGGAGAGGATACGATAGCAGGCTTCTGGTGAGATAATTTCTCCCTGATTTTGTTATTGATTAGACAGGTAAATAAATCTGAGTCCCTGGGCTAAAGTTTAAGGGAGGATGACTGCAGTTTTAAAATGATAATGGAGGTGTTTTGTGGCGATGACAAGGGAAGAACATTTAGAGTCCTTCTGGATTTGGTATAACTGAGAGGAGGATGAAATGCCAAGGAGGAATTACCATGGAAGCAGACCAAAATACGATTCTTGCTGTGAAGGAAGTTGCTACTGGCGAACAGTTTTTAAAACCCAGCAAGATGTTGATGTCACCATCACACCAGTTGTGTGAACCGAAATAGCCGAGATATGAAAGAAAAGAAGTGCAGGTCTAAAGACTTAGACTCTCTCCCTTTGCTCTGCCCTGCACAAAAGAGGAAGAGGATAGGAGGAAGAGTCACTGAATGTGATCCTGAAGGTATGGCAGGAAAAGAGCAGGCAGAATGAGAGGCACAGTATTGTTCTCCTTTGTTTCTGGGGACCATAATGATAGGCCAGCAATTTTAATCAGCCATCCCAATAAGATGAATACCTAGTAACAGTTTTGCCTGTTCAAGTCAAGTGCAGCTTGTTGCCTAGATAGGAGCAGACTAACAGCCAGTGATACTCTGGGCATGAAATAGCTGTATTAAATCTCTGCAGTACTGGCATCGTTGGCCATGGCTGCTGCATTGGCTTGATTTTAGCTTTATTTGCTTTTCTGACAGCTTCACAAAGTGAAAATGAGTGATTAAGACACGTCAGTCAGAGATGCTTTTTAATGAGAAAAAAAGTGGTAGAGAGGTTGCATGTACCCCTGGTGGTAACAAAAGAGCATATCAGAAAGGAGAGCCAGAAATCTCTGAGGAAGGAACTGAGGATCAGTCTTTAAAGGAAAATGATTTAGAGCATTAGGAAGACAAACAAGGGGCTACAACTGAGGTATCTCTCTCCACGTCTGTTTTCAGACTAGATTAGGTGAGGAGTGAGCGGCGTAGCATCCTTGCTGGCCCGGCCACTGCTAGAAGATGCTGGCCGGCATCCTGCTGACACCAGGCAGTTCCTGGGAGGTTTGTGTTCTCAGTCACAGCTCTTTGCACGCTCCTGAAAGTGGCTGTTTGACCAGCAATTCTTGTACAAAAAGAAAAGCTAAATTATGTCAGCTGAAAAATCGATGGTTACATTTACTTTCCTTTGGGTCAGTATTAAGTGAGGACAGATTTGCAACCCAAGAACCTCCCACATGAATTCYCTCGTATTCTTATTGCAGTCAGATGCACCACAGTGCCAAAAGTTTTCCTATCCTGAAAATCTGCCATTAAAAAGTATGTTTTTTTTCTTAACAATGCCATCAGCCTTCTAATGTTCAACTCAAGTGAAAAAGAAAACCATACTTAATTCCAACTTTTGCAGAAGCATTGCTGAAAATATTTTTTCCCTTTGATAGGCTGTGGGTGATTGTTCCTTGAAAGGGTTTTTAGTTAGAATAAATTGTGGATTTTGGGTTACTTTCCACTGTTGATAGATGCTAATCATGAGAAGGTTTTAGAACGGTTAGGACTAAGAAATAAAAAAAAAAAATCAAATATTTCTTTTCAGTATACAGCATTTGGCTTCTGAACCAGGGGCTATAGTAAGGGTAACAAGTAAGACAATTTTATAAGCATTATCTTTAGGAAATGTAATAAAATAACTACAAGAGGAGATATGTTTGGAATTATCTTACTGAAAATGTTATTCAGGATATGGGAGAGATTGGAAATAATAATTTTTTTTTGGTATGGTTAAAATATGCTAATAGGAATGGCTATAATATTAATAGCATTATTTCTGTTAGCTTCTATTGCTGGAATTTCATATACACTAAACAAGAACATACAAAACTTCTCTTTTTATTCTGCCTGTTTTTAGATTTTACCATGAAAAGRCTCCTTGCTTTTTATCCAGGTTTGCATTGCAGAAGATTTTGAGCATCTTGCACTTACCAGCAGAGTGCATCCACAATGGAGATTSATTTGCTTTCAAGGGTGGTATTGGWTGATCCTATGATCTTATTAGAAGGCTTGATTTTGCTATGATTCCTGTGGCGCAGACAGTAGAACTGGATGGAAAAGTACTTTATGGTGTGGGTGCTGATCCCTTTGCTGTACTGATAAAAAACAAAACCTGTTTCAATGTCATGTTGGTGTCTGTCTGACACCAACTGAGTTCGTTTTCTGAGATGGTGGAGAGAACAGCTTAGAAAAATGTGAATTTGTGATAAGAAAACATGTTCTGCTCAGCAGGAAAAATAATAATAATAAAAAACCCACTATGAAACATAGCAGTTATCCTGCAGAAGTGTGTTCTTTTACAGAAGTCAGGATTGGGGCTGCAGCTGAAACATCTGAAGCTTCTGAATATATATGAAACAGAAGTAAGCCGTATTTCCCACCTCATCTCCCATCAGCTTTTGATTAATCTMTTTATCCACTTTTTTGGAAATGTGTCCTGTTGTGCTACCCCTGCTTTTTAAAAGGAGACTGCTAAGTGATGGCATTTTTGTATTTCTGTATTTTTGCATTGTATTTTGCTGGCTGCAACTCCTCACAGGAGCACATACAACAGCTCTACAGATTGCCTAAGTGTTCTAGACCTTCCAGACACATCTCAAAACATCTGCTATGTCTCCGTACACCCCTTCGTGTTCCATCATTCATCTCAGTGTGGCCTTTCAAATGCCATCCTAGTAGAAGCAACAGAGTTTTCTACGTTTCGTGCAGCTCTTCTTGCACCACTGCAGCTCTGCTTTCCTGACTGCTTGCACTGCAAGGGCAAGAGCAGGGTCCTGCACTTGGGGAGGAATAACCCCGGGCACCAGGACAGATCAGGGGTKGACCTGCTGGAGAGCAGCCCTGCAGAGAGGGACCTGGGTGTCRTGGTGGACGACAAGTTGACCATGAGGCAGCAGTGTGCCCTGGTGGCCAAGAAAGCCAATGGGATCCTGGGGTGCATTAAGAAAAGCGTCTCCAGCAGGTCGAGGGAGTTGATCATCCCCCTATACACAGCCCTGGTRAGGCCACATCTGGAGACTGTGTCCAGTTCTGGGCTCCCCAGTACAAGAGGGATGCGGAGCTGCTGGAGAGAGTCCAGCGCAGGGCTACCAGGATGATCAGGGGCCTGGAACATCTGCCCTGTGAGCAAAGGCTGAGGGAGCTGGGCCTGTTCAGCCTGGAGAAGAGGAGGCTGAGGGGGGACCTGATCAGTGTGTATAAATACCTCAAGGGAGGCAGTGAGGAGGAGGAKGATGTGATCTCTTTTCAGTGGTGGCCACTGATGGTACTAGAGGAAACGGCCACAAACTGAAGCACCGAAAGTTCCCTGGGAAGTTAAGGAAACATTTTTTTCCAGTGAGGGTGCCAGAGCCCTGGCACAGGCTGCCCAGGGAGGCTGTGGAGGCTCCTTCTCTGGAGGTCTTCCAAACCCCCTTGGACTCAGCCCTGTGCCCCGTGCTCTGGARTCTGTGCCTGCGTGTGCAGGGGGGTTGGACTAGATGATCTCTAGAGGTCCCTTCCAACCTTAACAACAATTCTATGATTCTATAGGGCCATTTCTCCTAAATGCCGAGTGGCTTCTACATCACACAGAAACARGTAGTGCTCTTTGAGCATATCGTTTTTTTAAGGGGAGTTCACTTTAATAAAAGTTGGCCTTAACTAATAGCCTAAGAGGAGATCCTACATGTGGTCCAACCAGCATCCTCTTTGCTGCCAAGTGTTCTGTTAGAGTCCAGAGAAACAGAAAGGTCCTTGCTGGTCTTGTCCATTACAGGGATACTGTGGAGGAAAAGCTGCTTGCAAGCTGTCGTTCTCTCTTAAAGTTCTAATTATGTGTATTTTCCTTATTAAGTTGCGTCATCTCAGGAGCAAAAATATACTTTGACTGCTTACAGGCTATGTACAAATCACTTCTAAAAAAATCTGATCTGAAGCACAACCTTTCTGTTTAATAGATAACTGCAGATAAAATGTATTTTCTAGATTTTTTTTTCCAGAAGAAAACTATATTTTTTTTAAATTGAATTGTCATTATACTACATAGATACAATTGGGTTGTGTTGAATCTAGAACATCCACAGGGAGCACAAAATCTTCAACAGATATGTGAAGTGGGGAACCTAAGCTTGATTTCTTTGTCAGCTTCTTAATTTCTGTTGCTTTCTTTGCTCTACCATTCCACTTCTCCTTCTTATTTAAAAGAAATATTTCAGAATCCTTTAAACGTTACCTGCAAATGCATTGCCTTTATTTCTCCTTTTGTTCTTTTAGTTGTCTAGCAACCAGATTTTCAGTAATTTGCACTATATTTTCCTTCAAATTTACTGCACTGAGTCCAGCCTGGAGTGAAGGCTCATTATTTTTGGCATGGGAGAGGTATGGAGCAGTAAGTCTGTCTTTGCTTCAAACCACTGATGAGATGAGTAGGCAAAATGGTTTGAGAAAATAAAAGGCAATGTAAACCACATAATTTTTACGTTTGTTAAATTTGTGCCATCATTTGAAAAGGAGGAGTTCTGAGTCTGAGCAAGACAGCTAAATTAAACAAAGTGGAGGGAAAAAAAGGAGCGGCCAAAAGGAGGCAGATAAGAGGAAACCTCTTTTTCATATATATATATATATATAAAAAATATATATATACACATATATATATATAAATATCAGAGCTCTTTCAAAGAGCAAGGCCTGCATGCTGAACCTAGAGGCTAGGTATGGTACCTCTAGAAAGCATTGAGCAGAGGCAGGATATTCCATTAACAAAATCACCAGTGAAAAACATCAGAAAGGAGAACTGGCCTTATGCCTTCCACACAGAGGTCAACATTAATTAACACACTGTATTCGGTGCCTCAGAGATAACAGGATAGGTGTGCTAAAGTGAGCAATCCAAAACTGAAGCAGCCCCTTTTGAGAACAATAAAGAATTTGTCACAGATCACCCAGAAATGCACAGGAAAATGAGGACTAGAATTCCCTGCTCTGACCAGTTCRCCACTTAGGAGCTTTCCTCTCCTGTAAGGCGTGTGGGGCCCTAATGTTCTTTTGGAATCCACTTAGAGCTCTTCAGCTCAGATGTGGGAGGTAACAATAAGCGCACACAAGTTGCACGCTATTATTTCACAGACACAAAATACGCGAGTTTGCTTAAACAGGAATTTAAGATGCGTCTAGTCACAACTTGAAGGCTATCACTAGCTACAGCAGATAGCAGAGAGTAAAAAAGTACTGCAAATCTGTTGGGTCTTGTTGCTAAATGGGGCTCTGGAGTTGAAGTGTCCTAACAAATTGCGAAGTTTGCTAGATATTTGGCTCTTGGACACCCACACTGAAATATAACTCGTTAGGTCAGCAGCTTGTTTCTTGGGCTGAGTGACACGTTTTGAAATTTTCTCTGTACTCAGAGAAATGGGAAAAAGCTGACTAAAGAATTCCTCTTGACCTGTAATGGAGAGAGGTTCCAGGCACTAAACGGATTGCGGATCTGAAAATCCCCAATCTCCTCTACTAGATGAAACGTTTAGCATGTCTAAAAAGGGCATAAAATAGCAGGGTATTCATAAGTATACAGTGAAATAAGTCTTAGTTTTTGACTCCTATGCCAGGTGAAACAACTGCTTTGTACACATTGCTGCTACTGCCCTGGAAAATGCAGCTTCTGGGTGATCCAAGCTAAGGCTGTTTGTCCAGCCTTTATGTCTCTGACTTGCATAGTATCCTGAAAATATTGCTGGGTTTTGTTCTTCTCCAAATAAAGTGAGCTAAATCTTTTATTTATTTTTAAAGGAAGTTCATTATTTCTTGCTAATTATTCACTGAAGGCAAGTCAACTGTTGAAAATACCTTCTTTCTAATTCCCTAAGCCATTAGGCTCTGGTGTGTTCAGACATCTGTAGCATTTAGGAAGACCCCAAGGCTAACRGCATTAGTCCTTATGTTCATTATAACACTTCGCATGAATACTGTACTTGCTCTAACATGCACAGTGATGACCAAACATACACGGTTGTTTAGAGAGAGCACCCCAAAAAAATCACTTTTGTGTTTTATTCCACTTTTCTCTACTCTGCTTACAAAGCTACTATTATTCTCAACAAATTTATTTTCACGTGTCAAAATCAAGTAAGTAGCCGTTTCCTTTTCCTCCTCTCCGAATTTTGACATATTTCTGTCAATTCAAACATGGGCCTCATGGGGGTGCTGTGCCATCTAAAATAATTGGTGTTGCATTTATGTTGCAGAAGGCTTCTGTAGATCAGAATAATCTTTCAGCATACTCTGTTCCTTCATTCCCCACAGGATCTTAAGAGTAACTTTACAACTGAGGGTCTTTTTTTTTTTTTTTTTTTTTCAAAGAATAGATTTTTTTTTCACCTCAGTATAAAGTAGTACCTCTTTATGCAGGTGAAACCTCCTCGGGTGAAAGAAAGCAAGAAAGAAGAAAAACGCATACTCTCAAACTGCAGGCTTCTCTACATCATACAGGTTAAAAACATCTTAAGGTTACAAAAGATTYACACTTGCCTGTGTGATTAGCATCCAGTTTCAAGCAGCAGAATTCTAAAAAATAGTTCTGATGGTGCCTCTCTACGACATTATTTTAAGTGTGTTCCCCTCTTTTTCTGATCATCAACAGCTTCTTACCTTCTCGTTTTCTTGTGATCAACTGCTAGACATGCAGTAAGGTACACTAACAATTCTAATGTCCCTTTAAATTTTCAAAGGACCAAAAAGAATCTAAGAATATCTGTATAACCTCCAGGTTTTCTTCATGTTATTAGGGAGAGCAAGCAAGTATGCCATGAATTTAAATCCATGAGTAGATACATCAGTGATAATATTTACCCTTTCTTACTGATGTGACCATCATGAATCTATTCATGAGCTTAAAGTTGAAGAGCTCTATCAACTTAGAAACTGTATTTTTTGCTTAATGAAATCTGCAGCAAAAGTTTTGTCTATGCAGTCATTTGAGCCTTTCGAGTTTTCTCAAAACTTAACATTTGAGTCTGAACTTGCAATATCCAGGGCAAATTCRTTAGAAGTCTCAAAGAAAATTCATTTAGGTGCTTGGGAACAATGTGAGAGCTAAAAGTAGGTTTTGTAGTTAGAGGGAATTGAGGTTATATAAGGCTTTATAAAACTGTCACTCATTTTTCTTTAAGAGCTGACCTTAAACTGGCTGAGGAAAAAGTCCTAAACAAACTCCAAAGCTGATGAATCACTTAGGAATCACTTTTTGAAGCTAGGAAGATATAGCTATCCTTCATTCAAAGCATGAAAAATATCACTTCCTACTATTTTATCTGAAAATATCTTTCTGCCTCTATCATATTATAATGGTTCCTTTATATTCTCCCTTAGAAAACTTTCATTGAAGTTCCAGGGTGCTACTGTGACAATTATTAAATATCTATTTTAAGCAGAGCAAAATCATGAAGAAATGCCTCTAACTCCCTGAGGGAACAACAACAAAAAAACCCCAATCCAAAAACAAAGTTAACCATGCTAAGACAGACCATGTGTCCATCAAGTCTTTTACTCTGCCTTTAATGGGGATAGATCAACACTGTCTATATCACAGCTCATCTGGCCGCCTGGGTAGTACCAGAGGATGAGGAAGGCAACTTCTTTCTGCTCCATATGTGACCAGTTCCATATGTGACGAGCTTCAGGAACGCCAGGAAGAGACTTTATGTAGAATCAAAATCTGATTTCATTACGATTATTTAGTAGTCAGACAGAGCATTGTTAGTACACAATTTCTTCCGTTTCCACGGGGCTGCAACCTTACTCCAAGCTTACTCCAAGCTTACTCAATTCCCCAGTTTGAAGTTCTCTAAGGCTTAAGGCAGTGTGTTCTGGGATCCTGGCTAAAGATCAGGCAACATGGCACAGTCACACATCAGAACAGTGGTACCACAATCCTGAGGTGGGTTGTACTTTTTTACCAAACACAAACCAAATAATTGCACCACAAGTTCTGCTTAAGGGTTTTGAAAACCAACAGCTTGATGCAGTCTATTATGGTGGAAGAGAGTCTTTGAAAGTCTCCAAACGCAAGTAATCAAAGAACTGTTGGTCAGAAACAGTAGATAGGCAATTTACACATAAATCTTTCTTCAGGTGTTTCTAAAAGACAAGCTAGTGTATTTTAACTTCCCCYCTCTTGTTTACCTGCAGCATAGCTGGATACACCCAAGTTGGGATACTTGGAGCTCAAGAGGTCTGGTTCAAGGCTACCTCYGTTACAGCTGCTACTTTAGCAAGGTCAAAGTAGAAGAGAGGACCCTAAGGAAGAAGTATATGACTGAATAAGACAAGTCTGTCAACATACACWACAAAGAAAGTGATATTCCTGCATCAGTTTAACAGGCAAGAAGAAGTCAGGCCTCATTTCTTCATTTCCTTCCAATCAAGCTTCTGTGTTTTTTGAGCTTGAGGCCTGCAACCGCACAATATGCCTTACAACCTYGAGAAATCCCAAAGCAATCAAGAAACTCAACTACAGTAAGTTCAGCAATTGTACAAGTGCTGCTAGACTGAGGCCTAAAGTCTAATTACCTAGTTACAAACTGTGGCTGAATAAATCTCAGACTCTCTTGGGAACTGAGCAAACACTAGAGGCTGAAGTCACAGATAAAATGAGCAGCATGAAGGGTCACTTTTGACACCTTTCTCTTTTGCTCAGCATATGGCAACTGCACTTGGTCAGCATGTTGGCCTGTAGAAATATTGCAGGGCTGTTCTGCAACTGTCACTGAGGGTCTGGTAGGATGGTATTTGCCATCCTCCAAGTGCTGTGTGCCTGTGTCGTCTAGACTTCTGTCTAGACTTCTAAGTCACATCTTCCCTGTCTTATTTTCTATGTGCTGACCCAGCTCAGGTACATATTACAGGGCAATGCTTCAGCTGTTATTGTTAGAGCAAGAGGCACTTGGAGCTCACAATATTTTGTCTTTCATTCCTGCAATAACTCAGGTGACTTATTTTCCAGAATAATAATTTAGGTACCAGAAAGTTCAGATCAACAGCAAAGAGTTTGGCTGAGTAAATACTTTATAGATTAATAAACTTTCTTATTTTATTTTTTTTTTTTTTTAAGATTCATATATTTAAGGAAGAATATTGAAGTCTTCCAAACTTAGACAAGATCTCCAATGTCAATCAATGCATTTAATACAGCCAAAAACTTTCAGGATGTCACAAGTGAGTTATTTACATAGATCGAGCTTCTTTCCTCCCCTAAGGGATGGAGATACCATAGCCAGGGCTTCACCAGCCAGTCCAAACCACACTATCTGAGCTATGGTGCAAGACCGGCTCATGGGAACCAGCTAAGAGCAGAGATGCTCAGACAAGTCCATAGAATCACAGAATCCTTAAGGCTGGAAGAGATCATCTAGTCCAACCCCCTGCACACACAGGGTCACCTAGAGCACAGGGCAGAGGGCTGCATCCAAGCAGGTTTTAAAGATCTCCAGAGAAGGAGACTCCACAACCTCTTTGGGCAGCCTGTGCCAGGGCTCTGTCACTCTCACTGGTAWGAATTTTTTCCTTAAGTTCCTGTGGAACTTTTGGTGCTTCAGTTTGTGGCCATTTCCTCTAGTCCTGTCACTGTCGACCACTGAAAAGAGGCTGCCCCCTCCTTCTCACTGCCTCCCTTGAGGTATTTATAGACACTGATCAGGTCCCCCCTCAGTCTTCTCTTCTTGAGGCTGAACAGGCCCAGCTCTCTCAGTCTTTCCTCATAGGACAGATGTTCCAGACTCCTGAATATCTTGGGGATGAGGCAGGTCTAAGGACAAGCCTCAGTGTGCAGGCTAGAAGAGGTAGCCAGAGGCCCATGATACCTAGGCAGGACCATAACAAAGAAGTGGGAACAAGAACAAGACAGGAAGACAGGTTAGGGTCTGGATTTACAGGGTCCATCCCCAGACACAGTCTAGTTCACTATGGCTGAAATGAGATGAGTAATAAAGCTCAGAGCAGGGTAAAAGCCCCARGGTGAGCTTAAACATTGCCCTTACGCCATGGGCAGGGCCTGAGGGAGGCCTTAGGAGAGGCCTCAGGTCGGGCCCAAGAGGGTGGGATATTGGCAGCTTATATCACTGTAGATGTGCCTGGCACCCGCTGAGCTGCGCTCAGGGAGATCTCTGTGTGGGGGCTGCTCGTGTTTTGGAGGTCCACAGCCCAGGTCCCTCCTTGCGCGGCGCAGCCGTGCCGCTTTGCCAGGCGGCCTTCCCGGCGCGGCAGCCATTCCCGCGGCTCCGCTTCCGCTCAATGACCAACAAAGCCGGTCACCGCTGCGAGGTCAGCCYGCTTATTTGTACCGCTGGATGATCCAAACTGTGCTGCAGATGATGGGGACGGCATGAAGTCAAGTGTTGCAAAGGCAGTAAATATTCGGATTAATTTATCTAGATCCATAGAGACAGGAGGTTAGATAACTGTGTTCTATTTCTTTCCTTATTGGAACAAAGTGAGCAGTTAAGAAGGGAATCAAAGAGCCCAGGCAGACATTTGATAGAATCTGCTTTATAGTTTTGTGCATTTGGTAATTCCAGAGCTGAGAGCARYGTAGGGAAGTATCTAAAGCAAGCAGCAAGAGTTGCAAATAGAAAGAGGTCAAGTGGATGTGTCAATGGAGGGAGATCAAAGAGCATCAAAGGAGAATCAATGGAAGATCCTTAGAGGRTGGATACAGCAAATAGGGACAATGTAGCACATGCAGAGATATCTTCCGAACATAATTATTACAAAAGAACATGTATATTCACTTGTAGGCTGAACTCAGGGATTGCAAGCCCCTGTTAAAATTGTAAATCTCCCAAACCATCCAAAGTAATGGCATTATTTTGAGCACTTCATTGATATATGCTGGCCAAAGCCCAGCAACCTTTAGATTTTTTGAAAGCTTACATGCCTGTTAGTTCAGACCAAAAACTAAACCTAGGCAGGCAGAATTTCCATATCCAGATATCTGGGGCTTACTCATTCAAGGTGAACCAGTAAAGCTACCAAGCGTTGCATTTATGACATCTTGAGCTGTTTTTAGGTATTTTAGGTATTTTTCTTGTTTTTATGTTGTACTCTTTTTTTTTTTTTCCCATTACACCAGCCTATAACTAGATCTGGATAGAAGGAAGTCCCAGGAGACTGTGGCCATAATATTCTTTAGCACTGGGGAAGTAACAAGGCACCCATATTGCTAACAATAAAGCGCGATATAGAAAAAAGAGAAGGGGTCATAAATGCATCTTACTCAGCATTTCTGTAGTTCGCCAGTTGCTTCAGAAACACAGTTTAACTCAGCCTTCCATCACCTCAGTGATGGTGGCTTAACTGGAAAGTTAGAAGTAAATTTCAGGACAATTTGACCCAAAATACCCGAAATGTCTTCTCATCAAAACAAAGGGTTTTTTTTTGTTGTTCACATGAATCAGTTCTGGTGTTCAGTACTTGTAGTAAAGAACAAAGCCAGAGTTAATAAAAACAGTGGAGGAAATTAAGAGTTCTGCTCTTCCCCACCTATGAAGGGCAGAGAAGTTAAAGGGCTTGTGTATGGAAACAAGGGCTGGAAAAGCTAACTATCTGGCTTAAATCCAAGGCCTCTCCTAGAGGATGCTCTGATGGCTATAATGTTGTAAATGAATCAAAAATGAAAGGCCTCAAAAGGCTAGAAGTGGCCTGTACTTTGCATGCAGAATTACTCTACATGCAAGGATTACATTACACACATACACAGAGCAGACGTTCTGCCAGGATCTCTCATCACCCAGTAACCCACTGGAGTACACAGTTAAGCAGGTACTGCTTAACATGCAAGCTGTAAGCTGCAAGCATCCTCAGCTTTCTTGTGATTTTGATAATTGTTGAAGATGGGTGAAAGGACAGGTTACAGCTATCTGTAGTTTCACTAAAGGGCCTGAGTTTTTATGAAATGAGTAATAGGCAGGACAGAGATGGGAGAGGATGGCGAGCTCCTCTCTTCTGGAACCGCGAGGAGCGGCCAGTGCAGGGCTGCTCAGCAGGACGAAGCCAGCTTTGCTGGTCCTCTTGATGCCACTCAGTGCCTGCAGGATCCAGTCTGGATCTCCAAGACTCCTCCTGTCTGGGACTGAACCCTTTCCCCTGTGCAGCTGCCCTTGACTCTGTAGGGAAATGCAGATTTATCATGTTATACCCTAGCTGGTAGATCGAGTCCAGAACGTGAGCCTTGAAAAACACAAATTATACTTCTTCACAGCTAGTTTTAGAAAGCGTATTACCCAACTTAAAGTGAGAGGATGTGCCAGAAAGTTGCAATATAACGTAGCACATTGGTAGCAAAACTTCCCAGCATTAACATGAAACGTTGCAACGTGACAGAACAGTTAGATTGATTCAGCTACCGCAGCTAGGCTGGCTGAACCAGCTCATCTTGGACAGGGCTAAACTCTTCAGCTAAAGCACTATTTTCTGAAAAGGTGACATGAGATATTAGGCTCAGCTTTGTATTTGTCATTGTGCTTTAAAAWTATTAAAGTACTAACTAAAAGTGATCCTTAAAGAAAGCATTTATAATATTTAAGCTTAATAATTCACAGTGGCACCATTAAATTTACAAAGGTGCTTTAACAGCATTAAGGAATCGTTGCTGGGATACAGTACAGTCAGAATTTCACATAAAAAAGTTACTATTATGTATCTGAGGTAGATTGAGGATCTGAGAGCTTCTTAATAATTTGAGCCCTATTACAATTACTGCAAAACGTGCATGAAAATATAAGTTGTTGGGCACAGTAAGAAAGGGATGTTGGGGAAGTTTCACTTGGTACCAGTCTGAACATCCCATTTAGCTTTGTGACTCGATAGCTGTTTTAATAGCAAGAAGCTTTTATTGTTGCTGAAATACTTAGTGGAGGGGTATATAGTCCCAATGTATGACGCAGCATTTTGTCCTTTTATGCCTTTAGCATAAAGATAAAATGCTTCAGCAGATATACAAGATCTCCATTCTAAACTAGATAGAACCGAAGATTTTCAATTGCCATTTTATCMTGGTAACCAAGCCTCAAGTTTGAAATCCACGCTCAGAAGCASCCAGAGGTACCTATAGAGTTTTATTTACATTACTTAGCTCAGCCAAGAGATGGATCTAAAACCAGAATGTGGGAGACTGTTAAGTTTTCTTGACACGTATAGACAGCTATCATMAGGTTTAGGAGACAGGAAAAGAGGCCAAAGAGGGAAAGAGCAGAGTAATGGAGATAATTAACGTTTTCCGTGGTGAGAGCCATGTCCTTATATTCCAGTTAAGCAGGAAAAGGAGCTTACTGGTCTAAGTTTAATCCCCGAGTAGCTCGTTTTGCACAGCTGCTCAGTCCCACAGGGTGTTTGCCCCGCATGCCGAGTCCCTCCCGAGGAGCCCTGTGGAAGTGCTGGTGGCCGAGGTGCCGCGGGGCGGCAGGACAGGGGCTGCTCACAGCTCTCCGTATTCAGGGCACACGCTCCTGCCGGGCCTCCCTCCTGCCAGGGCACTTGGGTTTTCCTCAATAAAGCAGCACATTCAACTATCAAAGTGAAAGGGTGAAGACAAAAGAAAGGGCGGGGAATTCTGATGTCCAATGAACCCTTCRTTACCAGACTTCCATGTATAGTGAGCGTGTGGAAAAATCCCATGGAAGGATTGGGGTGGGGTGGGCCAAGTGGCTGATAAAGAAAAAGTAAATAAGTAAAAAGAATGGAAAAGATTCTATTAGATCATCAAATCCAGTTCTTTGTTATTGCAAAAAATGATAACCTATAATTCTTTTCATAAGTTGATGCCTGTCTTATCTATAAGTTGATGCATACGTTGATGATGTCTTAATAATTATTTTGCAAAACAAGTGGATGGCGATGGGAGAGAAGCTTCTCCAGACTTGCTGTGTGACCTGAGGGTTTTGCAGGAGGGACTCAAAAGAGAATGATATCYGCTATTTCTTCCTCCACAATTGGAAAGGGTGAAGCAGGGGCGTGAAGAGTGGGTGCATGTCACAGATGATCAACTGMAATGAGTTTCACCCAAATTCATTCAGAAACAACGGCTTCCATTTTGACTTGAAGAATAAAAAAGTAAAGACGAGCATTTGACTTGACAATTAAAAATATTTGTCAAGCGCCAACTTCAGCTTGTTTTACAAATCCTTCCATACGTGCTCCACATTCCTCATGCGAGCAGCTCCCCGGGGGCGGCCGCTTTCAGACCACGGTCACACAGGGAACACGCAAGCGTCGCTAACAGGAGCAGCACAGGCGCCCCTTCCCTGGGCCCGAGCTCCAGGGAGCAGGCAAGCCCTTCATCAGTTATCATAAGCCTGCCCAATTTTTTGTATTTGGCAGATTTCATTAGTTATTTCTCTCTCGCATTCACTTGCAGCATTTAAACTAAGCAATGTTTTCAGGTAATTGAGACAATTGGGAAAGCTAGTATTAACAAAAGCTGTTTTTCCATATAAAATATTTGGCAGGAAGTGACAGGCTGTCAAGTGTTTGTTGTTGTTGAGGTTTCTTTTTTTTTTTTTTTAATCCTTTTGGCTGTTATTAGCGAGGGTTAAAAAATCTCTAGTGTGAACAATTGGCCGTTCACCCAGCTTAAAATTACTGTGGCTGTGTTAGTGCCTGCCCTTAGGGAGCATTGTGAAGCCTTGGTAATAATACCACAGCCAGCTTGGCAAGTAAAAATAAAACAAGAATGCAAAAACTGTGGATTTTTCAAAAAGGAAGCTTCTGACCAAAGAGAAGCTTGAAACTCCTTTAACAACTATTAAAGGAGCTGCACTTCAGTGCTCCTCCAGACTGCTGACGGGAAGGATATCAAATCACTGGGGACTTTCTGTTGTCTTTCTGCTGTCAGTCTGGGGATATTCCAGTGACCCACAAAAAGTTTCACTTTTTGTGAATTTACAACATTTTTTTTTCCCCCCCAGCAAAGTGCAATCCAACAATTTGCTACCCTATTCAGGAAATTTTTATGATTGGATGAAAAATGGAAAATCCGGGTGATAAATCCAYATGAAGCAAATACGCTGTGGAATTTGGGCAGGGATGGTTGCCTGCAGAAAGACCAGTAGACTGTCCAGATGCCAGCCCTGATACTGCCATAACTCACTAATGGGTTCTTGGTATTTGCCTTTGTACTGGATTCACTTTGGCCTTTTAGCACCACTGTCCCCATGTCCTGTGCCACAGGTGGGGTTCATGGTGCCACCACAGCCAACCTGAGAGCCATGTTCCTAGAAAGGGGATCATTTTGTATGGAATTTGTATGGGATACAGGTGCCTGTCTCAAGCAGTAGGAAGTGTCAGATGAAGAGAAGGAKGGAAAATCCTTTGTTGAGTTTCTGTGGCCATTTAGAGCTGTGGAAGAATTCAAAGGCTGGACTTTGTATGTGTGTAGGCGATGTTTTTTCCATTACTTCTTTCATTTGAACATCTCTACATTCAATGCCTCTGTCTCTGATATTCCCCAGCTTAAGGGTTACTGGCAGCTCCTGTATCCAGGAGAGTGTCCTAGTCACAGGATGATATTTTGGGTAAGAACCTTCTCCATTCTCCTTTTGGAAGAGTCCAAGGAAGAATGAGTTACGCTCAACAAGCAGAAGGGAGCCGARTTCACTATGGTTTGGGATATACAGTACTTCTCCGGAGCTGCTCCACAGAAGACAAAATGYGCAAACATGCCAGGCACGAGGGAGCCAAGCCGCTGTCTTCCTACGCGGGCTCCTGAGACCACCTTCCCTCCACATCCACGGCACTCACTGTCCGAGCTGCCTCCAGCCCTCAACCAGCACCCGTCTGCACAGAGCAGCTTTGGGATTCACCCATCAGATGCTCTTCCACTCCTAAGGGCTCAGAGTCACATCTGATGTATACGTACCAGAGGAGACCTCATTAAAAAAGAAAAATAAAAGGACGGACTCATGTCCTTCCTTCTGTTTGATGTCCAGAACATTCGGTGGCATTTGGCAGCCCAGCATGACATATGTCCCCATTTGTGGAAAGTGATTTTCACTGCGACCATCTCTGATCTTTTTTTCTTGAGAGCAAAAGTTTTGCTTTCTTAACGTTCTGTATCCCTTCCCCTAATGAGCAGCACTTGCTGCTGGGCAATCAAAGGGAGGCASAGCAACCTTTTCACCCGTCTGTCTTGAAGACATCACTCCGTATATTTTATTAACTGGACGTGTTTGTTAGTATTGCAGGATTCTTCCATTAATATGTTCAAAATAGAAACAGGCACCACTGATTAAATGCTACTATGAGGTATGCTTTATGAATCTTGTGTAGATCTGACTGATTACATGACAGGAATTAGGAGAAAGTCTTGCAAGCCCTCCTCCGTAGTGCACCTTTTAACAAATTCTGCTTCATTTATTTCTTCAATGTAATCAAAAAATTGTTTCTAGGACAGCTGAAAATACACTATTGAATCAGTTCAGCAAGGAGAGTGGACTAAACACTTTTGAGAAGTTTTTTAAGCCTTTCTTTGTTAATTCAGGAAGATGACATCTCAACTTGCAGAATAATTTCTGTGCATGGCAATTTTTAACCTGTTTCTTATAGGATGTTTTAATAAGTATATGACAAATGTTCATAGGCAATTTTAAGAGGAGGAAAAATCATTACTCATTACCTCAAGACTATTCTGTAGTTTAATATGTTATATAAATGGTGACAGCTGAGAATAGTGGGTGTATTTCACTGCAGCAATCAGCGACCCAGGCAGACCAGCTCAGGCTGATACTCCCTTTGTGCTGTCTCCAGCTGGCAAACGGCTCCTTTTCCATGCTTCTTACTGTATTTATTTTTTGTTTTTTTCATTTTTTCCTCCAAATTGTCTCTTTTTAAAGACTACAGCTGCATTTCAAGGGATGCATGTTCTTAACATAGTTTGCACATTTTTGAGGGATATATTGTCATGCTTCAAGCACTTGGACCCAGATGAACCAGACCAGCGTCTTGGACCCAGATGAACCAGACCAGCGTTAGCCTTGTATATCATCAAGCTGTAAACTTCTCTTGCAAGGAAAGCCACCTTATGCCATTGGGCTATCTGTCCCTCTCCTCTATCTCCTAGCAATGTTTTTAACCCCTCAGGTAATTTCAGACAGAATTTTCTAGAGAGATAAAGATCCCCAAAGTAACCCTCCATGGTCAGGTTTTGCATAAGCAGGAAACCGAACAGAGAGAAGTGGATCATAGCGTTATCAAACCAAAGGAAAGTCTGTGATACAATTATTAGTAAACACGAGATAACCAACATAAGAGAAAAACCTACCAATGCCCTCATTGAATGAAAATAACTTAAATCAGAAATGTATATCAGCATCAAAGAAGGGGAAATCAAGTAGGGGAAATCAAGTAGGTGATAAATATCCGTAGGACATCAAACTACATCATTTCAATCTTTTTTTTTTTTTTTTGAAAGTAAATAACAGATTAAAAAAGGGAGAATTAGTTGACTTAATGACCTCAGTATGAATGATGTTGTTGTCTTTATTTCTGAATGATATGGAGGCAGGATTATGATAAGTCCACTTGCATGCAGCAAGTTAAAGCTGGAGGACGTTCTGAAGAATGTTATTCCTAATTCATTGGGTATTTCAATTTTTTAGGACTAGATTCAATACCAGATTGAAATGTTAATGTTTTCAGTTTCCCGTGAATCAGAAAATCGGAAAAATATATTTTGAAATACTGACACACAGGGATTTGGAAATGATGCAGTTACGGTTCTCAGAAACTTTCTGACTGAAAATGACACTTTCCAGGTTCCTTCCTACTTTTTCATAAATTACCAGGAAAAACAGATGATTTGGAAGTCATCCATAGGAGCTAACACGAGGGCTGGCCCGCACAGCTGGGATCCCTGTCCGGGTGTCCTACATCTGTGGTGGGGTCCCCCATCAGGGATGTTCTCCAGGGAAAGGACATGTCCAGGACAGCTGTGGGGCTCTGGGAATGGTTGTTGAGAGGAGATGGGCAACAGCTGGGCCAGCTGCAACCTACAGCACAGCAGAGCATGGGAATGCAGAGCTGGTTCAGCCTCTGAACATGTTGGGAAGCTCCTGGGATCTCCTCAGAGCSAGCTCTCAGGTTTACTGCAGTCCATATCCATCCCTTGCTGATACCTGAAGTAGTTCCAAGATTGCTGTCAGCTGCACAAGGCACTTGAATAACAGAAATGAAGCCTTGATCARCCTTGGAGCATGGCTAATTCCACAACAATACAGAAAACCACAATTCTTGGGAGCTGTTGGCTTTCTGCCTACATGGGTGCTGGCCAGTGTTGCCGGTATCAGTTCCTGTCTGCACTATAAACCTGCCTTGTTCTCTGCTGTAAATGCTTTGGGAGTGTCTGATAATTCAAAGCACCAGGGAAAAAAAACATTAATAACCGAGTACAAACTATACGAGGTGCTACACTGTGATGAAACTTCCTTTCCCGCGTTTCTCTGCTTTTTATAGACCTTTTATATCTGTGTATGAGCAGCAAGGAGGTGGATGGGATTTTGTAGCTTTCTCTTGCCCAAAACGTTCGTCCTTACRAAGTGAAATTGCTCTATTCCCTCCTAACCTATAAGTGGGAATGCTAGGAGGAAGGGCATCCTTTTAAAGACTTTTCTACATATAAGCACAAGTCTAGCAACACCCTCGAAGCTTAGTTGCTTGAATTTCAGCACAGGATTAAGTATTTTGCTGGCTGAGGATCTATATCCCACCTATATATATAGATGGCTGCTGTGGGGTGGAGGTTCTGGGGCAAATGCTCGTTCTCTTTACTGTCTCTGGTAAAATGAATAGAATGAAGAAACCTATCATCAAGCAAGGTCAGTGGGATTAAATGCTTCATGTGACATTAGAACACTGCCTGCAATTAAAAAATATATTTTTTAATTTAAATTAAATTTTAAAAATTTTAACTTAAAATATTTCAATAAAATTTTTAATAAAATATTGTTTCTCTTGGAATTATTCCCTGCTGAATCTTTGCCCAAACATCTAGCGTTAAGCCAGATGCTGCCGGCACGAAGCAGCATCCTCTGCCGCCGCGCTCTGCACGGAGCTCCTTATCTTCCCCCCATTGTCAGCCAGTTTCACAGTGATGTCCACATCTTATCAGAGAATCTTATGGACCCACAGGCTAGAAGGGAAAGCGTGGGCACAGGCACTCTAGTCTCATTCACATCGTTGTAACTGTGCCTGGGGCAGCTGGGGTGCCTGTTTACCTAGGGAAATGACAGTGGGAAGGGATGTCACGCAATGCTTCCAGCTGTCCCTSGGCTCTGTGATTGGGTCATTGCTGTTAAATGCCATTTTCCTTGCAGATGTGGAGGCTTTAAGTTTGAAGAAGAAGCCACCACCATATAGCCACATACTGGAGCAAAAACCGTCATTCAGAAACATCTGTCCAGGGCTTCCAAAACTTGCTCTGTCACACCTATATACTTGGACAATTTGCTGGCTCCCTTAAATTCTCTCGTAGTTTCTCATTACCTCTTCCCTGCCCATCAGTAGAGAACAGTCTTTTCAGTATGATCACTTAGAAACAGCACCACTGGGAGCAAATCAACGCCRTATAGAAAAGACCCATTGGCAACATCCCCTCTAAAATAAGATTGATGAGGTCTGTGAACAATACTGGTACGAAATGTTAACCCAACACAGTGTATTTAAAAATATATATATTTAATCCTTACATGGGGATTACAGTAATATATTGTAATTCCAACCTTAAGCATTCTATGATTCTATGAATTCAGGAATCCTGCTTTCATGCTGGACATTTTGGCTGTCATTATACTTGGTGTATGTGTGTGCATGTATGTAGACATATCCTATATATATATATATATATATAAAAGCAGACTGTGACCACCCCAGAAGTGGTGTGCATGTGCTGTCAAATAGCATTTAAAGGTTCAGATGAAAAGTTGGGCCAGAAGTGACACGTTACTCATTGAAATGAAGGACATGTCACACACAATTTCCTCTTCGTGTCAGGTTGAGTCATTTTGCCCCACCGTTGGCATGTGTGATGTGTCAATGGCAGTGGTTCCTATTTCATGCACAACATCTGTCTGTAGCTCACTGGCTAGATGAGCAAGTCCCAATATCATCCCTGCCAGCTGTCTGGCACACTATTTCAGACTGCTATGAAACATAAGGATAGCTATAATATGAGGCATGTCATGAGCTAAGCTCATTTGCCTTTGCTTATATAAATCTTTGACATTGTGTGGGCTTCCTCATCGTGTCTGGCTCTGGTTCTGCTGTTCATCAGCTAGACTATTTTCAGAATATTAGTTGTACTTCAGTCTTCTTGCTACCAACAGACATGAAAATTGGCACGGTGCTGACACTGGCCATTTCAAAAACAGATACAGAAATTTGCATCAAACTTTGGCTCAGGAACAGTTCTGGGAAAATAATTTTATTCTAGTCTAATTAGTCAAATTTCTATGACTGCTGATTTTTCAGCACATGTCTCTAAAGAACCATATTCAGGAGAAAAGTAGAAAAAAATGCAGTTGTCATGGCAGATGTTGTGATAGTCCAGCTAAAAGGGTAAATTCAAGATTTAACAGTACTTTCTGAGAAAGGACTACAGGATGCCTTGCCCGGAGGCAGGACAAGAGGCAATGGGCACAAACAGACACACAGGAAATTCTGCTTGAACACAAGAAAATRCTTCCTTACTGCGGGGGTGGTTAAATACTGAAACAAGTTGCTCAGAGAGGCTATGCAGTCTCCATCCTTGGAAAAACCCAATTGCACATGGCCATGAGCACCCTGCTGTGGCTGGCTGCTTGAGCAGGGATGATCTCCAGAGAGTCCTTCCAACCCCAACTCTTCTGGGACAAACAGCAAATATACTGACATAAACTTTTGCATTTTGGTTGCCTTTGACATGGAGCCAGCGAATAGTATTATATATAAGCAGGATATAAGACAGGTCTCTGGGATGTAGCCCTTTTTTGACATCACCATGGATGTGGATCAATTCTACATGTTTTTCTTAGCCTATTAGGCCCAAGATGTTATAAATTTCCAGCTGGAGTCAGGAGTGCTCCTTCCTCCTCCACAGCTAGAACAGATCATTTGGTAAGAGAAGTCCATGAATGTCTAGTTTTGTAAGTCCCAAAAGAGAGGGCCATGGAAGGCTCTCATGGATACAAGTATCCTCATATGAGGTTACTGAGGTCATTAAGTCAGCTAATTCTCCCCCTTTTAATCTGTTATTTACTTTCAGTTTGCTTTCCCTGCTCCCAGACAGTGTCTGAACATCCTGAATGCCAAGGAGTGCTACAGGTAGGAGTATTGCTGGGACAGACTGGGAAAGAAAATTCTGTAGCGAGGTTCATCAGCTCAGCTGAAGTTCCTGGTGATGCCAGTTTTATAGACTCATCTAGAAAGGATGATGGGCATATCTAATAAATCTCCAAATACATAAATAAATAAAAAACGATCATCTGAACTGTCTGAAATATTAAAGAACATTGATAAATAAATTACAACATTTTCAACTTGGGTGCCTTTATGAAAAGTGTTATTAAAGTGGCTGTAACTATACCTTGACTCAAGAACTGGTTGGAGGGCTTAATCTATAATTTAATTTGCCTCAGAAATAAATAGCAGCAATGGTATATTGTATGAATGCTAGCAATCAATCCAAATGTTAACATTCATTCCTTACTATCACATATCTCTCTGTAAAACTAGTGAATTCCTTAATTTCATTTAGATTATCCCTGATTATCACAATTATAAGAAAAGCAATATTAGACCTTCTAATTTTTCTTCCTGCCTTGCTCTGAATATCACCACATTTCATAAAAAGTTTAGTTGAGCAAGGATTGAGAAGAAACCCCCAGGGTCTGGCCAAGGGAATAAATAACTTTGTCATCTGGTAATTTAAGTGAGAAGATGGGATGAAATGTCATTTGGGAATTATTATGCAAAACAGAAAGAATGCAGAAGGCAAAACAATGCTAAAATATAATTTGTGTGTTTTAATATTATTGTCTTTTTATATTTTAAAGGCACAATATGAAAATAAATATGACAAAGGATAAATGCATCTAGCATAATTAGCATGAAAATTACACCTCATTTGTTTCCTGAATATTGCTTTGTCTGGATTATAAATGTCATGTAGGTAGAGTAGAAAGTAAAATATCTCAGAATATTAGATTCTTTTAAGATGGTGCCATAGGGCCCTGACTGTCATCTTTTATTCCTGACTCTAATTTATTCCCCTTGTGTTGTCAGCAATAACTCTTGCACAAAAATGCCCCCTCTTTCCCAGATCTGAGCTCTGCTGACTCCTAGTGCACTGGCTACTCTGATACCCAGCACAGGGTGACAGTTTTATACTGAACTGAATTAAGAACATGTCCCTCACCATCACATTCCCAGATAGAAGCAAAGACAGCACCTATTCTTCTACTTTGTGAAGTGTCCAGCAGCAATTCACAGTGGAAACTGTAACATCTCAAAGGGTGTTAGCGAGTTATGGTAGGTATCATGATGATCCAAGCTTATATCCAAGCCTAACAAGACAGTTTGATGTTCTCAGGGACACACAGGTACCAGACATTGACCCAAATCTGGGTATCTTGGCACTGCCTAGCACAGCATGGCCTGTCTGTGGCAGTGTGGATGGATGTGTTTTAAGAAACATCCATTTGACAACAGAAATGATTCCCGACTAACAACTGACCAGAAAGGATCCAAACGTGAACTGCAGAATTGCAGGCCCTGGTTTTGTCCTCAAAACAAGACAAATGGACAAGGTCCAGGACAAGGTTCCGGGTCGGGTCCAGGGCCATATCTAGAGTGGGATTTTCTCTTTCACACAAACGGCCCTTTTAAATACTTCCCTTTGTTCATATTTTCCCAGGTCGTCATTATCCCAACTGCTTCCCCACAGCCCCAACCCCCTCCCATCTGGATTAGTTAGGCAGGACTCCTAGGTGCAGAAACTGGACTTACTACAGTTACCACTATTTTTGGAGCCCAGTGGCATTAAACTGAAACAGAGGAAGCTGCGTGGCATGTCACACATTTAAACAAGGTTATGCAAAGCTATAAATTTAAGTCCGTATAACAGCCCGAAACCTGTAGACTTCACAAGAAGCCTAAGCATTCTCGTAGATAGGTGCAGTTACAGCAGCTAGCATGTGGCTGGGGAGCTACTGAAGCGCTGCAGGCCTGGCCATGGAAACCACCATCTAGTTCTAACACTGAGGAGGTGATTAAACGGAAAAGAATTTCTGTGGTTTTGCCCTAAAATAAATGCTACGTTTGATGACGTCAAGTTGCTGACCCTGCTAGTTACCCCTGAGGCGGGAATATCAGTCACCTTGAGKGAAATGAGCGTGCGAGGGGGAGAACAGCGAGGAGAGCCCTTCAGTCCAGTGGAGGGTCCAGCGGGCCACGCGCCTCGTGTCTGAGCCGAGCCCTGAGCCTGTATTAGCGGATCAAACCCTCRCGGTGAGCCTGGCCTGGGCGCCCCTGCAGAGCCTGCAGCTCGCAGCACAGCAGCTGTGGCCTCGTCTCACAGTTTTCCCCCTGCTTGGTGGCAGCAGACTGCTCCTCCGTGCATTTAAAGCAAGTAGCTCGAACTATAACTGGGTTGCTACTTATATATTAAAAGGGCAGTGAATTTGTCTCATGTGAATATAGACACTTTGGAATGAAGCTTATGGAGATCATAACCTCCTACMCCCACTAAAATATTATTCAACTTTTTATATTTTTGGTTATTAAAATCAAAAAAGGCGCACAAGGATTCAGACTTATAACAGATTTCTGCCCTCCCCAAACCAGAAATTTACTTTGTCTTTTGACACACAAGTAATTCCTTTTGCTTAGGTATCACTCATATTAAAAATAACTGTTATTATAAAAGAGGGAATACTGTTTTAAAAGCAGACTGAATATGTTGTAGGGGAACACACCAACTACTACTACCAAGAACACTGAAAAAACTTTGGGAAGGAGTGGTACATGCACCTTTTAGCTTGTCGGTAAATAGACACTGCAGATCATATTCAAGAGATCAGTTTTTTTCTAGGCGCCAAAACTGAGTCGAAGGCAGGACTTGGCTGCCTCGGAACAGGAGCTCCGAGGATCCCAGCGGGAGAAGGCAATGGGAGCCACTGGAAATGCTGGAGCTCCAGGGGAGCGGACCCTTTGGGAACAAGGAACAGATATATAACACAGTTTTAAACTGTGTTTCAAGGTGCATAGGCTTGTGGCTCTCACTGCAGCGCATAACAACAAAGAGAATATTTTGACTTCAATCACTGTGACAGGAGTCAGATACAAGTATCTGACTTCAGATATCACAGCCCAGAGTAAAGAATGAGGTTTACCAAGAATTCAACATCTATTTTATGAGAACACATTTCAGAGAGGCAATTATTTGTATATTTGAAGATCTATTTCACCTGGTGTTTTTATTTTGAGTAAATTGGCAGTAGAAGCTGACAGCTTTGACAATTGTTTCTTACAGAGGTGGCCGTGCACTGCATAATTACCCAAAACAAACTTTGTATTCCAAAAATGCTCAGCAAATACAAGGGAAATACTATTAAAGAAGATCCAGGAGTATGCTGTTAATTGGATCTTCAAAGAAAATGCACCCTCCCCCCAGGTGTCTTATACGTAATTGCAAAAAAGCAATTGCTTAATTGCTTTTGATTGCAAGAAAATCTTGGAACTTTCCAGAATTCTAGTGCTACTTTTTTGGAGGGACGAGGATTGACATCATTGACGTTGACCAACTTRACACACCTAACCATTAGAAGATGCAGGTAAAAGAGATAGCAGTCTCCCAAAAGCAAAGCAAAGATTCAGACAAAGAAAAGAAAAATTGTCTTGGAGAAAGTGGTTGACTCAAGACACAGCAGTTGCATAAAAGTGCTCGTGTTGATCTGCGTTTTGCTGCATGGGTTACCTGCCCTTGGCTTTCCCCAAAGCAGTTTTGGTCACAAGCTGCTCCCTTGCTGTTCTAGCCAGTCCATGGATCCCATGTGAGGGCCTGACCTCCGACAGGAAAATCCACACAAGGAGAGCACTTTGGGTTTATTCAGCCACTGCCAATGCACAGCACACTGAGGAGCCCTTGGGGGTGCAAGGGGGCCCGGGGGCAGCGCAAGCATCAGCGGCCTCCTCGGGGTGCCCGGCCGGACACCGCTGCCCCCAGCTCCTCGCGCCACCCTCCAAGCCAGCGGGAAAAGGGCCCGGGATCGCAACGCAGAGACGCGAGCGGAGCACGTGCCCAAGAAAGAGCAGGTTCCCCTCCCCTCCTCCAAAGGAGCCTCAAGGGAGGCAGACAAGCACCGGGAACGCAGAGAGGAGCGAAAGCAGCTCAGGCCCACTCAAAGTAACTTCATATTTATATGAGAGAAACCGTATTTTTAGATTTCTTGCAGGTTGCCTTTTCATTTCGTTTGACAGAATAAAGCAGAATCTGCTATATGGAGATGGCACAACAAATTCTGTGGAAATCTGGAGAATACCGAATTTCTCCAAAAGCAGTAACGAAAGAAAACACTTAACTGCATCTTTCTTAAGCTGAGCTTTCCTCCTTTCTTTTGCTTGTTGCAAGTTGTAAGAGGAGTCTTCTGAGATATGCTATCAGCCCAGTAATTATTGATAAATGAACTTGGCAAAGGCAGGAAAGCTTATGATGGCCCAGTTACGGAACAATTTGAATTGCACTTTTTATTTGACTACAAAATCTTCAGTGGCTTCTTTCTTGTTGTTTATTTTTTTCTCCTTCTACTACGACTTGGAAGGGACTCCCTTTGAATACTACTGTCTTTAAAATTGAGTGGGGCACTTACCTTCACGAGCTGAAGTTATGGATGTAGCATCATTTCTTCCACACGGGAATATTTGTTGTGCATTTTTTCCAGGTGAAACAGTGAAATTTCACTCTCTGCTGGGACGGATAAAGACCCTTGAAGGGCAGCAACGACTGAAGTGTCCTCAGGGCTGCTTGGCGGCCAAGAGCAGTGCTGGAGAGGGCTGGTTGGGACCGGTGATTGCCCCTCTCCTCYGGCTCTGCCGGGGGTCTCTCACACCAGGAGGCCGCTCGTCGCAAGCCCACAGACCCCTCGGGAGCTGTGCTGATTACAGACCCTCGCTGCGCCCTGCCTGAGGATTTGTGTTGATTTCTCCAYGTGAAAACAGTGCCAGCAGGAAGCAACCATGTTATGCCACCAGCCTGAGCCACAGGTATCTCTTTGTCAGCAGAAAGGTGGTTCCAATTAGTAGCACTAAGACACCAGCTGGGAAAAGCATTAGCTTAACGCCCATTAGGAGCCCTCTAGACACCTGTGGGATTAGTGGAAAGGAGGGAGAGCTCAATGATGGAGGGTGAGTGTGTGTGCCTGGGCAGAGTGTGGTGTCATCTCATGTGCCTGGGCATCCCCTGTGCATCCAGGGCTCTCCTGGAAGGCAGAGAGGAGCAGTTGCTCCTCCTACCCCTCTCAAAGGGTATAGAAAGGAGCATCTTTCCTCATCCTGAGACAGAGCAGGAGAGAGCAGTTTTCTTCTGGAAGGCCCTTGTCACGTAGGTGCTGCTCATCTTGAGCACGTCTATGGATCTTGAATGTTCAAAATCACGGCTGAGTTCCTCCGGATGCGGTTCATGGCTGAAATCATGGCTGCGTCCTCTCAATGATTAGAGGTAATAGATCCTCTAATCCAAAAGACTCTTTTCAAATTAGGCCTCTCAAAATAGCTAAATCTGATGAAAACAGTTCTTTGAGCCTGATCTAGCTGTGGCAAAAGCATGGTAACTGTTAAGTTTTTACATGTGAAAATAACTGAAGGAAATAACACTATATGATTCTTATGATTCTTATTACTGTTAGCTAACATTAGTAATAGATATCTTAGCTAGAGCTCTGCACTTCTTTGTTGTGATGTGGAGGCACTTTTTTTTCTTTCTTTTTTTTTTTTTTTTTAATAGAGGATAAGATGACCTTCATGTCCAGACCCCTTGATAATGACAGCTATAGCAAATAGGGCTTTGTGGTACTATTTTTTTGAGTAGAAAATTTTTGAGTTTGGTTGAAATGAAGAAAGGAATGTTTAGTGATTGACAGAAACATCAATGATAGGAAATGTAGTCAAAACATGTGGTCTGAAGTACCCCTTTTTGTTTAACTTCTCTGAACTTAACTCACCGTAGACAGAGACTTGGGAGCAGTCATTCGGCTTCCCAGCACTTTCCAAACGTTGGGAACAGAGATTAGATGGTCAAAAGCAGCAGTTGATGCTGTGGCAGAAAACCCCTCCTTATGTTCATGCACGGTATGTTACTTCCCTGGTCTCCTATTCCTCACCTAAACTGGGCACTAAATCCATCTGGATTTCTGCAGCAAATAAAGGAACAAACCAAGAAAAAATGCCAAGTATTGCTACATGCCTAATTTAATTGGATTTTCTTTTCTGAATCAGGAGAACGAAAGTAACATTAAACAGAACATGCCCAAATGCTAAGGCAGCATGAGAGATGCCATCTGTCACAACATTTCTCTAGCTATTTTTAATCTCTTGCATAGCTAAAATTTGAGCTTTCTAAGTGACAGGCGTCATTGTAGAACATTCATCTTTCATAAACAGGAGCTATAGTAGTCATTATTATTGAGATCCATTAGTAAGAATAAATGGTCAGGAAATCTGTATAGTGACCTCTCTTCTGATCTGTACCAAGAAATATTTGATATAAATATCAACCGTCATATCAGACCACACTTGAAGATTATGAAGTTTGGTATCCCGCTTTCGGAAGTGGACACTACAATATATATCAGGGAAAACTAATGGGGGAAAAAATATATGTACCTTACAAAAAAACAATTTGGAAGAAAAGACCCAAATAGTTGCCTCTCATCTGGACTCGGTGTATACAGAATATCCTTTATTTTATCCGTCTTTTGTGTCTAAGTGCCTAATCCAGTTAAAATCCTACTAAATTCTTGCCTCTAACACTGTCGAAGTCTGAACCCCAGTAAAGGCGTTATCAGAAAGGGACCTGACCGATGTGCAGAGGGTGCATGGCATGGCAATTGCTCATGCATTGGAGTCTGTCACTAGGAAATTTATGGCCTTTGAGGTCAACCAGTGTCAAGAAGCYTCCTTACCTGGACAGTCTGGAGATCTATTGGGGCAGACGTTCAGCTGGAGTTCATCTGATCTGCTGTATTTGCATGCACACACGCAGTAGCAAATCTTTCTTTTCTCTTTTGTCAAAGTTAACAAAAAATGAAAAAAAAAAAACCAAATAAAAAGGTTTCTTGGAATAAGCACTTAAAGAAAGGAGACAATGTTCCATACTAAAACTATTAATTTTGCTCTTTTTATATCCTAAAGTTCCCCTGGAATTTTCCACAAAATTTCCCATTTCTGTGACTGTATTTCTGACTTTAGATCAGCTAATGATGATGCTTTTTGACAAACACTCGGAGAGCAAATGTTAAGAGCAATTTTATTTGGGCAGCAAGCTAGGGAGCAGGTGCCCCCTCCAAGCAGCCGTGCCAGGGCTGCTGCTCMGTGTGAAACACGGGGCGTGATGAGCGTGGAGCCGTGGCCAATATCATCTTGACTGGACATATGCTGGCGAGTGCATGCAGTGGAACGGTTGGCACAGCCTCTGCCCAAACTCATTTAACCCMCCTCCTTGGTGATGTCATCATTGCATCATCTGATCTGTGCAGAGAGTGACCTTGGATTTCTCTGCAATGCTGCTGGGCTCTAATGGTTGGGGCCTGGAGGGGGGATATTTAGCAAGGCCAGATACCTGTCAGCAAAATGCCTTAATTTAATGGGTTGCTGTGATTTCATCATTGCCAAATCTTGGAGTTTTTTTTTTTTTTTTTTCCAATGAAGTTCAAATATTTATTGTTTTACTTAAGCCTCAGCACAGGAAAATGCAGGGTTATGTGAGAACTGTTAACATTTACACACTTATTTTCAAAGGAGGTTTTGTAGCTCCCCAACTGCAAAGAAAAGCATCTTTAGTGTTTGTGACTCTAAAGACTGTTATAATCTCCTGATCTGTGAATATTTGATGTGGGCTGTATATAATTCCTGTGTAAATATATCCCTGATGCACTGGGGGATAAAACATCCCCTACTAGTAGTGATTGCTCTTGTCTCTAAGGGCAACAGGATGGGAGYTGCTGAGTGCTATGAAGAGCCATGGACACAGCTGGAAGAAAATCATTAAAGCACCCAAATCCTGCCTAAATTTGTTCAGTAGAAACTGGGCAAAACCCTAAATTCCCTCTGTCATAAACAGACAGTGCTAGAGASATGGCAATAGGAACAATGGGTATTTGGCTGAACATACTTAGGAGCGTGGTATAACTAGCTGTAAAAGCCCAACGTGGTGTATAACGRTGCCTGAGCTGTTGCTTGATGCAGCTTTCATACCTGCTCCTCCAYGGCCTGGTTGACAGGAGGGGTCTCATCTGCCACCCCACTTGCTGGGGGGACCCCCTCTCCACCAAGCTATCCTTTGACTAACTCCTAACTGTCCCAAGAAAAGGCCASAGTTTAGGCAGGATAAGATTTACTCGGCCTTTTGTGGCATTTGCTGCCTGTGGGTGAATAAACACTGTATTTGTTTTTTACAGAATTATTTTACATCTCTTCAGATAGCTCCTGGTCGCAGGCATGCAGTCACRAGCCTGTGGTAGCACTTGTGGCATCCGATAGCAGTGACCCCTCTGTGAAACAGGGCAGGCTGTGCCACAAAGGTGCAAGAGCTGAACGGGGGAAAGGACACAAAATACCTGTGATTTGAGGTGTTCGCTTCCAAGGTTGCATTGAGCTTTTCTGTCACCAGAGCTGAGGCAYTTCGGCTAGGAAGAATTCCTTATAATAAATCCTTCACTGAAAAGTTTTATGACTTTAATACATAAAACAAACGATTCTTTCTGCCCCATAAGTTTAAACATAAATTTTGTGTTAAGTACTTGAACTTGCAGCTGTGCAGAAAGACATTTCTGGTAGCATGCCATCCCCTTCGGAAGAAGGAAGGAAAGAGACTAAAAGAAATGTCCTACTGATCAAAGAAAYGAAGAGGGAAAGCAAAACAGCTACTTGAAGGGAATCTCTTCTTTTGTCATTACTGAACTTGGCACTAGTTACCGAAAGGTGAATATGGGAAGGCCTGCATGGATCAACGGAGGTTCCTAAACGTAAATAATGAGCAAAGAAAGATCTTCTGATGGGCAATGGTTCCAAATAAGTTCTTACTTATGATTTTATGTCTCCCTTCTAAGAATTAATAGAGACTTCAAATCTCTGTTATCAATGTGGCTGCTACAGGACGCTTTTCCAATTGTTGGCCACCAAGGACTTTGCTACAAATAATCCRGAGACCGAGCCTGGACCCCTCGCCCTGCTGAAGTGAGTGTGATTTATCCATGTTATCCATGTGCTTCAGGGAGGTCAGGATTTTTTTTCCTGAAACACTCTGCAAGAGAAAAAGATATTGAGGTCAGGAAATGAAGGATAGAAGGGGTAGGCTAATCTTGTCAGGTAAGACAAGATCACAATTATTCTTTTATTGGCCAATAATCATTCTTAAAATGCAGAACAATAAAATTGCCCTCTTAATAATACACAATCGGCATTAAAAGAGGCACTGCTTAAACATCTATATTAATAACCTACTCAAGGATTTATTTGTGAAGCATACAGCATGGGGAAATGTCAGTCAACAGAACAGATGTTGAAAGCTGCGAGAGGTTTACATGGAGATTATACTCACAGTGCATTCCAGAAATACATATATGTTCTCTTCACTTTCTGTTAGCCGACGAGCTTCCACCAGGTTATGCTGAGATGTGTCTTAGGGTTTGGGCCACAGAGCCTGGAGAGAAACAGAGCTGGGAAATGAGGAAGCCCCTACACATCCAATCCTCTTGATGCCTGAGGACAAAGAGCTTAGAAACATTTAAAGTAAAGAGAAAAACAGATAACCTCTCTGCCTGTTACTGTCACCTCACAAGAACCTAGAAGCAGCCCTAGCTTAAGGCACAGGCAAAAATTAACGTAGTAAATAGCCCAATTTAGTACAGGCTCTTAACGATGTGAAAGTTAATGATGAGAGATCAAGATTTCCTCCCCGTTGCCCCAGAGCACTCTGATTTAAAGGCCAGCAGTGACATGGGCAGGGGATGCCGAGGTCTCGCTGGCAGCTCTGAGAACTTCAGCGTTCAGAAAAGACCAGAAACAGGAAAGGGGGAAAGAGCCAGCCAGGATTTAGATGAAACAGTTTGATAGGAGAGAAATAGGAGAAGTAGAGATGAATGAACTACAGTTTGTTGCCAGACAATAAACGGGCACTTGCTGCTTTGCCCCTCGCTTACAGTGTGTTGTTCTGCAGCAGGTTGTTTGTGTGTCCAAGCCCTCGGTTTGAGGCGGACCAAAACGGTCTGGCATGCGTTAATTGGATGTGACTCACATTTCTAAGGGAAGCCGTTCTTTTCCCTGGGACAGGAAGCAATTTGCCATATTGTACCTGCTCTCCTTTATCMCCGCATGGCTTTCATTCCACAGGTTGGAATCTGCACGGCCCCCGTGGGGCAATGAAGGCCAGAAGGGCAGCTCAAAGCAGCGCGGGCAGCGGGGCTTTGCCAAGCTCTAGGAAAGGCTCTGTCCAAACTCCGATGTCGGGAATCATTCAGTGGTTAAAGCTGTTAGAGCTGGTTAAAGAAAACCTTACTCCCTGCCACCTCCTCAATTGCAATTATACTGTTTGGCATCCTCCAAGGAGGACCTGCATGAAGATTTCTTATCCCCCTCCCCTTAGAGGGCTTTGAATGGTATATATAGCATCCCTGTATATACTGATGTAATGCTACAGCTTTGAATTCTGCTGCTCCCACACAGCCACAAACAGGCAATGTTTACAAAGGGATTTAATAGAGTGTTATAATGGCTACTAATTATAATAAAATATTAATGATCTTCTGAGAGGTACTATTTAATACAGGTTCTTGACTGTTTTTTGAGGTTGACTTGTTATCCATGTGAGTTTAAATTGGAAGCAGCTGCTAAAATAACAAATAGGTCTAATTCATGTGACTATCATTTTCCATGTTTATTTTTTTAACTCCTATCTGCTACTTAGCTGCTTCTTCAGCTTATTCTTTTTTTTTTTTTTTTTTTTTTTTTTNTTTTTTTTTTTGTATTCAAATGCATACTAAAGTTACATTTTATTCCTGTAACCCATCAACATAACGGTCAAGTGTAGACCCGAGCTCCCTGGCAGCAAAAATACCCGAGGACAAGAACTAATAAAAAACTTGCTGATATATTGAATATACGGAGGAAGGGAACCCCAAGCMGCAGCAGTGAGTGAGCTGACACATTCAGAGAGTCCTAAGAAGGTGGCGTTTCCAGATAGTTTTTGAGAAGTAATGGAATGAGCTCTCGGATTGCTTTGCAACAGGCTGSTTATTGATGCAGTAGGCGTTTTACACAGTGGTCTTTAGAGAGTCCTTATCACAGGTACCTGATCATTTTCCCAGTGGAAGCCTGTCTCTTCCTTTATGCAACTGAAAAACCCACTTGCTGAGGAAATGTCTACAGATCAGGTGCTATTTTTTCCCTCCTGGAAGACAGAAGATTTATTTGATGGTATAGTGCAGTACATGCTTCTGATGCACATGCAATGCTATTAACCCCTACTTGACTGCCCTGCCATGTGGTTTTCACGGCTGGAGTAAAATGACACCACCCTTCTAGGGATTCAATGCATTTCCTATATTTTGTGTTCATGATGAGCTTTTTTCAGACTCTGAAAAAGTCTGAAAAGCTTTCTTCAGACTCTTCAGACTCATAGAAAAATATCCATTAACTTAAATGGCTGTTGGTCTCAGCCTTTAATGAAAATGGAAGCTCACATTAAGAACAGAGGAGGTGTGGCCATTTTTGAAGTGTCTTCCAGCTTTCTGTGTATTAATGCTCGGTATCTTATTGCTCTGTACAACAAAGAAATCTGTTGCGACGTTTAATGAGTAACTACTGACCTCAGAACACTTTGTACATAATGCCTTTCTTCCTGTGAGATCCCACAGCATTTAGTCGGGTAGTGATRGATGGGATTATTTCAGACAAAGCCTTGCTAGGGCCCCAGGAGCTCGAACTGTCTCCTGCAGCGTGTAGTGCAGCAGCACAGGTCCCTTGGCAGAGGATGCTGCAGCACCCTGCAGTCACCGTGCGTGGCCCTGGTCCCCAGCCACATTGCTGCTCCCACTCCAGCAGCATCATCCCTTCAGCTGCTCGCGGCAATAAAACAGTTCAGTGTAGCAAGTGGGTGGACATTAGTTCCCCGAGAAACGCCAAGGGAACATAATTACTGGAGGCAGAGTATAATTACTCAGGGCGGAATCTGGCTTCGGGTTTATGGTCTAAAGCTTTCCTTCAGAGACAAGTGCTGTGGAGACTGAAGAGCATAACTGGCCTGTGCTTTCATTTTAGACTTCAGATGAAAGATGGTTAGCTCATGAGCTCTGAGCACCGTGATGGGGCATTAGTTCATTCATCTGTCACGTGCAGGAGTGCTATTTCATGCTGCACTTTCTGGAACGCGTGCCGAGGCAGAGTCTCACCAGAGTCAAAACCATTATTCACTATATAGCTCCATGTGTTATGAAGCTATTAAATCAATTTCTGCACCCYGTTCTGAAAAAAGTTTGTTCTAGCCTTCTGCTCTCTATTGTGCACCTCTCATGAAGGAGAAAAATCTTTAGAGGGATTTTAATGTGAATATTCCATTGTATATGCTCAAATTCAAAATTGGCACATTTCCTTGTATTATCTTGTTGAACTGGTAGACAAGAGACATTTTGTGTATTATTTATGACATGCATGGGTGGGTCAGCAAGATATATCCATCACACAATGACAACCATTTTTTTTTCTTTTAGATATACTAAAAAAAATCTATAGCTCTATTTCGAACGAATGGTACATTGGATAGGTGGCATATTTTTTTCTGATTGCACTGTAGTGAGGGATTGCTTAGAAATGGAAAGCTATTTTCCATTTGAAAATACTATGAGAAAATACTGAAATCTGAACCCTGTTCTGCTGCATAGTTTGGCACTTTTTATTTACTGTTATAATGTTTGATATTTGGTATATACAGAATGGTTGAGGTTGGAAGGGACCTCTAAAGATCATCCAGTCCAACCCCCTGCTCCAGCAGGGACACCCAGAGCACGGGGCACCCGGTCGCATCCAGGCGGGTTTGGGAGATCTCCAGAGAAGGAGCCTCSACAGCTTCCCTGGGCAGCCTGGGCCAGGGCTCGGGCACCCTCAGACCAAAGTTCCTCCCCACATGGAGACGGAACTTCCCGTGTTTCAACTTATACTCATTGCCTCTTATTTGGCCACCAGCGAGACAAGTTTGGTCTCATCCTCTTTACATTCTCTCCTCAGGTGTTTGTACATATTGCTAAGATCTCCTCTCAACCTTCTCTTCTCCAGGCTAAACAGGCCCTGCTCTTAAGTCTCTCCTCATACGAGAGATGCTCCAGTCCCTTAACCATCTCTGTTTCTCCCTGCTGGAACCTCTCTAGAAGCTCCATGTCCCTCTTGTCTTAGGGAGCCCAGAACATACAGCACGGGGCAGTTAGCTGGGGCAGCTATATCTTGACCATGTGGCCTTCAGTATCCCATTTTGCTGTTTTCCCTCTCCAGGCATCCTTCACTGGCTCTGGAGTTAGGCTGGTGTGAGTGGCATGGCAAGCCATCCCCTACCTCATCACCTTCTTCCCTGATGATACTCCTCCCACCTTGGATCTAGTTTCAAGCCTTCCCAATAAGCCCTGCTAGCTCATGTGCAAGGGTCCTCTTCCCTCTTTGGGAAAGATGAATCCCATTTGATGCCAGCATGCCTGCTGCCATGTAAGGCTTCCTATTGCAGAAAAAAAGAAAGTTTTGGCGATGACGAGAGCTGTGAAGCCACGTGGAAGATGGTGTCCTCTTGTTTCTTTCTATATTGCTCCTAGCACTGGGGAGAATGGAAGAAAAGATGACCTGCATGCCTGAGTTCCTGACCAACTGACCCAATTGCCTAAAGTCCCTTTTGATTGCCCTCAGGCTACTGCTTCTTCCCTTCCCATGCACAGGACCAGCAACAGACACTGGCATGTGGATCAAAGCAGCTTGGGATGTTTCCTGGTGACGTCCTTAACCCGGACCCCAAGAAGACAGCAGATTTCCCTTAGAAGAGGGTCCTTTCTACACATCCGACTCTCTGTTCTCTGTATTGAGGAATCCCCCACGACTGTAACCCACCTCCTTTTCCTCCTGCCAGTGGTCACAATAGGGGAGGTTTGCCTCTCAGACTGTACTGATGTCTTTGGAGGAGAGCAGCCCTCACCTTCACCATCCACTGATTGCCCTTCATCCTCCAGGGCCTTGCACAGGTTGGATAGGGGTACCTAGTAGGGTGAGATGGGAGAAGAAAGTTTTCTCCTGCCACCTCAAGCTGGACTTTTATCCATACATTGTCATCCTGGTTTCTTCTCCCTTGTGTTAGCTAGGGGATGGAATCCGTATTTTTTTGTTGCTGGGGACGTCCAGGTGCCTGCTCATGTTTCTCCCTCTCTGACTTCCAGATACCCCTCAGCTTTTCAATCTCCTATTTCAGCTCAGCTACCATGCTGAGCAGATCTTCCACATCTCACACAGTTGCCATCCCCACAGCTGTGCAAAGGAAGCGTCAGGCTTTGGCACTCCTTGCAGTCTGACACCTGGATGGCTGCATGTTTTACCGGTTGATCCGTCTGGGTCCCTGTCTCCTTTCAGTAAATGCTGACACTGTCCTCTGACGAGTGATTGCCATAGTGGGTACCCTGCTTTCAGGATGGGCAGTGAACAGGGATTTCAGGAAGAAACCACACTTCTCATTTCAAAGTGCAGAAAGAGGATCCAGGAAAGCGAGACCCAATTTAAAAATGTGGCTACGCAAAGGGCATGAGCAGCCTTTGTGGTTGTGTTTTCCTTTTAATTGAATGATGGGTTTCACAAACTTGATGTTTTATAGAACTTTGTGTGAAACTATTTCTATATTTTTGTCAACACAGTAAATACTTTGAAGATTATCATCTCCTTGCCCCAACATTCTCCTACGTATTTTTAGCCCTGAGGAAATAGAAGTAACTGGTAAGGAGGAGGAGAGGCCTGGAAATGACAGTCACAGCTCTAGGAATTTCGTTTTGCAAGTTAGTAATTCACCTTTGGTGGAGGAGGAAACTGATGCATAAAGAGGGCAGGGGCATTCAACAGCTGAGGTTACATACAAAACTGGATTAGAGCCTCTCAATCCTTCTGCAGTSTTCTGTTCCACAAGCAGTGCTGCTTCCCTTTTCCCCTTTACTCATTCAAAACTTTTTTTCCATACATATGAGGAGGAAAGGGCTTTTTGTAAGAGTGAAATAAGATGAGGTAATGCCCTAGTTTGTATGTAATGAGATAGTTTCTGCAATAAATGTATTTATTTTCAGTGCAGTTGTCCATTAAACAATAATTTGCTTGTCAGTGTAGTTTATCTTTTTCTGCTGTAGAAGAATCAGTGGCTTCAGACTTGGAAAAAGAGAGAAAGAGACTTGAATCATATTTGATATGGCAGTGTTCTTTCACATCATTATTTTACTGCTATGACCTTCAGTTCATGAAAAAGAATGTGTGGGTTTTTACACCTGAAGGCATGAACAGAAATGATTTTTTTTTAATGTGCCTTTTTTTTAATGACCCAGAGTGACAGCACTTGAAAAGTACAATGTGCTTCTAAACTGCAAAATATATATAAAAGAGGAAGCACCTGTTGAAATATCCGTAAATATCCCTAAATATCCTTAAATAAAGGCCAAAAGCAGGAGGCTTCCTCATGGGATTAAAGAGAAATTCCCTCCTATGCATCCATATCCCTGATCTCTGTATTCATATTGCCAACAAGAATGCTGAATGACTAAAGCCTGCCCATTTCTGCCCATCTGTCTGCTAAAATATATTAACTCATGTAGCACAAGTCACCATGCTCTCAACAGATGGTAGCAGCTCCCAATCACTTCTAATTTAACTCAGTGTTGGACTGATCATGCTGAGCTCCCATCAAACTCAAAGGGAATCGTCTGTCTGTTGAACCAATAGAAACACAAAGTCTTTTAATGTCTTCTGAAAATCGTCAGTCTTCTGAAATGTTAATTATGTTATTGGCTGTGTTTCCAAAACTTTTTTTTTTTTTTTTTTTTKGGGGGGGGGGGGGGGGKGGRGGGAAGCAAGGAACACCCTGATGCAAATTCAAGGGCTGTAATGGAAATTTATCAGTGACATTTTATGTGGAGTAATAGATATCAGAGAAGGATGGGGTTTGGTACCTGCAGCAGTATTCCYATTTTCTGCTTTCAACAGCAATGTCTCCTATTTACCCTCACCAGCAAATGCAACAGGGCTAATATATTCTTACAGGTTTTATATGTAAAGCATGTACCAACCTGCTCAATGTGRATGACAGTAGAGGTGCCCATGAAGTCAAATACAATAATGCAGTTTTTAGCCCCTACATGACTYGCCTTTTATTAAATTTCTAAATGCCTTTATATTTAAAGCAAAATTTATTAAAATTAAAAGATTTACAAATTTTATTCTGTGCTTATCAGCGCTTAGTTAGATACTGATGCTCTGCGTCCTCTCATTTCCATTTCTAGATATTTACAACGAGATAAGAGAAGAAATTTTCTGGATATATCAGTCCACCAACTTTCGCATGCCTGCAAAGTGATATAAAACAAAGAAATCTATTGAAGGTGAGTAGTTATAGGTTCAGGCCTTACCATAGCCTGAACAATGTGGTTGATTGTTAAATCTCTTTTGCCTCTCTTCTTTTTTTTTTTTTTTCATAATCTTTTGCCTCTCTTTTTTTTTTTTCCATAATCACTTGATCCCTGCAGTGATCCTTGCCTTGTCTTTTTTTTTTTTTTTTCCCTTTAATTCAAAGGGAGCAAAATGAATAAGTTTAAAAGCCTGCATTTTAAAGCCTCTTCTCTGCTTTCCCTTTGGCAAAGTTCAAGATTAATACATGTGCTCAAGATCTGAGCTGTTTGTATTATCTATGTCTTGGAATATAACGTCCTAGTCATCTTGGCTAGTTTTCTATCCTCCCCTGATAGGCTGAGGGTAATCAGTCACCTGGAAACAGTGCCTCCCAATATGATGGATCTCCCATTGCTTAAGGTCTGAAGTAGATGATATTGATGTGGGAATGTGTAGTAGATATTTTCTGCTCTGGAAGTCAGGCTACGTGATCACAGTGGCTTCAAATTACAACAATCTGAAAAATGACATATATGCTCATCCCTCTGATCTTGATCTCAGCTGGAGCTCTATTGGAAACTTCTCTGACTGTAAATGGATGGTTCTATGCCTTGCCCCCCCTCCCCACCACTGCTGGGAATTGCAAACTCAGGCTTGGGCTTTTTTATATATGGACATGCCGCAAAAGAAGTCCTGACCCCAGTTTCTCACAAAGAAGGCCTGTTTGGCAGATCACTGCTCTCTCCTTCATTTCCACTCATTTCCATTCATTTCTGTGCCCCATACGTAGTTACATCACACACATCAGCTTAGCATGTTAAATGCTTTTGTCTGCTCTGTCTTCTAGTTCATTAAACCATAATTCAAAGCTAGTTTTGCGGGTGAACAACCATGAGCAATTGGCAGAACTGTAGGTAATGGAGAAACAGCCTTCTAGAACAAGTTAGGCAGTAAATTGAATAATTGCTCATGAATGTGAAAGGAGGGGGGTCCAGACATTGACTGCTGTCTGAATGTGAATCCTGCTATAAATTACTGACTGAATACATGCTTATAATCCTCTTGCTACACAGCTCCCTTCTATTTGCTACTTTGCTTTAACTAACTTGGTATGTCTGTCGGGGTGAGGTGATAGAGGCCTATATCTTGAAGTGCTTTTTGCAGTTTCTACAATCTGTTGACTTTCTAGACCAGACTTTCTCAGCTGCTTTTTACAAATCTTTATTTAGCAAACTCATTTCTACCTAATACAGTGGCAGTTCTAGTGGCACTAATATAGTGGCTCCTTCTCTGGGGATCTTCCAAACCCACCTGGATGCCACTCTGTGCCCCATACTCTGGGTGTCCCTGCTAGAGCARGAAGGTTGGATTAGATGATCTCTAGAGGTCCCTTCCAACCTCAACCATCCTGTGATTCTATGTGTGTGCTCTATAATGATGATTAAGGAACACTGAAATTGAGAGAGAGACTGATGAAGTGAAATGACCCCAAGCATTATAAAACACTGCTTTTCTTTCAAGAGTAACAGCTGATTTCCAAACAGTAATAGCTTTGCAGGTGGTACCCCCATGTACAAGGTATCTGCCAAAGGGAGCTGCCCCTCAATTGGGAAATAAGACAGCAGAGACACAGGCAAGCCATATGACCCTGGTAGGCTCTGGATTGGRGCTGAATTGCTTGGGCCTCAACATAATGTCAATGATTGCAAACTGCTTCCAATAAAACAGGGCTGGAGGTGGCTCTGTGGCTTACATGGGACTTGCATTTAGAAATCTTGCCTCTTGCTATCCTCTGCCTGCCTGCTTGCGCCTTTTCAGATTAAGTATCAAAAATTGGTATTCCACATAGGACTGTCTCTAGTATACGCTCCCCTGTGACTCACTCCCTGTGAGCTCTATTTTAAAGACTATAGATTTTGGTCTAGTCCTTTGTCATTGCCAGAATGGTAATCCAATGACAGATTCTCACAGTACAAGGCAAAACCAATGTTTATCTCAAAAGAGAGAGAGAAAAAAATGATTAAGTTGGTAGAAGAAAAGCAGACTTTAGGTGTCTCTACAGATTGTGGCTCTACAGATTYGTATTTTTTTCCCAACTCTGTTTTGCAACATTTATGGCATCTCCTGCTCAGAGGACTCTGACATTTATTTTGAACAAAGAATCTGTACAAAATTTTCAGCCCCCAACTATATACATTGAAGTTCTGATTTATTTCCCTCCCTTCTGAGAGTGCAGCTATGCAGGAACCTAGCACAAAAAAAGCTGTTTGGCACTAATGACCTTACTTGTAGCTTGCAAGACAAAAGCAAAACCATTAAAAACGGATGGGATGGGGGTGGCAGAGAGGAAGATGACTATCAGAGATTTGACATAAAGGTGACCCGTTTACTCCTCTGAATCCTGCAGAGCTAATTAAACACAGCATCTCTAGAAATAAAGTGCTGCAGAGAGAGAAAGTAGTCAGTTGCTATCACTGCATATGTCACTTGGGATTATGATTATATCCATTGCTAAAAGGCAGTTGAATAAGCAAATGTTGTTTTGTAGGAGGTTGGAAAAAAATTCCATCTATCGTACTATACACCCAGATATGAAATGTATAATTCTGGTAATGAGCACTGGAAGTATGAGCTCTGTTTTAAGCTATTTGAGATATATTTTTAGGCATCCCTTCCTCCACGCTGGTTAAAGAGAAAGGAAGATGATTTTATATAACTAATGTGTTTTGTTAGTATAAGAATATATACCAGAGTTTATGTTGAAAATTGTCTCGGTGCTTTTAACTTGTGGGGTTTTCGCAATGTGGCGCTGCTGCTTCCACACCCGTGCGCCCCAGACCGCGCTGCCTTGGCCCCGCACGGCGGCCCGCGCCAGGCAGGGCACGCAGAATTACCCAGGGGAGCCGCTTCGACTCCTTCATATTTGCCGTTTGCTTTTTGTGCTGACATTTGGTGTGTTCGCTTGATTTTTGCCAGCATTGGATGGGACGGGGAGTGCTGCAAACTGTGAGTGCACACTGAGGCGGGTCGAGACTCGCACGGCAGCGCCGAGGCCGGGGAGCACCGGCTCGTTTCTCCAAGGTCCCCTCAGGCCTTTAGATTTATATGGAGGTTCCTGGGCTGGGCCCCTTGCCTGAGCCACTCTGCCCGGTTCCGGCTATGTGAGGGGATGGCAGCAGCCATAACTCCCCAAGGCGCTACCTGTCACCTGCCCGTGGTATAAAATGGCGCCCGTGGTATAAAATGGCGCCCATGGCGTGGGCAGCTCCCGCCTCCCGCCCTGCCCTCCAGGCCGCCCACAGCCGGGGCCGCCGCCAGAGCGACTCTCTGGTCACCAGGAGCTGTCGGCCCTCTGGGCTGGCGATGGGGGTGGCTTCTTATTGCCTGGCTTCTTAGTGTCCCGGCCCAGCTATCGGCCCGTGTGTTGCTGCAGGGTGCTGCCGCCCCAGAGGTGCCCGGGGTTTTCCTTTTTTTCTGTGCAATGTCTACGCCCTGCTGTAYCTGGTTTACCTTGGCATCCCGTAGCTCTCGTGAGGTTCCTCTGCAGAAGGTGTGGAATTATCACAAGAGAAAAACACAATCTGTTTGTTTCTGTGATACGCTGCCAAAGCAAATGCTGGGATCCATGGTGCGGGAGGCTGCCCTCTGCTTTGGAGGCAGAGGAGGCTGCAAGGGCCCCAGCAGCCCCCAGCAGATAGCTGAGGACTATCTGTCAGAAGGCCAAAGGGCTTTTGCTCCCCAAGCATTACCTGTTTTCTTCCCCACTGTGCCAGTCTTAAACAAACAAAACACCCCAAGCCAAAAGAGCCGCATGCAGAGCTGGTGTTTGGTCCGGAGCAGTGCCCAAAGTGTTATTTCACTGTACTGGAGGTAGAGTGAGAAGCGTGTCATCTTGCTGCTCTGTGTCAAAAGGCTAATTGCCATAGATTCTCTTGTGGCCAGAATTTTTTTCTTCATCTTTTACAAAGGTCCTTTGCTTTGTTTCCCAGATGCTTAACTTGGTGTCGTGTCGTTGTGTCGTTGTCTTCACTTGCCGCGTATGAAGGTAATAAAGTGAACTGACCTCGCCACATATGAGCCTATATTGATGGTTGTGAGAGATTGCGGGTACCTCATCAGGAAAAGGTACTGAAAAAACAACAGCAAACGGATCCGTGGCTGTGGCCGCCTCAGCTGGGGGGCAGATGTGCCTCATTCTGTAAGGGACATCACATCCCTTACATCCCCATGTGCTTCCCCTGAGGTAGAGCTCACTGAGATGAAATTGAGCCCGTGCCCCCTCTCCCTCGCCCCGCAGTGCTCTCTGCTTCTGCAGCTGTTTGGGGCACCCTCYTGAGTCCTCTTCAAACACGTAGCAAAGTGGGGCAATCTCTTACCTCGCAGTCGTTCCCATCCTCTGGCAGTCTGTTTGCTTAGTGGCTCTGCCCCACACAGCCACTCGTGTCCCTTGTGCTACAGTTCCTTCCCTGTGTGTTTGCTGCCAGAGGCAGGGATACCCGAGATGGCCAAGGAAACTGCAGCGAGCGGCCAGCAGGGATGCAGGGTGGGAGCTGCAGCTCTCCTGGCTCTGCCTGTTTGATGTGTGAAGCACAAAGACTTGCATCCTCTTTCTGTCCCTTGTCGTGCTCAGGCTCAGGAAACGGGAAAGGGAGGAAAAGGCTACTCCTTCCCATGCCTTTGGGSCAGGTGAGGGCTTTCTGCTGTCCATCTCACTCCAGGATTAGCTCTGCTGCTGGAAAGATTACTTCTGGGTTTCCAGGACATCGGCGCTTGTGCCATAGGCAGCTTCTGCAGCGGATGTTCAGTCAAGCCTCTGCCAGACAATTTCCATATGCTAAGAAGTTTTTCCAAGGGCTATTTTAGTAGTATATGCTCTCTTTCATTGCTGTAGTGCAGCAAAAAGGCACACAGGGTGTCTCAGAGCCTCAGATCTGCGGTGCTGCCCCTTTCTGTTTCTGCAGTGGAGGGAAGCTCATGTATGCAGTGAAATTGGGAAGGTTTTAAAATTATTTTTCACCCCTTTTAAAGAAAGAAAATCTTATTTTTGCTACTCATCTTTAGTGTTTCTTTCAGAAAAAGAAGCGTGCTGTTCAATCTTGATTTTTTTCCCTCCTCCTTCCCTCAGGCCTCCACACTAAAAATTAAAGTAAAATATAGAAACTAGGGAATTTCTATATTCTGGTGCCTTTGTTTTCTTTAGTTTTATTCTCAAAGTGTAAGACATTGTGATTTGAAATGGAAAAATAACATAGATTTTCTTATTTCCTTTAATTTTTTTTTTTTAATACCAAGCTTACTTATTTTACACTAGCATAAAGGCTAAAATGTTATATGGTCCTCATTTAAAACTTCCACTGCTTGGCCGCTGTAGGAACTGAGATGTTAAGGTGCATGCAGTGTCTTTGCTCACGAATCCTTTCTGTGGTGGCTACAGCAGAGTTCTTGGTTGCCAGTGCACAGTGTCAGGTCACATGCTGCAGGCAGAAATTTTAATACTGACTTAACTGAAGGAAAGGTCAAGAACTATATGAAGAAATTCGTTGTACAAAGAGATGAGAAACTGTCTGCAGACTCTATTCTGAGTAGGAATACATTTTGCATAGGTATCGTGTGCCAAACTTTCATGCAGCCACTGGAGTAGCTCATCAGCTACCTGGATGAGGCACCGAATGTCATTATTAGTTGAGCAAAATGCCTCACGCAGTAAATTCTGCTTGTCCAGGCTCTTGAAAGGCAACTGCTTTTGATGTATTTCCTTGTTTTGGTGTGKTTTTTTTTGGTATGTTCTGAGTATAAGTGAAGCTGTGCTGTTCCTATTGTGTATCCAAAAACCCTCTGTATGTGAAATCACAAGGGAACCATGTAGGAGGGAGGAGATTTCTCCCTGTCCCCCTCCCATTTCCTCATCCTAATTCCTATAGAAGTGTTCCTGGGATGCTTTTTAACAGGCTACTCCATTTCCTAATGTTACAATTAATACAGTTGGGTTATATGTAATATCCAAAAAGGTACTTAACTGCTATCGAAGAGATCTATATGCAAATACTATGCATTTTTTGAAGCACTGAAGTTCTGCTTAGGAGGTAGGCWGTTTCTATTACACTGTGCAACTGCTTTCTTTTTTATCTGGGTATTTACCCTGAGAAAAGAGTAATAGTTAATTTTCAGCTAGGACATTGTGGAAAAAAGTAACCCACAAAAGGCAGTGTTGGCTGTGGCTTTTCTGAATGAGACACCTGCCCGTGAGGAATTAGTTCTGTTGGGATTTTATTAGCAATTGCCTGGCCAGAGGAATTGCTACAAAASTGGCAGTTACTGATACCTAACAACATTTATTGTTTGGTGGATATGTTGAAGTGGTGGAAAGATGTCAAAATTGCAGTGTTCGTAACTTATAACCTCTGCTGCGTGATGCACATCAGGTAGGTTGATGTTGCTGACTCTGACTAGTGTAGAGTGTGGCAAGAAAGGTGGCACAACCTGCATGGTTTAAGCTCTTCTTTGAGAAACCTAGGTTATAATCTATAAGGATCTTCTGTATTTCATCCAAATGCTTATGTTTCATGATGTATGTGGATTACTGTTTTCAGTTATTTGATGTGTATGTAGAATTACAGTTGCTTTTAAGCTATTGARTAAGTGATTTTGGGGGGAAAAGGAAAGCTGTCTTCCAAAGGTTGCAAAGAGTTAATATTTCTATAAGAAGAAATTCTTAAAGTCTTCGTATGAAGTGTCTTCATATCATAAATGAATGGGTAGATATTCATTAATGCAGGCTGAGAGCCTCCATCTGATGCGTAGCAACAAAGGAAAATCTCATTATGGGTCAGTTTTACAAGCTCCTGAAAGTCTGTGAAAATCAGAATGATTGGAAGCAAAGCTATCAATGTAAGTAGATGTGTCAGCTCGTGGGGGATGTGATTACAGATGTGCATAGGAGGAAGACTAAATCCAGAGAGGATTTTCTTTTAAAAAAAAAAACCAACATTCTGCAAACAGAATGAAACAAATAAACTAATACATTTCTTTCAGCATTCATTGCATTTGGCTCAGCTGAAAATAGTGTTTTAGGACAATGTGATGAAACATCAGAGCATAGATTGTATGCTATCGGAAGCAGAAGTGGGTGGGGAGATGTCTTCCCTATCTGAGATCGAAAAAATTATTCCTGCTCAGCGACACAATAAAACTAGAGCCTGTCAGACTCCTGAGGTCTTATTTTTATATATTTGTATATATATTTCTGTTGCACTATGAGGATAAATAAGAGTGCAGAAACAGCACCAAAGTAGTGCCGATCAGGGCCCATGGAGTTGGTTGGGAGATTCATTTTCTATTTTTTAAGTTTTATATTTATTTTTTCTACTCAGAGTCTTGCGGAGCAGGGGAACCCAGTACCTCAGGTGTTCAGGCTGCAAATGATGGRTTGCAAAGGCTGGTTTCAAAGGTGTGTTCTTCTGAGAGGGGCTTCTTGGTCTCTCTGGATGCTGTTGTTGTCACCTCTTTTGAAAGGAGGAGATTTGTTATAAATCAGACTTTTGGGAGCCCTACGCTTGCTTCCCAACCAACAGTGATGGAAAAAGTCCTGTGACTCTTTCAGCTCTTTCTTAAACAGAAACAAGTTAGAGGCTTGAACACAATCGCTTTGAAATTTCTATCAGCGTTTGCCAGATACTCTGCATTCCCCCCTCTCCCTTTACTACTCCCATTGTRTAATTGTTTCCCTTTCCCAGTAGTCATGTAAGCTGGGCACTGGAGAAGTGGCTTAGAGGGATTTTATGCAAAATAAATGTAGTAATTTCTAAAAAAATAAAGGACTATCATTAGATAGGAAAGGCAGTTGGATTCCAAGATCCAACCTCTCGTAATGCTTGTGTATAGTAGGAAGGCCACACAGCTGAGAAGGGGTTAGCTTGGACCAGGGATCTCTTGGACGGGAGTGTGTTTTGCAGTTGCAAATAATGTCTTTTTTTTGCTGCTGGTTCTGTATCACACCAAAAGCCAACTGTGGTTAYCCTTACTTTTTTATTATTTTTTAAACTTCAGAGCACAGATTTCCTAAAATAATATTCAGYCTGAGAGGGGGATGCAGGAGCAAGAGCACAGAGCAGCCAGTAAAGCAGTAATGGGAAAGAAATCCAGCAAGGCGAAGCAGGGCCTCTGTTTACAGCAAAAGGATTATGACAAGAAGGGCATATGTGCTGCATGACTGAAAATCAATATGAATTCCACCTCCTTACAGGCATATTGATCTTGAGCACCTACATCACTCATTGTAATCTCCCTGCTGTAACTGGCAAGCTAAGCCGTAAAAACTGGGATGGCAGGACTGTGAGCTGGAAGATTAAGGAAGAAAAATGTTAAGAAGTGCTCACTTGTGATCCTTGGGGTGTGAAAAGGACAAGGTCATCTGCTATTGTGACCACATGGACTATAAAAGCTAAGTGACTCATTGATTCGTGTGCACCTAGCCTGTAAAATATTTTGGTTTCTACCACATAATCTTCCTTTCCATTAACTGAATCACTTTTATAAATAGTGTGAGTTGAGTGTATCAGTCTAAGACTGATTGTGCCCAGAAATAAAACAGTGTTGAATACTAAGCTGCAGTAAGTGTCTAGGGATGTGAGGACTATATTTACAAACTCTCCAGAGCTGAGGAGATGGTAGGAAAAATACTGTAGGCATTTCTCTGAGTAGTTTTCTGGGAAGCAGTTTTCTGGAAAGGAACTCTAAGCAAAGAAGGGTGTAAAACTCTTTGTGGTACTAGTCTTTGGCTTGGAGAAATTAGTGATAACGGCAGAAAAAACCTGCCTCCCACATATGTCAGTGTCATTCCATGAACGAACTGAATGACATCTSAGTGCTCGGAGTTGGTTGTGACTGTGCAGTTCACATGAATGAATGGAAGCAGGCAAGTCAGTATGTGGAACAAACATAAAGTTCATCTACCATTTACAGAAATATAGGTGTATATATAAAATATACATATATGGGTATATGTCATTTACAGAAAAAAAAAAGGATTTATATTGCAGAATTTAAAACAATTTATTTCCTGATCCAAGCAAACTTCACCCCAGGAAATGATGTCCAGAGACAATATTAACTCCTGAATGTCCTCTGCGCTTCCAAGCGAGGAGCCTGGGAGCCGGCTCCAGTGTGAGATGCCGGGAGACGCTTTATTATCCGTGTGGCAGGGAGCGATCATCCCAGCATCTGAGATTCCCCTCTGCGAGACGGGGATAGTGTCACTGCTGCTGCGCTTAATAAAACTGTGGCGCAAACGACTGCCGTGAAGAGCGGCACGTGGCGGCTGCTGAGGAAGGCCCGCAGGTTGGTGAGAGCGGGAGGTTTCGTGGCATCTTGTGGACACGAGGGAGCGCCATGCGTGGGATACCCGGTGTGACAGCCTGGGCAGGCTGCGGGTGTTCCCGTTCCCTCTCCACACACCAGCGCTCCCCAGGGATGCCGGTGCCAGCCCCGGGGAGGGTGTCCCCCGCGCTGATGCTGATCCCATCTCTTTGGTCACATATAATTGCCTTGGCTATGTGATGTATTCACCGTGGGAGCTTTAAGTTCTGGGAATTGATCAGTCCAGGAGAAAGGAGCTCACCTGAACACTGGCTGCGATGGGAGCAAGCCTCACTGCTCTGGGAACTCTGAAGTGACTCACTGTAGAGCAACTACCCTGAGCTGGGATCCTTCTCTAAACAGACACAGCCAGAAGATGGAAAGAAGGCATCGGTTATAACAACTGAAAGGTTCAAGCCCTCTTACCAGATCTGGCCCCAAGATTTTCAACTCTATTTAAAACTGAATGTTGACGCTCAAAAAAAYGATGTCTGGGATGTCCTTGCTTCTGCTTCAGGAAGAAGAAGGCAAGAGGAAGGGAGTGGGGCTGGATTTGTTGCTGCTGTGACTGTTGGGATGGCCCGACAAGGAGTAAAAGTGCTGGCCCTGGGGGCAGCAGTGTTCCTGGCAGCCCTGCGGCGCCCAGGCCCCACGTCAGGCCCAGGCCCCACGTCAGGCCCAGCCCCGCATCAGGCCCAGGCTTTGCGGGCGCTGTGCACCGAGGCTGCTCTGCTGCCCCAGGCATCTGCCCCAGGCCCCTTGCCTGCATCTTGAGCTGTCCCTCAGCTTCAAGTGCCGTACCATAAATGAAAGGACCTTCCTGATTAGGAAGCCCTTCCTGGCTGTAACCGCGACCCTGCTGCCCGCCTTATCCTGTTATCCTGTTATCCTAAGTCATGTGGCCAGGTTTAAGATACCTGTGTGGACTGTGGCCATGTKTAAGTGCTGGTACAAGGTGCTGCTCTTCACAGCTCTTCCTGGAAGCTGCATGCGAATGATCTGCTATAAAGTGTGATTTAATGATTCTGCCGCGTGCAAARGGGAATGAGAGAACAGAGAAAATGAGGGAAGTTAGCAAGAATCACTTGGTCTGTGCTGCCTTCTGACTCCGGGGAGATGAAGGCGTCTTTCTGTTTGGAGCTGAATTTATTCCCAAGTCAGTGTGTAGGGAGGCTCCTCAAGCAGCTTTCGAACATAGCGTAGCGTTAGCTACGGATTACTATTTCATCACCTGAAAGTTCTTACCTTGCCTTTGGGGTTTAGAAATATGACATTTGCCTTGCTTTGAATTTTGTTGGCATTCAGGATGTATCTCAGTGCTTTCCACAGATGTAGCTGAACAAGTACCGGGGGGTTCAGAAGGGTCTGGGGAACTTCCACAACTCCACACTTGCACATCAAGTCCTCTGCACAGTCTCCTGCTTCATGAATAGCATGCTTAGATTGAAAAGAATGGATTCAAACCATGATGGATTTTTTTTCCTTTTTTTTTTTTTTTTCAGTGGATTTGTTAGTGAGGGAATTGCTTGAGAAATGAATCAATGCTYTTGTGAAAGAATACTTCATTTGCAGTCCTAATTTCATAATCATAAAAGGCCAGTTTTAGCAAGCATTCTTCTTATATTGTTGTTTCTTTTTCCTGTGGTCATCACTCACCTTTTTTTCTTGTTTCTCCACGCTACATGAATAGTTTTGTTGGATTCCCATAGTATTAGATACCGCGCTCTACTGCCCTGATCCTCCTGGGGAAACAGGTAGATGAACCACTCCGAAGCGAGGCTGGATGTGAACACGCAGTGGGTTGCCCTCTCCGTGGTGCCTGCTGGTGSTGTGTGCTCTCCATGGGCACACGTGGGGAGCTCCCCTTCCTCAGGGGCTGCCTCCAGGCCATCTTGGCTCAGACTGGCGCCGCCTGAGGTGTTTGTAAGCCGTGATGCTGGCACAGTGACGGAGCACAGAAATGGAGAAGGAAATGGAGATGGAAATGGAGAAATGTTACTATCTCACGTGGAGGCAATAACAGCAGGAGGGGCTTCACCACTCGTGTATTTGGAGGAAGGCTTCTCCTTCCTTGTTGAGCTCTGTAATCAAGGTGACGTCTCTATGTGGCAGTAAGGAGCAGCAGGCATCTCCTAACTGCCTCACAGGTAACCAGAGGAGAAAGCAATTAAACATCTCAGGCAYAATAACAGCCATCTATCAAAACTAATGGCTGGGTAAGCATGAGAGCTCTGGGTGTCCTCATCGTCCCCTACTTGAATTTAAGCAAGGCCCATTCAAGAACTCTCTCAAGGCACAGACTAGATTTGAGATGTCTGTTAAGAAAGTGGCTGTGGCCCTTGTGTGCTATAATGCGCACCAGCAGCTCAGCCGTGGTTTTGAACTTGGAGTGGTCAGAATGAAGGAGACTCTGCCGTGGTTATGAGCTGTAATGAAGACTCTTTTCTGGCTGGGGAGCTGCGTGGCTTGTGGTAGGGCTGAAGGAAGGGCACCAAAGTTCCTGACTTACCTGCGTGCCTGTGCAAGCGGCTTTGTTAGAAGGCAGCAACATAACAGCAGTTGTTTAAGAACGGAGCAATGTGGCTGGCTTTGCTGCTTTGCTTTTGTGTTTGTCTGCAAGACGAAAACATCTTGCAGAGATAAAACCCCAGCACGGTAACCTAATTGGCATGTAATGCAGCTTCATAAAGCCTAATGCTTGGAGGTTGTAACTATATTTAGAGCTTATTATGATTGTTAATCAGAATTAAAAAGTTACAAAGGAATTAGAAACCTCTGAGGAAATTTCAGTGCCATAAGGACTTCTGTTACTCATACAGCCCYTTGGTGTAAACGTACCGCCACTATATCAACTTGTCATAAAAATGTAAATGAGGACTGTATTTGTACTRTAATATCCTTCTGGCTTTAATTTCCTATAATATATGTTCTTGCTGGAGAACTCTCATTTGGACAGTAACTCTTCTGGCAGTAAGGTGTCTTCCTGATTATCAGAGGTTGCTTCTGTGAACGGAGCTCATTCCTGTCTATTTTATTTAGAATACTCATCCAAAAGCAAATGATAACAAAATAAGGAGAAAATGGCACAGTGATCAGAAAACCTTTGGCATGCTGCCTTGGCTTTATTTTGTTTCTTAATTCACAGCCTCCGTTACCAAGATCCAGCTCCTCTGCGGCTGCTTTGAAGCTGACACTGGCACAAGTTCCAGACACGAAATTACAAGCAGAGTTCAGCCACATGCCAGGAAAACATGAGCCCTTCCAGAAGATACGGGGAAGGACGATGTGTGGTCAGTTCTACCATATGCGATATGTTTTTCCTTGTGCATATCTAAATTTGCAAGAGAAGAGAAATGTTAACTTTCATCCCTGAATAGTCTGCTGCAGAGGGAAACCCTATTAAGAGTGCAAGCCAAAAGCAGAGTTCCAGAAGTTTCATCACTGATGTATGGAAATGTCATCTAAAAATTCCTTCTGGGACCTGCTAATTTAAGACTTCCAGGATTAGCTTAATTCCACTAACTTTGGGGGATTTCCTTCCAAGGAAACATTATCCCTGGATGTTTGATTATATAGTTTCTGAATAGAAACGCTTTCAGCAAGCCAATAAAATTCTTTAAAAGTGCTGCGGAGGTAAATAATGCTTGCTGTTGTGTGCTGAAAGTGCAAATGTAATCTCTGGAGTTCTTCATCCCTTGCCAGTTTTACTCCTACTTTGTGTACAGTAAATTTCATAAAATATTAACCTATGGTAAATATTTAATATATAATTTATTTGCATTATATAAGTTCATTTTCCTATATATGAGGTACTTGATGAGATAGTTTATATAAATTTTTAAAATGACAAATATATAAATATTTAAATGACCAACATAAATATTTTATATATAGGTACAAGGGCCATATTCTCTTTGCTTTTACCAATAGAGTTGAGTACATATAATTGCTGACAATTTTACACTGCAGTTTTGACATAAGGACTCCAGCCAAGGCTGCTCTCACTCATTTTAGTGAAGTTTAGATGAAGTCAATAAATAAAGAATGTTTTGGTAACAGTGATGAAAAATGCAGTGCAATTTTATATATTCAGTAGAACTTCTTGAATATTAGGAGGCAGGGGACAATCAAGTCCTAGCTTGAATTTAAAARCGAGTTGGATTTAGCTCGGATGCATTTAATTGGGAGGGCAGTTCAATGGAGAGACTCGGATGAGGGAATTACGTTGTCGGGAAGGACGAGGTATTGAGGGTATTAATAAAAGTTTGGTCTGGTGCCTGCGGGACTAGGTTGTGGGACAGACACCACTGTCACCTCCTGCCATCGCCGCTGCCGGCCTGCTCCTTGGCTTGGATGCTGTATGATGGATTGAACTACTGCCTGCATGTGTTTGTTTTAATGCATTATCTCCAAAGTAGGATCGGAAAGAGTGGTATAGCAATGAAATTAGGTCMTAAAATGTACCATATTCCAAGGAAAACCGAGACAAGCTGAATGGARGCACGAGCAAATTTGCACTGTTGCCTTTTGCAAATTGTCTGCAAATCATATATGAGCCCCTTGAATGTATGTGAGCAGAAACAGCTTGCTAATTACCGATGAGTAGTTAAGTGTTCAGTATTGGAAAGACACACCGGGTAATTTTAGTGGACGGGTCAAATGGTTTGCCCTGTCACTCTCTCGCTCCGTCCCTCAGTGATCCCGATCATTCCAGGAGTTCTGTTTCTCTCGCAGAAGCAGATTGGGATTTGAAGGAGCTGGGCTTTAGTCTACATAGTTATCCTTGAGTTATTTTGGCTTCAGTCAAGTATGGTTAGAGTTTAACATGTTAAAGTTACATAATTTGTCTTCTGGTTTAGTTAGGAAGCTGCTGGTTAGTGTGCTTTGGGGAAAAAAATAAAGCAAAAAAAAAGCATTCTGCTTGCAGGCATTTCTTTATTTCTTTATTTTTTAATGGGAAAGGCTTTGTAGCCTGTTTCCAAATCTTGCTGTATATGTTTCAGTAGAGCAGCAAGAACCATTTTTAATATAAGGGCCATCCAAATTGTCTTAATTTTCCCTTTATCATGTATCTCAGGGCCCTGCATAATATGATAGCAATAACTGCAGGACCTCATGTTGAAAATGTGAATTTATAGTGATTGGGAATTCGTTTTTAAGTTCATAAACGGGTAGCATATTATGCAGTGCTGGCCCGTGCTTACTGGGTCTGTTATGCTTGAACTCTTTCCAACCCAAAGCATGATAGTCCCTTCAGACCCTAACTCTGTTTTAGCTGGATGCTGTTTGTCACTGCAGATCTTAAAAACTAATTATTAGAGTGAAAAATTTTTTTTTAGTTAGAGTGAAAAGATTTTTTTTAGTTAGAACTTGTTTGCTTTTAGTTTGTCAAAGTTGATGGCCTTTCTCCTCATGAGTATTAGGATTTTTAGTCCTATGTAAAGTGGGCTGCACTGGATCGTTTTGAACTAGCTCGAATGGTTGCAGATCCCACAAAGTCAACAGGATTCCATGTGGTGAGGCAGTGCCAAGGACGTGTTGCACCGTAATCTGCACAGGGATTAGCTAAATGCTTTAACTTCAGCACATAACCGAAAGGCTGAATTGAGCCTCCTTAGAATTACACTCTGAATTAGCCTGCAAGTATACTGCTTTCCTCAAACAGGGAAGTGTTTCAGGTGCCAAGAGCTGCAGGGTCAGCATTTGTCGCATTTGTCCATAAAAGTATTTTTATATTTTTTTTTACCACTTTTTTACGTGTATTTTTAGGATTACCATTAAAACTGCTAGATGTTGTTCTGCTTGCTTAATTTAATTATTTATTTAATTTTCAGTTTCTCAACTAATTTTGAATTTACGTATGTTGCGGCCTCTTCGGGAGACAAACCGTGACATGGGAAGGCAGCAGACACCAAGGGATTCAAAGCACAGAACAATTCAGCTCTTGCAAGCAGTTAGATTTTTTAAGTTGCTAGGAACAGAGCTTGCGTTAGCTTAGGAGAGCACCACTGGAGTGAGTGTGATGCATGTTTGTGGCAGCTGGAAGAGCCAGTTCTGCTCTGCTTACGTTTCTCCCTCTCGTGCTATAAAAGGACTGAGAATCCACTATTATGCAGCATAGTGAAAAAGAGACAGAACTGTGCCTTCTCAGACTCACATGCATCTATAGCAATAGAACCACGCTGTTAATTAACAGCCCCTTTAGAGCCATGTCAGGCCCGAAATTGGGACCATTTACATCAATATTGAATTTAGTTTACTCCCTCTCTGGGGAGGAAACACTGCAATGTCAGCAGGAAAAGACAAAACAGGGCTTTATTGATCACTGGGTGGTGCCCAATCATGTTGGCTGCATTTGTGAAACTTCCTTTGAGTGGCAGAGAGGTTGTGAACACTGACGGCACACCTGGGAGCGTCGCATTCCGAAGGAGGAGGGCTGGGTTTGTGAGGTGACTGATACGTGGCAGTGCGGGCCTCCTACCACGAAGCACACCGATCGTGCGAGCTGCAGCCCTAGTGACAGGTCTCTGCTTGACACCCAGCGAACGCGGCCATCTCCTCCAGCTCCACAAGTGTGAGTTGCAGGTGCAGAGGCAGGGAACAGCAGAGGTGGTGCCCAGCACACGCCAACAAATGCCGTCCTGCAGCACAGACCCACTCCACGTTGATAGGAAGGTTTCTTCTGCTGTATAAGCTACTATCAAATAAAAATAAATATAAATAAAAGTGGGACCAAGGGGTTCTGGTGAAGTCATGCTGCTGTCGAGGGCCCTCCTGGCCGTGGGCAGGCAGAGGCGACGCTCAGTTGTGAGCCTCATTCCCCCCTTGCTCCTGAAGCTCGGCCTCGGAAAGGAAGGACCTTGACAGAGATGTGCTGTGTAGGTCAAGCTTAGAAATGGTCTTCTCCTTCCTGCTGCATTCGTTTCCATAATGGGCAAAGCTTTCTGAGGAGAAATGGCAAGGGACTAACAGTAGAGGTAGCTGACTGTCTTTTGTCATTGATACGCAGTAGTTCTAAGCAGGAGGTTACTTCTTACTGAGAAGAAATTCTCGGATGCTTCACTGTTTTTTTGCAGAGTCCTTCGTTTTGTGTGACAGAGGGCCTGGAGTGTCTGCCACAGATTGCATCTTATGTCTTTATGCTATTTGGTGTGGGTGGAGGTCCTTCCCTTCGTTCGAGGGGTGGGCCTGTAACGTGGTTCAGGCGAGTTGGTGCACAGAGAAGGACAAGCTGCTCGGCCTGTACAATCTCCCCTTGCCCTCTTGCCCATTCCTGAGCCGTTCGGTTGTGAAGGTTGAACGTGAGCACAGAGGAGGTGGGAAGGGATGGGGCTGGTGGGAGACTCCAAAGGAAGGGTCCACGTGAAGTGCCAGCAAGACCAAGGTGTTGGTGGAGACGGGCTCCCCGGGCCTCCAGAGGGGCCCAGAGTGGGGGGACTGGCCATCCACCCACTGCACTTGGGGGGCTAGGACTTCACCAGGGCTTTAAGGACAGTTTTATACATTAAAACAGCGCTGCACAGTGAGGGCTGGCAACAGGAAGGTCTTGCAGCCGCGTGTTCGGATCTCTGGCGTGTTTATCTTGCTGGAACGGTTCAGTGGCAGCTTCAGACCATGAGCGAAACGCGCAGAGCTGACACTTGCCACGGCTCCTTTAGATCACAGTGTAATAACAAGTCTAATTTCCCCCTCCTTGGAGAGACAGAGAWCTGGGAGGTGCCTAACTTGGTGCTTTTCCAGACTGAAGTGCTGAGAGAATAGATCTGCTTTTGGCAGAGGACTTGCCTGAAGGACGGCTAGCTCTGAGTTTGTTGCCTTTCCTATTTGGGGTTGTATGTTAAGGTAACCGCACAGAAAATGTTTTTGGTTAGGTGCTCTGGGCTGATGTGCTGGCACAGCGTGCTGCTGGAGCCAGGGTGCATTTTTGGAGTGTTTTGGTTTCTATGAGGTCAGAAAAATAATTGTCAGGCTTATTTTGGGGAAGTGGTTTCATATATTTGCCCACAGCAGCGTTAGAAATCAAATGCAAAACCACCTTGAAAGGAGAGCTTCATTCGATGGAAGCTGAATACATTGGGAAGGGATGAAAGCTGACGGTGCCTCCGTTGCATTTAACAGGATCCATTTCTTTCAGCAACTGACATGATACCTGATGAGAAATGAGCTATCTTCATAGCCAAGTTTCCCACCAGTTCACATGCCAAATCCTTCATAGAACTACAAGTTGTATTCAGTGACTATCATTGACTTGCTGTCAGTTTGATTGTACCACATCATTTTGATGTTTTACTATAGTAACTTTTAACAGAGAAGGTAGACATAAAATATGTGAGAACTGGGCATTGCTTTTAGTTTTCCGAGGCCTTCTTGAACTATTAGACGGTGCTGGGAGTCATTAACTGCAGTGTTACATAGCTCCCTTTAACAGGCATGCTTTTACTTAGAAATTTTGTCCTAACTTGGGTTTTTGCACATATAGTATTACAAAATATTTCTTAGCTTGTTCAACAGCGACCAAGTACAGCTAACGTGCTGCAGCAGACCTGTGCTTTGCGAAGGAACAACAACAGCTGATGAGGAGGAGGATGTGCATCTCCATGTAGAGCGTCTCTGAAAGGCGGATTTACAGGCCCGGAGTCAGCTTGCCACTTTTCACAAATCTTTGGTACTTTAATTCATTAGCGTTGGGCTGAAAATTATTTACAGCGCAGCTTGATTATTTTCCCTGGGGAGGTTTTTAATCGGAGAACACGAAGYGTTTTTGCAGGATCGGGGCCCAAAGGTTCTGATCCATATACTTTTCCATTAATCTGGGAGMAGAAAATTGCTGGATTATTTCAGATATCAGCACAACTACAGCTGCCCKCAGTGGCTTGTTTTATGCACTCTTTTGGGGACAAGTTTCTCAAAAGCAAAGTCTTTCCTGGGCATTAGGTAGTTGCTGTGGTATMTATCAATTTCGAAGGCTGCCTGTAGCATTTTAATGCAGCAGCATTTTGCACTGGTGCAGAATATCAGAATAGTGGAAGTCTGAGGTGATTGAAAGTGAATATGTTTCTGGTTTTATTTTCCTCTTTTCAAACACTGAAGATTTATCTTCTTTATTTTTTAAATATACATGTAGTCTATTTTGCAGGGGGTGAAGTTTAGGTGAAAGACTGATTTTTTACAGGAATAGGAGTTTACTGTGTCTGCAGAACTTTCCTATAAAGGAAAGTCATTATATAGTACAGTCTATTAGGCAGCCTATTAAGGAATTGCATAAATATGCTTTGTATTGTTAATAAATACGGAAGCACCCCTATTGAAAGCGGCTTCTCTTAGTCACGGTGCCTGACATCAGTCACAACTCATCAAGTAAGTCACTCTTTCTAGGGCTTGTGGAGCATCGAGTTYGTTAAGGTAGAGAAAGTTTAGAGAGAAGGGGGAGCTTACAGGGTACCAACCAACACACATGTTCCCGGGTCACAGAATGAGCATTTTTGCCTTGTTTTATTTGTTATTCCAAATTCAGGTAATCTTTTGGGATTGTGATCAGTTTTAAGAGAGCATTTCTCTTAACTGGTTCACTACAGCTTAAATAATGAGCAAATCTTTTCTGATGATTAAAAGCAGTGATTCCTGTGGAATTTTATGTACACTTCACCCTACGGAAACTACCTAGAACTGTCCTATCTATCTGTGGTACCTCCCAGGAYCATTTGAATACTAAAATGCTTGTGCAGGTTCTCCCAGTTCTTCCGGAGGCGCTTGGCTTTCTTCCCATCACTGCACATCGGCACAGTGGGTGTTTGCGCAGGCTTGGCGGTCCGAGCAAATCATCAGCGTGTAGGAGAGAATGTTATACTTAAACAGCTTGAATTTCATAGGAAAAGTGAATATGGCAACTGTGAGGAGCTGCTAATCCTCGGCAGCCTCCAGCAGAGGGAAATATTGCTATGACTTTCCTGGTTGCAATTCAACAGATTTTTTTTTGTACCTGTTTTGGAAGCCTTCTACAGAAAAACGCACAGGTAGCTTAAAGGGGAAAGCTTCTTTGCTTGTTTGCTTGTTTGTTTTTAATCCGATGTTTCTCTCTGAAGTTCTTAGTTTCAGGCTCTAAATCAGTTTATTTGGTCCTTCTGGCCTAAAAGGATATAGAAATGCTTTTATGCTACTTAACATCAGCTATGCTAATTGTTCCAATGAACATTTGCAGGAAGCAGTTCGTAGACTATGGGGCAAATTTGGGAGAGAAAAAAAGCTAACTTACAGCAGTGATAAAAAGGCTAAATATTCCATGAACAAAATAAAGGAGAAATTTGAGTAAATTATTTGCAGCATAAGTTGATTTCCAGTTGGTTCCAAACTTGTGCACAGTGATACTGAACTTGTACATGAAACTTTAYCACTCTGAAAGCAYGTGTTCATTCAGCAGCAGCCACAGYATTTAGAAAGCTGGTGTGAACATCAGTCAGTGTAAGGCTGCTTTGAAAAATGAGCTTTTTTCCATAGAACATCAGAAAAAAACATGTTTCTCAAACATTTTGTAATGATGCCTCTCATGTTTAAGTTGGAAATTGAAGGAAGGGGGTGGAAAAGTCGGCCTTTGACAACATACCCTATGTTTCGATGGAAGCTAAATTGGTAATAATTTAAAGAAATTTTAGGTGGCTATCATGGAAAAGTATACTAACAGCTATTTTTAAATGTGTGTGTGTCTAAACATGTATAATTTTCCTCCTGGCTTTAAAACTGGAGTCTAGTCGGAGAGGTATTGCCAAGATTTGTCATGTCAAAACATCAATTTTCCAAATTGCAAAATGTTTGGAGCAGATGCTTTAAGTTCAGACATCAAAGCCTTCTGCGGATTTGTTCATTAATCATCCCTCTAATAATTGCCAGTATTTTCTTTCCCTTTCCCACGACATTAGTATAGAACATTAGTGTTCGGATACYAAGCAAAGTAAAATTTGATCTGCTTCTGAAGACGTTCTTGCAGAAAACTTTCTTTCCTGGTGGTTTCAGGTGGAGAGTGCTTGAGAGTAATGAAATAGTGAGAGGTTTCAGCGAGGAAGAAGATGCTTGCCTCACTCAAGGACCGTTCTGCTCTCAGACCTGCACTCCAAGATCCCAGCTACTATCTTTCATTTTCCGTACTACATCTGCTCTTACATTTCTAAATTTCTTACATTTTCTGCTCTTACATTTCTAAATACGTTTCTACATTTTCTGTAGATGCTTTGGTGAAAGAATGTACACCTTCACCTCGGGAAAACGGTATAGATTTGGCTAGTGTAGTGCCATTGTGCCAGCTGCCATGGCCTGCTGTGACTGCTCTATTTCCATGGCACTCTGCCTGTGTCCCATGGGAAAATGTGGATTTTTGAGGAAGGGAAAGCTTTTTAGCCCATAAAATAGAGCTGTTCCACGTCTTCAATAGTTGAAGTAAGTAAATTTTTTCCCCAATCCACTTCTCTCATGGCCTAGTCTTACTTACAGTATAYGGATTTTACTGTAATAACTTTTCTTCTAGAGTGTTCATTTAAGACTATGTGTGGTATTGAGCCCTTTTAATTTTTTTCCCCGTAAATGCCTGAATTATCGAACATGATAGCCCCAAATATCTCCATGTGATACTGGAAACAGTGGATGTTTTACTGAGGGCTTTGCTTTTACTAGTGTGTTGCCTCCTGTCAAAATCTGATCTTCCCTGGAGAGAAGGGAAGAAAAGCTGACTGTTCTCAAGACCACACTTACCAGGGGGGAGTAAAATAACAAGTGATTGGACAAAATAGTGGTGCAACCTCAGGAGAATTTAAAAAAAAATAAAGTGTGTGTTAAAAAATTATACATGCTTTCTCTGTTGGCTTAAACTGTTATCAAGAGGCATCTTAAACAAGGTGAAATTTGTCATTTCTCTTGGATGACAACCAAGGAGAACTAATTATCAGGAAAAATTTTGCCCTGTGGGCTGCAAAATTAGTCTTTAGGTCAGAAAAAAAATGATAATGAGGAAGTATGGTTATTAAGTCTAATGCATGGTTTCTAGAGAATATATATAAAAGGTCATTCAATAGGGTATTAGAAGCTTTCAGGCTTGCAGATTTTGATTTGGTTAATAAAAGATGCTGAATATTTAACAAATTTGCATCATATATGCTTCCCTTGTCTCTGTTGAATCATTAAATGAGAAAATGCAACTCCCAAGAAACTTCAGCGTGGGGGTAGAAGTGAAACTGTTTGCGCGCTTCTGTGGAAAAACAACACAAGTGAGAAAACTCTCCAACTCCCCAACATATTTCCGGGATGGAGGATGAGCTCTGCAAGCCGGCCCATGGACATCACTWTTAGATCTCTGCTGTTAGACCTTCTTGTTGGGCTTAAACACGCTATTCGCTCATGACATCGCCCTTATTGCCCTCCTTACCGAAGCCTTTTGCGTGTTTAGGGCAGAGTATTCCCAACTACGGTGGTCTTCCCTCTCGCGCTGTGTATTCCCTCTCTAATGATTTTTGTTGCATCCCCCAGGGCACATTTATGTTTGCTACATTTTTTAGGAAGGGTCCTACCCTTTTGTGGAAGGGGATGTCTTGAAGTGAAATTAGGTTTCAAAGAGATTAGGGGGTCTCATGAGATTTCAGACATATATTGCTATTGAACTGTTTCAGAAATTTTAATCTTTTGGTGTTGAGAATCTGAAACAGTAGTTCTTGCCCCATGCTACCAAGTAAAATTTATATTAGTAGGCTTCAAAGTGTAGATAGAAGAATTAAAAAGAAATTACCTGTGCTGTCATGGAAGGCTATGTGCTTTTTAGGAAGGACAGGCWGGGAAGGCRAGGTGGTGGAGTTGCTCTTTATGTCAGCGAGCGACTGGAATGCATGGAGCYCAACCTGGGAGTGGATGATGAGCGAGTTGAGAGCTTGTTGGTGAGGGTTAAAGAGCAGACTAACATGGGAGACACCGTGGTGGGTGTCTGCTACAGGCCACCTGCTCAGGATGAGGAGGTTGATGGGGCCTTCTACAGGCAGCTGGAGGTAGGTTCACAGTCACAGGCCCTCATTCTCATGGGGGACTTTAACTGCCCTGATATCAGGTGGAAAGACAACACATCTAGGCACAAATGGTCCTGGAGGCTTCTGCAGTGGGTTGATGATAACATTTTGACACAGGTTGTAGAGGAGCCAATAAAGAGGGGTGGGCTCCTGGACCTTGTACTAACAAACAGAAAGTGTGTGTGTGTGTGTGTGTGTGTGTGTATGATGAATTGGGTTGCTTCTGTTTTGGTTTGCTTTCAGTCCACCTAGTTTTCACTATTCCCTTCCTGCAGAGCATCAAATAAGACACAAACTAGAATAATCTTGAAATTAAGATCTTCAACTTAAGGAAATGAGAGCTTTAATTCCTGGTTTGATGCCAACTTTGATATCATCTGAGAGAATCAGTTTAGTGCTTCTGYTTCCCGATTGAAGTGGAGATTGTGCCGCTATCTGATTTCTTGAAGGAAGTGGCAGTTTTCATTACAGTGGGGCTTTTATTTGGTGTGATGCCAGGCACCGGTACCAAGCCCTGCCCTGGCAGCTWGTCCCTRTGTTGGGGGTRGAACGACACTAGAGGGRTGCAGCATTGCCTGGGATCACCTGGATCCTGGAATAAGGCTAGAGGAAATAAGATTGGCTCTTCATTATTTCAGTGCTTATTATTTCATTATTTTATGATTTTGGAAGTATGGAAAAAGAATGTAATTGTATTGTGATTGATGACCTGGGGATTTCCATCTGCATGTTAAGCAAGTRTTTCTATTTAGTATTTGAAAGCACTTGGAGCTGTGTGAATCCCCTCCCTGGAATCCCTCCTTGGACTGATTTATGTGAAGAAAAATAAGGGAATTAGAATAAGTCTCATCACTGAGTCATCTCCTAGTTTTTTCACAAACCTTACCAAATACGAGGGGCTATGTCATTACAATTAACTTCATTCTACTTTAGGGAATATAAGCAAGAATGTGTGTATGATGAACAATGATGAACAATGTATATAAGCTGTGAGGATGGCCTGTGACTCRGCCACAAATTCCGAAGCTGAAACATCTCCATAAATGATGTGGGAAAAGCAGTCCAAACTACAACCCAAACAGTTGGAAGACTATAATCTTGTGTTTGCTGCAGTCTGCTTTTCTCCAATGAAAAYAGCGTTCAAGTATTAGGCATGGCGTGCTGACTCTTTTTGCTTTAGGTTGCACCAGATGTGAGAGTTCATTCATGGTTCAGTTTTTGATCTCGTTATCTTTTGCTGTCAAACTTGAGTATTGTCAAAGGAGTGTGAGAATTTGCCACTGCCAAATCCAGTCATGCTGTTGGTATTGCACTTGATTTCTAGCATCTTGTCGCAAATGCAGATCYTTGGCAGACAACATGACTGGCGTTGAGTGAGCATAGTAATTCTTGTCTGTATTTYTGGATGCTGAGATGATAAATATAACCACTTCTTTGAGCAAATGAAGTAGTAGATGTCTAATTTTGCTCTAAGATTTTATCTGAGTTCCAAGGAAGTGGTACTGTATCCCTTGTATTTTATGTACTGTATTTTTAAGGGCTTGTTTTCGCTATCAGTGTGATGTAGAGTGGGTGTAGACTTCTTGGAGTTAATTTCCATGGTCTAAATCATGTGCTTAAAAGACCATGGTGCTCAGTGGACCTCATCTAGGCGAGGAGCCAGGCTGATACAGATTTTGCTCTCTAGGTATCCTTCCTTCCCCAACTTCCCCCAATTCTTCTCAGCATTTCAAAATTTGACCCATTTGGAGTGTGGTTTCATTTCCTGCACATGGTACTTGAAAACCACACAAGTTCAAATTCAAAGTGTTTGAACAGAGCCAGATTAGGTGACAAACTTGGTGTGTTGGGGTGAGGGGAGAGTGTTGTTTTTTGATTTTGACATTTAAAAAATTGAGTTAATGAGCAAAGTCACACTGCATATCCATTGCATTCGTATTTTTGAGAAGCAATGACTGGTGGTATCACTAAAAATAATGGTAATTTCTTAGGTTAGATCCTTAGTTTCATGATAGAATAACATCACATTTTGAATTAAAGTCCTGCCTGCCCTGAACCAATTTTCAGAAAAGGCTTTGGGATTAACATTTCACAGTACTCATGTGTGCGTAGCATCTAACAGAAATGTGTGAAATTGTGCTTAGAACAAATTAGTAAGTAGCCATTCATCTTGATTTAACAAAAAAAAAAGTAGTCAGCTTCTATAAAAGGTCATTTGCTTTGCACTTATACAGCCGTAAAACAAGTTCATTGGGTTTGAATCTGTTTTTGGCCACTTGATCAGGTCTTTTCTCTAGCTCAGCTCTAGGGCACATCTAGCTCCCCTTGCACATCAGCAGGCCTAGAAACAGGGAGGGTTCTGCTGCTGAGGAAATGACCTTTGGTGGAAGTATCTTAAAACGTAGGTAGCCATGAAACAGAAATAGGAAGGTTCTGCAAGGTTTTTATCTTGACTTGAGTGATGTAATTGCCTCAAAAATTGGAAGTACATTACAAATTAGTGCCTGGCAAAAATGTTGGGGGACACAGAAACCCAGTCCTAAAGGCAGAATATACCATCTTCTACACCCCAGATGACCTAGCAAAGTATGAGATGTGGCTTGAAGAAGTATAGGCTTTATATGAGATAGGAAATATTAAGATGTGTTCTTAATAAAAATAAAAAAGGCCAAAATTCAGTTCTAGCCAATGTTCATAGACTCATTTGGCAATGTGTAAAGTGGCAGAGCTCCATGAATTACATTGACCTTTATGGAGGTTTTGCATGGAAGGTGGCTGCAGGCCTGGGTCATAAATACAGTAKGAATTGTTCTGTTATCACGAGCTGCTAAGCAGATGCCTCAGTGTTTTAATAYGTGAGGAACACCTATTGTGTTTAATATGTGAGGATCCCACCTAGCTGTGGGATCACCGATGCCCTGAAATGCTTCAGAAATCAGCATGATGCATCTTAGCAAAACCATGTTACAATAGGGAAAAATTGACAGTGCTTCTCCATTGTCAGTGTCCCCRACTTTCCCATTTCTACCAGCATCCATTTGTTAATATGCAAAGGCAAATATGAGAAAAATACAAACTAAAACTGTGTGCTGGCCGCTTGACGTRTGGGTCCACCTGGGCAGCTGGTGAAGCCTGGCAGGACAACCCTTGGGACCGTGGAACCATCCTTCTGCAGCAGCAACTCATAGCAGCGCTCCTTGGGTTCTCATTCCCCCCTGGGAGACACTTCCTGCCACCTGCAGCCCTTCAGAAAACCAAAAACGGAGCAGCAGGGAACTGGGATGGCGTTCTTTCCAACGCTCGGGAAAGAAAAAGGAGCAAAGATGCTTGTGAGGAGGGGGACTGCGCTCTCTTCAAATTCTCCATTGGTCTCGATGCTTTTCTTTAATCTCTCTCTTAAAACAGGACCAATGCCTTCATTCACATTCATTTTTCTTTTTTTAAATAAACCATATGAAGTTGAGTAAGATGTGTAGGATACGTTATTTTGCTTAATTGAACAAGACACCGAGTCCTCTTAGTATATCCCTACAAGAAGAATGTTAATAGCTAGTAAGACTCCTTAAGTGAATTTTCTGCAAACCCAGTCATTAAAATCAAGGAAATTACCAGTGAAGCAGCAGTAAAAGCAAAGCCAAAATCAATTTGCATYACTTACTACCCAGATGTCAGAGCCCCAGCACATTTACAAACAGAGGCTCCCTGCATCAAACTGCTTTTCAGTTTCAGCCTCCAGCTCTCCTGAACAAGWGCAGCCTCTCCAGCACAAACACACAAACTTACGTGTATCCTCGTAAAAATTAGGATTCATTAAGAGATGCAGTCCCCTGACAAGTTAAGACTCTGCCGAACTGGTTTAAAAAGCGAACCTCTGGACAAAGAAGCTTTAATAAAATTATTACTGTGGTGGGTAGTTCTCAAAAATGAGGCATTTATTTGCCAGATGTTTTTAGCAGCCTAAGAAGTGGGCAGTTTGTAAGGGAAAATTGAAAGCTTTTTGCTGGGGAAAACAGATTTTCTCCCAGGCTGGAGTGCACCAGAGCGGTGAGGGGCGCTTCTCTTGCGATTTAGTGCTTGCTTGGTTCTTGTAGCACTATTAGTTGCCTGAGATGGAAATGGAGACCATTAGAGCAAATAAGCTCCTAATTAAAGGAAAATCGTTGCGGGTAGGTATGGGAGGGAGAGGACAAAAAACTTAGCATCCATCTAGGAGTTTATGTGCAGCTGTACTGAGAGTGTTGGAAGGGAGCTGGTAGCAGCCAACAAAACCCTCCAAGACTGCAAGTTTTTAMTTGTTTAAAAGAAGCAAACTGCTATTATTTTGTGGTCCTCTAAACACCAAAAGAGGATGACCTTAAAAGATCTAAAAACTAATTCCTGCAGGAGCTGGTTCAAAAATAGTGCTCAACATGAACTATTTTTTGAGAAAGGGCCACACAGTGTAAATAAAATTTCTGTAAGGAACTGTTGAATGTTGCAGCCTCTGATGCTGTGAAATTGTGAGCTTAAGATTAGAAGGGACCGTATTTGTAATTGAATTCAAAATATTGTGTTTACAGGTACAGTAGATACTGAGTCCCAAGGAATTAACAGAAAATACAGTTCCTGGGCTTGAACCTTTTTCATGTGGGCACATGATGGCAAGAGTTGTATGATGTTACTGACATCGTCAATCCATTTTGAATGCATATAATAAAAAATCTGAGGCAATTTGAAGCATATTTTTGTGCTCAAATATAGTACTAAGAAGAACTGTCAATAAAATACATGGGCAGGACGCTACTGTGCTATGCTCAAATAAGGACTGAACCCTCATTTGATAACCAACATAGTGGTTAGACAACAACAGACCTCCTATTTAAATGTTTATTACAAATGTTTCTTGATATTTTTTCTATGTAGAGATTGTTTTGTAATTCTATTAACAAAGGGGTTTTTTCTCATACTTTTGATTTAATTTTGGTTTAATATTTCTGATAACACTTTCTCAAACGGAAAGAATTCTAGCAAAAATGCCCACCTTTTATAGAAAACGACATGTTACTGTTTGCTATTTTCAGGCTGTAAAGATGTGGTCTTGGCTACTTCCATCCAGGCCAGCTACTGATGACTTGGGCTTAGGAGACTACGAGTTTGTTGCCAAACAAACAAAACTAACGAAATAAGCCTTTGATTTCTTGCGAATACCACAAAAATCATGAATGCTACAGCTCTCTCAAAATTGCAGTTTAAAAGGTAACAATGCAAAACAGAAATCCATCTTTTTTTTTTTTTTGTTTTAATCAAGACCAACCAGTTTTATTCATGGGTCGCTTGTGGGTTTGAAGCACAGCGTTGTTTGGAGCCTGGGTGTGGGTGCTGCGGCGGTTGTCGGCTTCCAGCCGTGGGATACACTGATCCCAGGGGCCGCGGGTGGTACCGGGTCCAGTTCTGGTTACAGCAGTAACACAGCTCAGCAGTCAGTGACTGATAGCGAGGCTTTTAATGCCATAAAATGTGATTACGTTTCTAAATATACCTCATCGTGCATTTATGTTTTCCTGCACTACTGATTGACTCCTATTCTCCTGAGATGTATTTAAATGTCATTTTAACTTTCATTTACAGGAATGCTGAAAGTTTGTTCCAGAACGAAACCAGCAACAGACAATATTTTGAATAGAAAGAGGTATTTCTAACAACTTTGTTTTGTTTTTGTATAGGCAAGTGGTTACAGTTTGGATTTTCTCTAGTGTGGCCGTGGGGGAAAGTTTTGAGAATATTGGCCCATTGTCTTACAGGTTCATGTTTTAAATGCTCAAGGTGATGCATTATTGCACTGCAGTTATACCAATCTTCTTCCACCAGAGCTGCAGAAATATTACCTATCTTGTGGCTGGAAGAAACTGAGTGTACCATTATGCTTTAACAGATGAATTCCTGTGCATGGTGAGCGTTGTCTTAAGTTATAATTAGCTACTTATGCTAAGTAAGTAAGTAAGTATGCTCAGTTGAATATGTACAGTTAAGTCACATAGGTACGTGAAGGAACTTAATGGTGCAGTCCAGGGCTTGGAGATGCAGCAGTAATGGATATATTGGGCATGTGGTTGTAAYAGCACCTTCATGCTCATCTCGCCCAAGCTCACTCAGGAGCACCTGCTCTCTCCTGGCAGTCCTGCTTGCTGTGAAGCTTATAAATTAGGTGAAGAAGTAAATGAAATAAAATGCCATGGCGTTTTATCTGCTGGGAAAGGAAAGGGTCAATGCGCTTGGTGTTCCCATTTCCCTTTTAAAGGCAGTATCAGAAGAAATGCCTGCATTAGAAGGAATCGTATATTCTAAGCTGAAATGGTAAAAAGCCTTTTCTTGAATATTTGTATTTTGTGAGGAAATCACACCAGCTCTGAAGAGCAGCCTCCTTCCAGCGTTATGTTTTTAATGATATGTATAGTAGATAGTCTTTTGACGTCATTAGCTTTAGCAAAAACTGATAGGAAAGTGTTTGTCTCAGTTGTTGGGTGTCTGATCCGCTGTTAATTGACTACTGATTTGAGATGACAAAAATTCCTGTCAATGAGATACCTCCCTCCAGGTAACTCCCTCCAGGTAACCTCCCTCCAGGTAACTCCCTCTCTGCTAACTCTCTTCTGGAAGAGTGACGGAGCAGCTCATCCTAGAGGGCATCTCTAGGCGTGTGAAGGATGAGAAGGTGATCGGGAGTAGCCAGCATGGATTCACCAGGGGAAGTCATGTCTGACCAACCTGATAGCCTTCTACGATGGAATGACGGTGTGGATGGACAATGGGAGAGCCGTGGATGTTGTCTCCCTGACTCCAGCAAGGCTTTCGACACTGTCTCCCATGACATACTCATAGGGAAGCTCAGGAAGTGTGCATGGGATGGGTAGATAGTGAGGTGCGATAGCTGAATGGCAGAGCTCAGAGGGTGGTGATAAATAGAGCTGAGTCTAATTGGAGGCCTGTGGCCAGTGGTGTCCCACACGGTGTATAAGGGGAGAAAAGATACCTAACCCCGTTTATGAGACTATTGTGAAGCTGAGAGCTAAGCTGTTATCTGGTTGTAGGGAGTTTTGAAGGCAGCTACACAGCTGCGAAAATAGGAGCCTTATCTGGTGGTGAGGAGCAAGTGAGGAATTTGGAGGCAGCCATGTCAAAAGAGACACCACCAGCCCAAACACAGCTGACCTCTAAGCGAGCTTGGAGGTCAAACCTGAGGYGAGGGAGAGGAAGATGATGAAGGCAGGACCCTCATAATGAGACCAGAGACCCCCACTGATGGGTGCGCATGCTCAACAAGGTTCAACAAGGACAAGTGCACATGGGGAGGAACAACCCCAGGCACCAGCACAGATTAGGAGTTGACCTGCTGAAGAGCAGCTCCACAGAGAGGGACCTGGGAGTCCTGGTGGACACCAAGTTAACCATGAGGCAGCAGAGCCCTCGTGGCCAAGGAGGCCAATGGGCTCCTGCCTGCATCAGGAGGACGTTGCCAGCAGGGCAGGGAGGGGATCCTGCCCCTCTGCTCAGCTCTGGGGAGGCCAAACCTGGAGCACTGGAGGCAGCTCTGGGCTCCCCAGGACAAGAGGAACGTGGAGCTTCTGGAGAGGGTTCAGYGGAGAGTGACAAAAATGATTAAGGGACTGGAGCATCTGTATGAGGAGAGACTCAGCGAGCTGGGCCTGTTTAGCCTGGAGAAGAGAAGGCTGAGAGAGGATCTTAGCAATGTGTCTAAGTACCTGAAGAGATAATGTAGGGAGGATGCAGCCAACCTCTTCTCAGTGGTGGCCAGTGCCTGAACAAGGAGCAATGGGTACAAGTTGAAACCCAGGCAGTTCCATCTCCACATAAGGAAGAACTTCTTCACTGTGATGGTGCCACAGCCCTGGCACAGGCTGCCCAGGGAGGCTGGGGAGTCTCCTGCTCTGGAGATCTTAAAACCCGCCTGGATGCGACCAGGTGCCCCGTGCTCTGGATGTCCCTGCTGGAGCAGGGGGTTGGACTGGGTGATCTCTAGAGGTCCCTTCCAACCTCAACCATCCTGTGAATCTGTGGTTCCTTTTCTTACAAGTTTTGAACAATGTACAGTACTAGGCAGGCCTTTTTGTATGTATTATGCATATTGTCTTGCTTCTGTTTTCTTTAGCACTGTTTTTTCTCTCATAAATAAAAGCAGAACTGTGTTTCCTGCCCTGCCTTTAATTTCCTCAGGGGTAATGCAAGGGAGCATGAAAATACCTACATGAAATAAATGAATGTTTTCCAAATGGCATAGGGATGTCCAAGCTGCATGTAAGCTTGAATATAGGAGTGTGATAATCAGTTTGCCCATGAAAAGATTGCTAGAGGAAGTTATAAGAAGTCTAAAATTAATTTATTTTTCTGTTTTTTTCTAAGTTTTCTTATGATGAGGAATATTTCCAAACGCATAGRAGTACCATCTTTAACTGCTTAATAAAAATGAAAAACAACCATTATTTTTGCAGTAATATAGAAAGCAACAAGGTTATTTTAACAAATGATGGAGAATTTAGTTGCTTAAAGCATTTAAATATGAGAAAAATAATTTTATAGCTGTGCAGGTAGTAATACTGGACACTATTCTGTGAGATCTTTCCATTTGGGAGGCTGAAGAAATGATGGATGTGCCATCCATTGGAGACAAGCACAACATTTACTGGTCTTTTCTCGAAAAGACTCAGACCTGCATTTCATCCAGTGGTAGTTCAACACCGGGCTGTTTCGGTGTGTGTCACCCGAGCGTTCAGAATCGAGTGCTAAAGGGTACAAACTATTGGAAAGAATGAAATAGGATATTTCTCAGGTTATTGGAACACCCTGCAGTGTTAAGTCCCTCTTTAACTATGCCTTCTTCTTCTAATGGGTTTCAATGACAGATACAAAAGCTAATTGAAAGGCTGCTACACAGACAGTGCTGTTCCATATAGTCCCTCTCCCTACCTAGCTGGTGAAGATGGTCTCATGTTGTCTCCTAACTTTGGGGCAAAAGAAGGCCTAACACTAGACAACACTGACTGGTTTCTACTTTAGATGCATACAGTCTGAGGAAGCCCAATTAACCTTTAATTCTGCCTGTGACATCATATATAGCAGCACACAGATGCACGAGACGATGGTTCTTGGCTGGACTAAATGAAGTGATAGGGCAGAGCGGTTTAATTGTATGAATCATCGTTAAGCTGGCCACGGCCTGGCYCTTGTGTTCGAGTAAGCCATAGAGCAGAGCGGAAAGAAGAGAGTCATTTTGCCCATGGAGTCCTATCTTTCACTTGCTCTGCAATAGGGTGAGGAGCAACCTGTCTGTGGAAAAGCGAGGGGACGGTGCCAGGAGAAACCGGGAAGAAACAGCTGGGGATGAGACGCGATTGGGAGCCGTTTCTGAGGGTCCTCTGGCAGATGTGGGTGCCCTGCGGGGTGCGGGGAGAGGGCAGCTCYGCGTGGGATCAAACACACACGTGGGTGGGAGGGCAGCGCTGGAGAGCGCAGCGGCGCCGGGTCGGGGCTGCGGGGCAGCTCCAAACCGGGGCGCGCTCGGTTTTAAAGACTTGAGGCTGAAAAAACAAGCACAGTTTAAATTCAGATTAAACAGCTATTTTCAAACAGAAGTTAGCTTTCTGATACCTGTTCGCTATTAACAACGATTCATTTATTCCCAAAGAAATTTTATGTTTTCCTACCTGTTCTTATTCTTTTAGGTCATTTTTTTTTCCTGGGCATTCCCTTGTATTCTGTTCATCAAAATAGCTCTTTCCTTTAGCTGAGAGACTTTCTTTCTCTGTGTTTGCACAGAAGGGGCTAKTGGGAGCGTTGTTCTTGTCCCTACAGCAGGAGGTGTGGAGCAAGGTCTCAGCTGTGACTCGCCGGGTGCTAGCAGGCGACCGGGTTACCCCAAGGACCCGGCAGGCGCCTCCTCCCTCTGCTCTCCCCGCGGCTTTGGAACAATACTATGTTTTAGGAACAATACTATGTTTTAGGAACAATACTATGTTTTGTTGAAGGAAATACAGGTATGCCCCCTTCCTTTTCACAGTATTAGTTTTATCAGTTACATTTGTTTTTGGGTATGAACGCTTCTTCTTTGGGTATGAACTCTTAAAAGAAAACAAATGCTGATGCTCTCCAGCTCCCGCCTTTCGTAGCAGGTGAGGCACCAAACATTTTAGAAATATAGTCTTTAGGTCTTCACAGTCTTTTGTTGTGCTGTTGTCTATAGTTTTCAGTAATACTGTAATATTAATTACTGTAATAGTTTTGAAATGGCCAAAGATCTGTTTTTCCCCCCGTTCAGTAAGTAACAAAGAACTCGCATTTTGAAGGTCTGATTGCTATGAATTTGAGGGAGGAAAATGTGCTCGTTCTAAACACAGTTTCTTTTGCCTAGAAAAAAAAATGAAGTGTTCTAACATTCCATTCTGTGTCCATTGAGAAGATACRGAACAGGAGCGTGCCCTGGATAAGCAAACAGTTCTTCAGGCTCTGTGCAACCATAGCTGGGGCAAAGAGGAGCCATTAACAGACAGACTGGAATTGCTGGTGCTCAGAATATTGTAAAATGCCGCCCAATGTTATTACTTTGTTATTTAAATATTTGTTTGGTTTTAGATAACCGTGGACCTGCAGTTTGTTTGGATGGTGAAGCAGCACCTTGGCTGTCAGAGCTCATGTGCAGCGTTCCAGGGTGCGCGCGGTCGGCCCCAGGGCTGCGGGTTGGGGCAGGAATATTAGCTGTGCAGTCTGGGGAGAACCTGTTAGACAAAATCTGGATTTGCTCTTTTGTTAGACAAAAGCAGAATCTGGAGGCTTTTGCAGAATTTGAATTTGCTCTTTTCAGTTTTATCTTGCACGTTGTTATTGAAACCCTTGCAGGTCACCTGATATGTTTATTGTCATTACTTTTGTTCCTAATATACGCTTTTTAAAAAAGGAACGCTTAGATTTCCTTTTAAGTCATCACAGGAATGCAATCATTCTTTCATGTAAAAGCCTAATTGTAGAAATATTTGGAAATGTGTGAAGTGATCCTTTAATCTCTTCCTCTTTGTGAATACCTTTTTGTGAGTTTGAAAGACTTAATTCTGTGATGAAAAGTTTGCACTCTTCTGTTTTTTTTAATTGCTTATCACTCTGCATTCATACCAGTGCTCTCCTTTTCTACGTGCAACCACGAAAGCCAAAGCAAAATTATCTCTGGGCGAATATTGCTTCTGCTACCGATCCTATAAAAGGAAATCACTTTTTCTCTCCAAAAAAGAGAGAAATAAGGTTTATTAGCTTTTACCATAGTGTATTTAGACCAGATGTTGCAGCAGGATTTATACTTGGCTGACGTAGCAAACAGATGTGATAGATGTGATGGAGTTTGCTGTTCATAAACCTCTGTGGAGCACCATAAAGTAGCCAAGTGCAGTGGAGTGGGGCATAGCGGGGTATATTGGAGTATAATGGAGTGGTGTAAAGACTGCCATGAGGCCATGAGGAGTGAAGCAGCGTGGCACAAAGCACTTTGCAGTGTATGGTGCAAAGCAGTATGCAATGCAGTGCAGTGCAGCGGGGTCAAGATGCAGTGCACAGCAGAGCTGAATAAAGCCCCATTTGTGGTTTTGACTTTGTAATACTGGTATTTATTCCCTGTCTGTGCCATATGGTAGAGTTAGTTAAATTTCTTGCACTAATTGTTGTCAGGTTTTGTTTTTAGTGGGTCATATGGCCACGCCATACTTCGTTTCACCTGCGAGCATCTTATCCTAGCCGCTGCCTGAAGCTGCTGGGAAGACTGCTGTCACCCTCAGAGCACTGTGGAACAGGGCTCTTTTTAAGAAAATCTACTGAATTAACATTGCATGGAATCTGCCTTGCCCTTTTGCACTTGCAGCAATTATAGCTGTGCAAAAATCCAACTGAAAATAGAGCTAAATGAGTTYGGAAAATTTATACTTGCTTCATACAGGTATAAATGACTGCAGCGTGTGCAGGGGAATAAAGACCTTAACCTTTTACAGTCTGGGGAATACTGAATGTTGAAGTCAAATTAACCAGTCCGACGGAAAGTCATTGAAGTGGATCTGATTTCTAGAAGTGTGTGCCCAGGGTGTACCGAGCAGCTCGGAAAGGAAGGAGGAGGGGATGGATGCTGCTAGCAGAGGCCAAAGAGGCGACATTGCCTGTAAGTATTGCCTGTAAGGTGACATTGCGGGCACAGGGGCGCTTCTTCAGCAGCCCCTGAACCGAGCAGTTCTGCTGGAAAATATTCAGGTTGTATCCGTTAGAGAGAACCCGGTTCCTAAGCATTTAATTTCTTCTAAAAGACAATGTTTCATAATGTTCAAAAAAAAAAAAAAAAAAAGGCATGCCACTTTTATCTTGGATTGTCACTTTCTGTCCTGTTTAAAGATCAATTTAAAAGGCAAAAGATCACTTTCTAGTCATCACTTTTCAACCCTGTTGACTCCAGTGATTCCTCTGTCAAGCCTCTGTCTGCATTGTGATATAAGGACAYGTTTTACCTCTCCTTGGATACAGCTCTATAAATATCTATCAGTGAGTGCCTCGGATGTGGGTAATTGGTGGTTGCTTGATGAATTCAGCCATCCTGTTTATCCCAATATTGTGTTCAAAGTCGTTAATTGAAGAGTTAATTTACTGTAAGGTAACTTCCGTCATGCAAAACACTCCTCAAAAACCATTCCTGTTCTCAGTTCTTTCTAGTTATATGTCTGTTTCCAGACACGGCTATATAATTTGAAGCATATGGAGGCACCATGAGCACTTCCCTATGAAGCAGCCCCAGACAAGTAGTGGCAGCAAAATGGCCAGGTCAAGTTTCTTGCCTTTTAACTTGAAGAGTGTTTGTGTGGGAGGTGTTTGAAGAGCCCTCGTGGGCTCTAACAGCCCTCTGGCTCTGCCCACCGTGCAATTCATCCCTTTCCTTGGACGAGCTTCCCCTTCCAGGGGAATTGAAGTGGCTCCCCTGTTGGCTTTGGGGTAGAGGGGCTTGTACCCAACCCCTGCCCCTCACCCCGTTTTCATGGCCCTGAACAGATTAGGGATTGACCTGCTGGACAGCAGCCCTGCAGAGAGGGACGTGGGCATCGTGGTGGACGACAAGATGACCATGAGGCAGCAGTGTGCCCTGGTGGCCAAGAAAGCCAGCGGGATCCTGGGGTGCATTAAGAAAAGCRTCTACAGCAGGTCGAGGTAGGTGATCGTCCCCCTCTACACAGCCCTGGTAAGGCCACATCTGGAGACTGTGTCCAGTTCTGGGCTCCCCAGTACAAGAGGGATGYGGAGCTGCTGGAGAGAGTCCAGCGCAGGGCTACSAGGATGATCAGGGGCCTGGAACATCTGCCCTGTGAGCAAAGGCTGAGAGAGCTGGGTCTGTTCAGCCTCAAGAAGAGAAGGCTGAGGGGGGACCTGATCAGTGTCTATAAATACCTCAAGGAAGGCAGTGAGGAGGATGAKSYGRYCTCTTTTCAGTGGTGGCCACTGATRGWACTAGAGGAAACGGCCACAAACTGAAGCACCAAAAGTTCCTTGGGAAGTTAAGGAAAAATTTCTTGTCAGTGATGGTGCCAGAGCCCTGGCACAGGCTGCCCYGAGAGGTTGTGGAGTCTCCTTCTCTGGGGATCTTTAAAACCCGTTTGGATGCAGCCCTGTGCCACGTGCTCYRGGTGACCCTGYRTGTGCAGGGGGGTTGGACTAGGTGACCTCTGAGATCCCTTCCAACCTTCGGCATTCTATGATTCTATGAACTTGGCTTCTCCCTGGCGCGGCCTGCGCGGCCCTGCCGTGGCGGCCATTCCTAGGCCGAGCCCTGCGCTGCGGCGCCGCTCGCGTCTTTACTGGGCCCCGGTGCTCCCTGCTCTCAGCTGCCCCACGTGCCGCTTCGCTCTGCGGACTAACAAATAACATCCTGCACTTGGGTTATGTGTGTTGTGCCTGTTTTGAAGTCTATAATTCTTACTGGGTCGCCTTTCCTCTGTAAAACTGTCTTTTGAAGACCTGGAAGCATATCAAATAACCTAAATTTCATCTGTTTTCTCCTGAAGTGTTTGGAAAGATGACTTTTTATATGTTTCTACATAAACTACTATTTTCGAGTTTTGCTCTGAATGTTAAATGTTACTGAAGAAAGACACCAGCTGCTCGTAAGATAAGTATTACTTTAATGAATGGTCTGTGTGGGACTGTGGTTACATTAAATTAAAGTTTAGACATATTTATTTGCACCTAATGTTCTCTGAGCATACATATTTAAACATACAGTGGGAATTTAAAAGCTGCTAAGCATAAATTTTGCAACATATTTGTACAAAGCTTGGTGCTGCTGAGGGAGAGGACAAGGCAACCTTTCGGCTTTTTGTTTTTCTGGTAATTTTATCTTGTTTACAGACACAGAGAAGGAGAATTACATAACAGGTCTGAGCCGTTTTGGACCAATATTCAGCACAAGCCGATTTCATGGGATCTGCTCCAGTTACAGCCTCTTTATCACTGCTGTGTGCATGAAGCTTTGCTGGACATCGTGTCTAATTGGAAAGTTGCAGCTAACAGATTTTCAGAAGTTAATAAAACACTGTATCTAAAGTCATCCAAATTCTATCTATCTGCTATATAATCTTTTTTTTTCTTGCATATCCATACGTTTCAGATGGTTAAAGTAGCTTTTTGATGCTACTTTACACAGAAACGGTGTTTCCAACCAAATGGTTGGTGTTTTTTCAAAACATTGACTAGATTCTTTGAACAACTGATGAAAGCTTTTCAGTTAACCTAGAGTGACTAATAAGAGTTACTTACTCTCTTAAGTAAGGCAACTCTCTTAAGTTGCCTTACTTGTAACTGCAATGCCACAAGAGTGGCTTTTTTTGCTTGCTTGTTTGTTTCCCTCTGAATTTTTGTGGAAGAATAAAATGAATAGTGATCCACTGGAAATAATGCGTAGGTTGCTTTCAGCTGCTTGGCAGATTTTTTGGCAGTCATGTAGGTTAGCACTAAGCAGATACCTGCCATTAAAAATAACAAAACTCCCCAAGAATATTTCATAAATATGTATGTGATATTGGTATTAAAAATTCACTGTAAAGGCTTCTGGCAGTTAAGTCCTGAAAGCATCAGAATGAGTAACGGGTAGATCATCTAAAACACTAAAAGGCAAGAAATGCATTTGAACTTCTATGCTCGTGCCTTTATAAACAGGAGAAAATCAAAATGTTCTGCACATTTACTAGTGTATTATCTGTGTAATTGAGTGGGCTTGGTAGACACATTCCTCTATAGTTTAAATGGTTACATTTGTGTTTTAGTAATGTCTCTGTTCGGTGTTTTATGAAGGGATTTTGTATTGTTATAGCAAGTCTACAGATTGGGTTGTAGGTCTATGGAGGAGTCGAGGGATCTGCTAAAATTACTCCGCAAAGCAAAGAGAAAGCAGGATTGGGGCATTGATCTTTCTGGTCTGAGTCACTCCAGTCCCATAATCACCGGACCACAGAAATGTGAAGGGCGACAGGAATTATGTCAGGAATTTGCTGTAAACCTTGTGGTGACAAAAACAGGGGTTAAAATTGGCCTATACACTGGATGGATTTGCTCAAGGCTGCTTCTGGGATCGCAGCAGCTGGTTCTTTGGCTTAATTATGGAGGCAGCTTCAAAAAGGAACTGGAAGAGCTCAGGAGGAAATGGGGGTTCCACCAGCTGCACTGAATAAGCAACTTTCTTCCCAAACCTGCCTTATCTCTGAAAGGGGCAATATATCTTCCTCTGTGCTTTCTCTTTAAATAACAAATGGCAAAAAAAAAAAAAAAAAAAAAAGAAAAGAAAAAAAAA
>NW_020455406.1:962977-1133995 GCF_003342845.1 Nothoprocta perdicaria | reverse complement strand
AAGCAGCAGCACAGCTATCCCAGCTTACCTTTGCAGCTTATTTTTAAATTCTTTGTCCTATGGATTTTGTCAAGTTAAAGTGTTCTTAGCTGTATAGTTTGGAAATGGACAAGAAAAGGGGAAAAGCATCTTCAAGAATAATCCTCCCTAACTTTGATGTCCTAATTTTTCAAGCAATCTGATCTTGTTGCCACAAGGAATACGCTGTTTTACGGTGTTGAAAATCAGATATCCCGTCCTTGTGCTTCTGTCTGATGGCTGCTGTCTGAAACTGGAAACTTGCAGGAGAATCCCAAAGTTTCTCAATAAAAATAAAAGAAGGGCAGATGACCTGTCTTCAGTTCTGTTCTGGTCCTCCCTTTGGTTCACAGCAWCATTCTGCGGCACAGGAAGAGAATGAAGGTGAAATAAGGGCTGCTTTTGGAGAATGACCTAGGATGTCAGAGAAGGGAGCAGCAGTTCCAGCACTGACCATCTCGTAGCAGCAAGGTAAGACAGACTACGTCATTGTCATTGATTTAAAAGGTAAAAACTAGACAAGTTTTCACACTGGGGTGGGGAAAAAAGAGAAGAAAAAAGTAATGAGCACCTGCAGACATAACTGTGATCCCCCTGCGATCTCCCTGTGCCCTGCAATGTTGTCCATGTCTTGGTTGCACAGATACACAAGCATTAGATTGTTCAATAATGAATAACCCACACCTTATAATAAAAACCAATCATACCTTTAAAAAGGCATGTTGATGTGTGGTCTTCTGTAAAGTTCCCCAGGCCAGCACATGCTGTAACCTGTGTAATTCATAGTGTTCTGCAAAAACTGAAGGAAGTTCAAGAAGTTTCTTGCCCTGAGGACGTTTGTTTGCTATAAGCAAAGTTCTGCTTTACAGTCTGGAGCCTGTGAAACTTCCTTTCCTTTCCCTCTCCCCTGATAGACAAACTCTGAGTTTTAAACAGTGAAACAGTTGCCTTGAGTTGCCTTGAGTTGCCTTGAGTTGCCCTCAATATCTGGAAGCGCTAGGTAGTCATTAGGTCTTCCACCAAAGCTGATGCCTGCTTTGAGTATTTACTGTATTGAGCTTCCTTATCAAAATAGCTGGAAATCAGAGGGGAGGGAGATGGGGAAGGTGGGATAAAGTCTGTGGCTGTACCATGCCCTATCAGCTGACGGATTCTCTTACAGAAAACTGGAAATAGCTTTCTTATTAATACTTTGGGAAGTATTCATCTGCTTCATTCCCAATGCAGCCCTCTTGCATTTTGTGACTTAGATGCTGGAAATCAARAATTAATATTGGAATCTAAACCTCTGTGATGGAAGCTACACTGAAACCCTTGGTTGGATAGTGCCTCGTGCACGAGTCGCTGATGTGAGAGCGAAGAAGACGGGCTGGAAGGAGCCGCGGGTCTCCCTGGAGCCTCTCCTGCGCTAACTGTGAATCGCAAGGTGTGTTTAGGGATCCTGCTCAAACAGGGGTCGTGCTGCTGGATGGCACAGCAAGTTCTGAATGCTCATCTGTGTGGAAGCACTGAGTAAAGAACTGCCTTTTAATAAAAGTCACCCTGCATTTATTTATTTATTTATTACCMAGCGATTGGGAAAATTCATGTCTTCATAGTTTGTTTYATCATACTGACCATTCGCCAGTGAAGAAGGGCTCCATTTTGTCAGCTTATAGACAACAAATGCAGTCCTAAAAACGTAGTGGCTGTGGGTTTGGTAGCAGAAGGGTTAGTGCGAGCCCTCCCCTGCACCCAGGCAGTGACTCCCACCCCAGGTCCCACCAAATGSTGCAACTTTTATTAACAAAGATACTCAGAATAGGGGGAGGTCTTACATGATAAACACAAGCGTTGCTGAAAGCAGTTCCTTCTGATTACCTATCACATCTGTTAGGGGTAATCAATAAGAAAAAGAACTGCCAGAGCTTAAATGCATTATAAGTAAAGCTGTCTCGGAGGACTAAAATATTTCATGGGAATAAAGTCATTAACGTTCCCTATCGTCCATCACCTCACTCAATCGTGGGTTAGCAAAGAGTTGGTGCATCATGTGGGCACTTCGTACACGGAGGAAAACAGGAATTTTAAAACATCTCTGACTTAACTGGCAAACAACARGGAGGATGTTGGAGTTCACACGACGGTGAGGTGCAGTTCAGAGCAAGGCGGATGAATGATGTTTCTGGACTTATTTACAGCTCTTGTGCAGCTCTGTTTCGCTGTTTTATTTGGCCAAATGAATTGTAGTTTCAATTTCCTTCGTAATTCATCATTAATTAGAAAGTGACCAGTATATTAAATTATTGTGCACTTAATATTTAAAAGCTGGAACTGGAGGGAGCCACAGAGCAGTGACAGAGAGGTTAAAAACAGTATTAATTCAGCACAGCTGGAGGACTTTCCTGAGCAGATATTTTGACCCTCTAAGGGTAATTATATCATGATCCAAATTAATCACAGTAAGGCTGAACTGTGACTGACTTAAAAATTAATTTTTGTTAGAGCGTCAGCTTCAAGAGGACTTTGATGTTAGCATCCTTCTTAGGGCCTGTCTGGATCTGACCTGACTGCCTTTGTAGGAAGGCAGTTTCAGATGAGAGGCCGCCAACTGTTGGCCTAGTTGACCTGGCTGTGGCTTTGCCTAAGAATATAGGTGATCTCCCTGTGTGATGAATAGAAGCCYTTCTCCCTTCAGCAGGAGCTTACTACAGCTTATTATTATTTTATTTCCTTGCTATGTCAACCATGATAGCGTATTTACTAATCCAGTAACTCATTTTTTTAGTATTTTATATATATTCCATCTGTTGCCAAGGTGTCCTTATAATGTTGTGTTAGAACAAAGGCTAGGTTAAATTTATTTGCCCAAATAATTTATTTAAGCTCTTCTGTTATGGGTTCATGTATTTGATATTGTGGAGGTCTTTCTCAGGTGATTAGACAGGGACGGTGGGAATAAGTTGAGATATAGGAAGCTCCATCTGCATGTGAGGAAGGACTTCACTGTGAGGATGACAGAGCCTTGGCCCAGGCTGCCCAGGGAGGCTGTGGAGGCTCCTTCTCTGGAGATCTYCCAAACCCGCCTGGATGCGACCAGGTGCCCCGAGCTCTGGGTGTCCCTGCTGGAGCAGGGCTTGGACTAGATGATCTCTATGGGTCCCTTCCAACCTCAACCATCCTGTGATTCTGTGAAAATCCCTATGTACAGTCTGTTAAAACTAAACAGTGCTGGCTTGATGCATATATGATATGAAGTCCTGTCTCGTCTCTGAAGATACACTATAATTTACTCAAACTCAATTTACTCAATTTTTTTGTTAAAAGTTGGGGGTTGATTTGAAAAATTCTTTTTTYCCCCCCTTTTTATTTTTTCATGAAACTAAAGTTTTGGCTTGAGGTGTCTGAAGTATTTAAAGTCACAACTTTGTGAGTTAATGAGAGGTGAGTGCATCCCAAGTGTGTAGTGGGCAATGGGTTTAGAAGGTGCCTTTGCAGAATCACATCATATTAGCACCTGAATAATACCTACTATTTATTTGTTGCCACAGCAGAAATTTGTTGCATCAGTGACACCGTCATATCATGTTCTGTCTTTATAGGCTCTGTCAGGGCAGTAGCTTTACTTTTTCTCTATTTGAATAATAGTCTTTGTCACGTGGAAGAAGATACTTTGTGACAATTATCAGTTTTGTTTAGCAAAAGAAAGAAAGCATTTCTAAGAAACAGCAATTTTGAGACTTCATTTCACGGTAAAGTGACAGGGATAAGAAAACKGTTCAGAATCACAACATCTTTTAATTTCTACTTGGCCAAATGGTGATAATGCAATTGACATGCAACAAATCGTGAAGTCTAGTTTTGAATTAATAGCATCAGATTTTCTCTCACTTATTAATTGATGATATGCTCAGGTTGCTGAGCATTGCATGCATCTTTGCTCTTATGGTGGTAGTTCTTGTAGGCACCTGATATTTTGGCTTTCTGATCTGATGTCCCTAACTGAACCTGAAGAAATCAGTTTTTCAAGGATTGGACTGTGGTCATTTCTGAAATTATGTATATTTAGTGGAAGAACAATCAAAATATTTCACCCAATATTTATTTAGAGTTGGCAGAAAAAAACACAGGAAATAAATACTGTCAAATCCGTCCTTATCGTTTCAGCATCCAGAGCTCTGGTGACCGGGCAGCCCTTTCTGTGGGGAATACGGGCTTGGTTTCCTACCYGGAAAGCTGAGCAGGAATGGGATCCCGTGACAAAAGCACAGCAGCCCAGCTATAAAATATACCGCCACAAGAGAAATTTTCAAAGGTAGTGAACATGGGAAGATGGGTTAACATGATTAGGCTACACRTAATTAAATAATAAATATTTTATATATATATGTTATATGTATAATATATATGATTATATAATTATATATATTTATGTATTTATACATTTATTTTATATTATATAATTATATATTAAATAATTATGCAATATACTATATAATATAATAATATAATGATATTTTCAAGCTGGTGTTATTGGTAAAGTACAGATCAAAATTCTTTTTCTTAAATACAACAAAAGACTGGAATATTGCACAGGTAAAACTGGATATCCTAAAAAAAAAAAAAAAGAGAGAGAAATCCAATGGATTTGCATTTAAAGACATAGTTCAAATTAAGGTGCATTAAGATGAAGTCATCAGATGGTCACAAGAGAAAGAGTAAGATCTTTGTAAAACACACGAGGTCAGCAGATACCTCCTCATGAAAAAAGCAAATCTAGCCCYGAGAAGCATCCGCCCCATTAGTGTTAATGACACTGTAAGCCCCAATTAGTCATTGYCTGGGCATCCCTTTTAATGGGAAATGAACATAAACTAGAATTGATGTAAAGGTGGGCAAGTGTCTGAACCAGTTAACTTTTATATGGAGACTAAAGTTCATCTGTCTAATGCAGAAAAAGCAGGAGGGTGGATTTGATGGGTTGGTTTATACAAATAACTRTGCATGCTAAGTAGATATCACATAAAAAACTACTTAAACTAGGGTATCAAAAATGCACATGTATTTCCTATCTTTAGAGGTAARTGTCAGCGTAAAGGCTGGCAAAATAAAATGTCCATACTCTATCTAAGATCTCTTAATATTGCACAAGACTGTGAAAAGAAAACAGTGCTTTGTCTTAAGTTAATTATATTTTCCTGTGAGTTAAGAAATACGATTATTAGACTTATTTGAAGTTGCTTGTGCAATTTAGTGACATGTTAAGATTCACTTTCAGGGAGGTTGTGAGGACGGGGTGATGTTGGAGCGTGCTCCTCTCATCTCCAAATTTCCATTTTTCCCTTCAAGGGCACAGCTGAAATGATCGGCTTTCTCCGTTTCAGACATCCATCACAGTTCTCCAGGTGTTCTCTGTTCATAATACATACCTGATGTTGCTGGGTAAGTGAATGGTTAAGTCTAGGTGAATTCTTAAGTACCTTTCAATAACTAATGGAAATTCCAACAGTTTTTCWTTTTTTTCATCATTCCCCCATGCCCTTTTTTTCTTTTTTCTTCCCTCTGAAATGTCTCATTTTCAAGCAATCTGTTAGCAATAAGAGTATTCATTAGAGTGMTTCTAGACACTGTCCCGTCCTCATTTGCTGTTTTGTGTCTAAATTAAGCAGAATTATTATTTTTGCATAACTCTTGTACTCCATAGTAGAAAATACCCATCTAAAGGAGCTGAAAAAAATGATTCACAGCTGTTCCAGTGTGCACAGTTTATTCCAAACTGCTGGAGATACCTAGGGTATCATCAGCATGAGGAACCATCTCTCASATCTTTTCCTTTTTCTCCTGTATCGCAACCAGGGAATATCTGCATGTGCTTTTAAGCAGGTTCTGTGTGACCATGTGCCTTGCTTGGACTCAGAGAGGCCTTCACTGACAGAATAGCTTTGTATGTGCAAAGAACTTTTTTTTTTCCCTATTTTCCGTACTGCAGCGTCCTGGCACTCTCCCAATGCATTCATTTCCAAGTGAAATTGTGGCCAAACAGGCAAACATTAACGTGTTATCAGAATTATTGCTGTGATGTCCATCAGACAGCAACTGTATAGCCTCAAGCTCCATACTTTTATATTTAAAAGTATTTGTTATTGGTTTTGAGAAGACGAAGGCTTTAATGAACAGACAGAGACCATCTATGTTTTCCATACGAAAATATTTTTTGATCTAGCCCTGGAAGCCCCTAAGGAGAATTAGTGACTGCTGAATAAACCAGCCTGCCAAGTTGGACGGGAAGATTTTGATCAAGTCTGTTCTTTTCAGTAGACAATAATATCTTTAGAAATGGTCTTGATACTTTTGCTATCTTATTTCYGCCAAGATTTTGTGTATATCAGACATTTTAAACTGTAAAGCTGTCTACCCATCAGTATTTTCAGATTTGATGTTAAAATGTGCTTAAGATCTCTTTACTTYGGGGGTATATCCTTGTTCACAAAGTGCTGCATATAGTGGCAATCTGTCTTGCACATGAGAGAGAGCAGAGAATTTATGTAGGCCATTAACTTCAGAGGAGGGGAAGCAAGGCTTGTTTTTTTTTTTCTTTTTTTTGTGATGTACTTATAAGTGTGCGTGTTATTGTTTGGATTGTTTTGGATTTTTTCTTTTTTTTTTTTTTCTTTTGAGTCTCTATTTCACCGATGTTGTTTGTGTTTCATTTCTTTCTTGGTTTCGTTTTTTCTCCTCCTTAGGGCAGAGCTCGTGGCACGGATGGGCTGTGGGACCTGGGAACTCTGGACATGTTCTTCCCCGGGAGCCCTTTGGYAAATGGTAAAACCCTTTACCCTGCTGACTGGCACAGCCCAACCTTTATTCTGTAGCTCAGTGCTAAGAGACTTGTATATCCAGATATTCAGTGCTAAGAGACAGGGTACCTTAGGTTCAAATCCTTCTGATAACTAAATGAGGAAGAGATACACAGGGAAAGGTGAGGCCATGAGGAGACTTTGGCCCATGTGGCTGCTGCCTCCAGTTCACCTTCATGCCCTGAGTTTGCCTGTTTCTCCAGGTTGTTACCTGCTGTTACGCTGGTCCACCCCGTGATTAAAGTGGACGTTTGGTGTTTCCCTGTGTTGCGTGGCCGGGTGCCTGGCTGTAACCGAGGTGAAGCCACTGTGACTGTGCCATTGGTGACCTGTGTCTTTCCAGCAAAGAGCCGGAATCAGGAGCTGGCCCTCCAGTTTTATGCGCTTAAGCATAAGTAGAAGTATATTCAAATAGAAAAATGGAAGCATGTTGGAGGATCAGAGTAAGATATATGGTATGAAATTAATCAAAAATGTTCTAGTGTTGCTGTTCATATGGATACAAAGAGTGTCTTGTATGGTAGTATAAAATCTAGTTTTGTAGTTGCTGTCTGTTTGGTAAGTGTGCACTAAGCATTCATAAAGCTTTTCATTTTTGGTGCAAGTAATCGCCTGAATTCTTGTGTATATGTTATTTGTTTGTTTCGTTGTTAGTTTGTTTTGTTTTGTTTTCCCAATGGCCTCTTTTTCTTGTCATGAAGCTAATATTTTAAAATGAAAACAACATGATGGAGCCATGTGGCCAAGAGTCTCCTTTGTTCAAGTTACATTTTTGTGCTGAGTTGAATGCATTTTGCTGACACAGCTTGTAATGACATGGAGGACAAGCACCCCAAGGTGGTTTTATTTTGTTTTGTTTTCTTTTACTTCRTAGTTTCCTTCTTACCTGCTCAATGATCTGCAGAGCTAGGCATAAGCTAAAGAGAGAAGGGATGAGTGAGACCAGGTTTTAAGTGAGGAAATGTTTGAGGTGGTATGGAAAGGGTTTCTGTCAATGCTAGATGATGAAGAGAAAAGAAAGTGTCAGGGACAAAACTGAGCAGTGGCACAACCATAAATGACACCAAGAGGGGTCGCATGGAGGGGTCCCTGTTGAGCAGTAGTGCAATTTATTCTTTGAAATCAGGAAGAAACTTAAAATGAGGAAAATTTTAGGGAGGTGGATAGTTCCTGCATATAAATGCTGCTTTCTGGGAGGATACTAAGTCAAAATTGTTTGGATTCCTAGAATTTTCAATATTTAAGAAAATATAATAAGGGCTTGTGTGTGTGTGTGTGTGTGTGTGTGTGTTTTAGTTAAAGTTTTTTCTCATCCTAACGCTAAGGGCAAGGGTTGTGCTGAATTCTGGGTACAGAAAACAACATTCCCGCGTGTGGGAATCAAAGTAAGATCCGGGATACATAAAAGCAATGCTTGCAACTGAGGGAGGAGAATGGTGTTGGAATTGCAGGTACCCATCAAAGGAGTCTTTACCCAGGGATGGACTTTGTTAGAAGCATCCTATAAAGATCTAAAGCAGTAGGGAAAGTTCAAGTGGAGCCAGCAGCTGACAAGACAGGCAAATAAATGAGAGCGAGCAAAGTGAGCCGAGGGACAAATCGGTGCAATATCCAAATCACAGAGTTATATTCAAGCTTAAGGCTAGCAACAAAAATAAAAGCTTTGAGGGGAAAAGATGGAGATGTATGGACAGTGATAGAGCCTGGAGATGCTTCATTTCTGGAGGAAAAAAAAAAAAAAAAAGTGGGAATGTTGTAAATAAGATAAGAAGAACCTAGCCAGACCACTTTGAGGAAAGCTGGGCTAATAGCAGGGCTGAAAGGTGTCAGGAAAAGGATCTGAATTGAGGACCTGCAGAAGGAGCATCCAGCTGGTGTGTTAAGCTGAGAACAAACAAACCCACCCCAACAGCTGATGTGCAGCCTCCCCGTTTCCCTATAGCTTCCATCTAGTATAYAGCGTGGAGAGGAATGCATGTATTMAGTTTAGAGATCAGCTGCTCTTAGAGGGCTTGTGCCCAACTGCTTAGGTCATGGAATAGTATTGGAAAATTGCTGTGGGATTCTGCTTCCTCAAAAATGAGGGAGCAAATCAGCTAACCAGCTTTTTTAATGTGSTGAGGTGAAGTGGCCTTTTAGAAGATAAAGCGTTTTCTTCCCTTGCATCATGGCTCTTCATGGTGTCATCATGGCTCTCCTTACCTCATATATTACCTCTCACCTTATCTCATATATTATCTCTGACATGTCTGTATTGAGGAGGATTTGCATTGACAATTGCACACATTTATAAATGCAATCWATTTCAGAATGTTTGAGAGAAATTAAGCAATATATGTTAATAAAAACCAATTGGTTATGTCAGAAAAATTGGATGAAGATTTATTGAATCCCAAACTTCGATATGCCTAGGTTTGTAAGGGAAATTTTTATCAAATGAGAGGCAGTTATAAAACAGAATTCAGCTAATGCTGTTAACTCATCTGTTGTTATTATGAAGATCCTTTGAATTTTTAAAACTATAMACMTTTACTAAAGCGTAGCAATTGCCCAAATGAATTTTTATGTTTTTATGATTATTATCAGGAGTAAGGCAAAGGTACTGAAGTATAAACCTGCAGGAATAACCCTACTGAAGAGGGACTAGGTTGTGAGGTATTTGATCTGTGCCAAGGAGTGTGTTAGTTTTGAAGCAGTTTTATCTCTTGGACTTGGAAAAGGTTCAGGGCAAACAGGATATAGTGGACAAAATCTTTCCTGTTTGTGTGGAAGAAATGGTTATCTGGGCAGGGGATATTGACTCCGTCTGATTAAGTTGGTGGATCAATTACAGACTTCCCGTGTTGCTGCAGCAAGTCACTGAAACGATGCTTTGCTTCGGGTTCTCCTGTGTATAATGCTTCTCGGAGGCATGGCAAAGGTGAAATACACCACTAATTTGTGAGCATTTCTTTATTTATTTTTGCCATGTGTGGGTCACATTATCACATAGATGAGTTGTCAGAAGTTTGATATAATTTTCTAGAAAACAGACTCCTATTGTCAGAATGTAAACACATTCTCTAGCCAATGGATAGATGAAATAATTTGACAGTTGGTATGGAGCTGAGTTGGCATAAATTAAAATTAGTTTGTGTGAACCTTAGAAATGTGTTTGTTTTTATTCAAGAAATATAAATTTCACACTGAATTTAGCATGTGYAATATGTGAACTTTTAATAAACTGAGAATTAGGATATCTGTTCCCATGAGGAATTCACTGGGACATTTCATGGGGGTTAAGGGACCCTCCTTCCCCTTCCTCTCAGTGTGGATGAGCTGAGTTTTAACCTGGTCATTTCAATCCAGAGTTGGACTTAAGTTCCAGTGTGGGAATGTGTGAGCATCAGGATGGGATGGAGGTAAATGGCAAAGTTTTAACGTGACTGAGAATGTTTTAGCTTCAGAGCTTTCTTGGAAAGCATGGAAGTAGCTCAGGACTGGGACCTTTAATAGTGCGGGTTGATGGTGCACCAGGTACGATGCAGCCCTTCAGAGACATCTAGGAAAATATGTTAGCCTTAATTAAAACATTCTGCCTTCGTCTTGAATTGAGGCTAATGCCTGCCACACTCTATGGTGTGGGGAAATGTGGTTTAAGGAAAAGATGGAATTCCAAGATTTCACAGGTCAAAGTGAAYGGGAAGCTCCGTAAACCAGTAAAGCCCCCAGTTTTTTCTTCCATGGTGCAACCTAATCACTAATGCTTGTTGAGRGTAACAAGTCTCAGTGAAGAACAAGTGGAGAAATAGAAATATGCATCAGTGATGATGGAATTGATGAACGCTGCTGTTGGAGATTTCTCTTTTTATGGATTACATGYGCTTGAAAACATTATTATAGCCTGATACTATTGATACTAAGCCTTGACTTAGCACAAACTTGTTTTACCAGTGTCTTCAAAAAGCAAGCTAGAACCCACATTGCAGCTGTGATCAGTTATTCTCAGTGCAGGAATTGGGATTTACTTTAAAAGAGTTCTGTGAGGTTTGCTGTTACACAAGCTCTCTCCTTGGCTGTCCCAGCACTCAGTCAGCTGCCTTGGTCCTTATCTGCACACGCAGGATAGGAATTCAAGCAGCTCTTGATAAACAGAAGCCCTGCTCTGATGTGTCTGGTCATTCTCGCACTTGTTCTCAAGAATGTTCTCAAATCCTTCCAGGGGAAATGCGGAATTTTAGTAWAAATAGAAGCCTGGTGCTCCATAAATAGAGCACAATGCAGCAAGACATTTCTTGGAGTTAAAGGCAACATGACAGAAACTCTGAACTTTTTAGAGTGGTTGCATAGCACAAATGAATTATGGAACAAAGTTGTAATGAAAGAGCTTTTATTTGATACCAGGTCAAAGGGTTATGGAAAGGAAGCTTTTAATATTCTTTCCAAAGTCCTGAAATGTAGTAGGTGCCTTAGAGGAATACGAGCAGAAGTGCAGAAAATGTGCTAGGGAGGATGAGCAGAGCTTGTTTCTTCCCAGCCTGTGAGCTCAGGCAGGAGAAGGGAGCTGGATGCTTGGTGGTTTGAAACAGCTCAGCTGCTGTGGGGTCTCCTCTGGAGCATGTGARTGTGCAACTGCTAACCTGCTTCCAGGGAAACCCAGGGAATTCAGGCTAAACATAAGGCATCGTAAACTTCCCCCCTTTTTTTTTTTTCCTTAAGACATTTATAAAATGTTGGGGACATYACTATCACCACTGTGTTGTGCTTCACTTTTCTTGGAACAACTTTGTAACCTTGGACATGTCCTGTTATTTCTCCATTTTTGCTTTTCCAGATATGCCTCTATATTCTTATAATTTCTCAGTTCAAAGATGGACTTAAAAAAGCATGAAATCCCATGAGATTTCTAATGAGGGGGTAAAAGCAGAGGTTCTCAACCAAAGAGCATAAGACCTAGTTTGGATCTGTAGAAATTCAAATATTCCCAAGAAGTGCAAAAGGAAACCTGTAACCTTTGCAGTGGTTGTGTTGTTCTCGTATATGAAAAAACATGTTTAATTTGGAAAGCAAGATAAAAACACCACCCAYGGTCTAACAATAATTTAATGAATAACTTATTATTATGTAATAGACGTTTTAATGCACACATGCAGATTTAGCAAGATTTACGGTATAAACATAAATTTCCATGTAAGTTGTTGCTTTCCTTCTGCAGAGATGCTCTTGCCAGACTCTCATTTCTAACAAATCTTACGCTGTTTGCACCTACAGTTTTTGATCTTCTGTCCATACAGCAGCTGTCAGGAAAACATCAAGGCCACAAATTACTGGTTAGATGCACATTGCAAAGGACAGAAGCTGCTGCTGTTTGGAAAGCTCAGCACTCCTGCCAAAGAGCTTACACCACTTAAATGGTACCAGCTTTATTTCACTAATGATATATTGTAATGCCTGTTTGGCATTGCAGAGTTTATCATAAATATCTTTTCATTCAGCTCAAGTCAAATTAACAAATGTGATTATAGTTACTTGTCATCTAAGGTCGTGTTTTTTAATATAGGAGGAGATGCAATGCCATTTAAGTAGTTCCTCAATGAAAATTCCTATCAGCTGCCCACAAGAAGTAACAGCACGATGCTGCTGCCGCAAAGAAAGCTGGTCGTCAGAGGTTGGAAATAAACTTTGGCACCGAAGAGACAGCAAAGAAGCCAAGCAGACCATGTTATCTTAAAATGTGTGCCCGTTTGCCTGCTTCTGGACCCGCTTCCTTTCTCTGTCTTCCCAACACTAGCTTCAGCTTCCAGGCAGGAACATCTTTTGTTCTGGAGCGGGGAGGAAAGGAGCGGCCCTGTGACAGGAAATCCTTTGTTGTGATAGATGATGCTTTTCTGTGTTGTGGAAACACAGTTTTGTCACTGTCRGCCAGTGTTTCAAAATGGGAGCCTGTAGCTCATCTCCCAAACCCGTGTAAAAATAGTGGTTTTTGTTATGATTTGTTTTGTTTTGGTCGGCTTTGAMTACTCCACGCTTTCCAGTGCAGGCATGTGACTGTGAAAAGCATTATCGTTCCTCTCTCCTTCCTCTCATTCCTTTGCTCTTGATGTGCTATTGCAATAGCTGTGGCACAATTAGAGGGAGAAAAAGTAAAGCAGAGTTTATCCTCATTTCCCCCAAGCAGCATTTCCAAGGAAATGGCTCGTGTTCAGGCGGAGTTCAGACTTCAGTGGTGGCAGAGCTCACTCCCCAAGCGCCGGAGAATCTTTTCAAGTTGTCACAATTAGATAGGTGACATCTAAAAGAAATGACAGCACTGTTAAAAAACCAACAAAATTTTAGCCTAAAACACAAATGATCTATAGGTTGTCTAAACCAGCCTTAGTTCTGCAAACACTGTGCAAGATCTTCTAATTATCAAAATATTGTCAGTATTACTTGGAAAAAGACCAAGCCTAAGGGATAACACTGAAGTGAGTATAATTTGATATTTCCAATGCCTCTCTGCAATACCAAGTTGAATGCAGCTTTATCCTGTGTGACTTTTACACCTCATTCATGTATAACTGCTTCTATGCCATCCTGTCTGCTGTCTGCTTCCACACAAAGCATTTGATTTGTCATCTTGGAGGAATTATAGGTGAAATCTCCCTATCTTCTGCTTAATACTGTTAGTCGAAGAAGAGAATAGTGCTTATTGAATAGTTGACTAGTTTGTGCTGTCATCCTCATTGCCGTAGCTGCACAGACATCGACCAGCAGAACCACAGAATGGCTGAGGTTGGAAGGGACCTCTAGGGATCATCTAGTCCAACCCCCTGCTCCAGCAGGGATACCCAGAGCACGGGGCACCTGGTTGCGTCCAGGTGGGTTTGGAAGACCTCCAGAGAAGGAGACTCTACAGCCTCCCTGGGCAGCCTGTGCCARGGCTCTGGCACCCTCACAGTGAAGAAGTTCTTCCTCACACGGAGATGGARCTGCCTGGGTTTCAACTTGCACCCATGCAGACCCAGCAGAAGGCTGGCCAAGCATCGGGGTGTCTCTGCAGGCAGTGACAGGTCCTCTCGTTGGGGCTGTACGCAATCCTTCACTGGATCCCAAAGAGCTTCCCGTGGGAAGACGGATTAGGCTTGTCAATACAAAAAATGGAGTCTCATAAGTATTTGTTTTGGAATGTAATTGATGATAAGCCAAAAAGAAATGACAGCTGGATGGTGAGCGTAATAGATTATGAAATAACGTACCAAAAAAATCATTGTAGGTTGAGATTAAAAGTCTATTCAGAATATCTGTAGAGAAGTTAGAGGATATTGATTACACATAAAGGCAAGGTTTTAATTGCAGAATATGTCATTGAATGTGTATAATACATGAAGTATTTTGACAATTTTCTTAGATGTTATATTCTTCATTTTCTTTTAAAAGCCTCCATTTTTGTGGGTATCACGAGAACTATACTTCAGAGTAGTTTTTGCTAGATGACAAAGCATATGTCATAAGTCAGCTGAAGATAAAAGCTTCTTTGCAAGGAGCCTGCTGCCATAGCTACCACAGTAGGAAAAGTCCAGAATTCAACATTCATCATTAAATGTAAAAGTTAACCCTGGTGTCTGAAATCTAAAAATCTATTTCTAGTCTTAAAACTGTTTATTGTAATTGACAAAACACTACGTGCTGCCATTTAAGTCTTCCTTGAAGTACATTTGTTTTCATGTTTTTTTTTTTCCACGTGAAGCAGCAAACAGATTTTTAAGAGAAWTTAAATGGTACATAGGGTTAGCAATTAAAATAGAAAAATAGATTCTATAATGGCTTTGGCTGGTACTATTTTACCTCTATAGAAATTAGCAGTATATACCACTTGTGTAGTATCAGTGCTACATAAAATTGGATGTCAGTGTTTTGACTGATGGATCTTGAGATAAAGCGGAGGGCGTTTATATATGTGTGTGTATAAAATGAAGTATATACAGTATGCTCTGCCTATAGCGATTGGGAATTCTGTTCAGACCTTGGTCATACTCTTGCTGGCATTGGCTAAGTCCTTTTCATCAGGAATGTTGTGCTTAAAAAAAAGGGACAAAATCCAAGTAGTTCCTTGATTTCCCCCCGCCCCCCACTTCATGTTACTCCTTTAAAATACAGAACAAGAAAGAAGTAGCTGGTAATTGACTTAACAAATATGGAAATCCAAAATACTTCAGAACACTTTCTTGAAAGCGAGAAATCAATAAGGAAATGAGAAAGTTGCAATTTCTAGTACTCTATTAGCTGTTGTGTAATAAGGTCTCATCAAATCCTATCAACAGAACAAGCTGCATTTAAAAACATCGAATTTCACAAATCACTAGAGTTAAGCCTGCAGTTTCCCTGGAGTTTCCCCATAAGTCATGTATCAACATTTTAACTATAGCTGAATAAAATAGTCAATATTAAGCTTCAGTGCAAGCGGCTGGACAGATTAGTATTGGTTTCAGGGGAGTTTAGGTCAAGCTCAGGTAGCTAAAAAGATCAGAATTGGTCAACTAAAAATAAAGACCTGGGAGTATGCCATATGTTTTCTGTAATATGAAAATTAATGAGAAACAGAGGAATGACTRAAAAAGAAGGATTCAGCTACTGGAATTCTTAGCATGTTGTTTCTGTTTGATGTATTGTGTGGTTTTGTGTTTGTGTGTGGTGGGGAGTTGTTTCTTTGTTTATTTCAGATAAGGATCATGTCTTATATTTGTTTAGAAAAGTGCAGAGTTTTTTTTTTTTAATTTCCCCCAGTTAATAGCATCTATATTTATTAGAAGAAAATAAGACAATAAGAGTGTAAGCCAAGGAGCTAAGAGAATCACAAATCCATAACTTAAGTATTATTTTTGTAGTAGTACCCTTTGTGGTAGTGGGATTTAGCAAATAATTACCACCTCAATTCTCACTCATATTTCCCATATGGAAATATTTGTTGGTCATATGGACAGTTAAATGTCAGTAATGTTTCCCAGATATATTTTTTCTTTCTTCTTCACTCCTTCCCCCCATCTTGGTGACATGGAGAAATCTATAATTGTCCTTATCCTCTTGGCTGCGATTTGTTTCTAGTACATGTCTTGAAGGCTTTACAATTGGTCTAAAATTACCCYGATTTTTCATGTTATAATCTCACTACAAGCAGCAAAGTACAGTGGGCTCAATCTACTCATGCTTCTACTAATCCGAGTGGGGATTATTCGATGAAGGTCTGGAATTGCTTTTGAATTTGGTAACAATCTTCCTCCTCCATTTACAAGTTATTTATTAGATAATGTGAAGGTCATTACCAAGGAGAATGGCAGCTGGCATGTTGTGTCATTCACTGAATTGTGGGCGTTAAATAGGATCCTGCCTTTCCACTGAAGACTCCTCATGCTGTTTCTACATGCTATTTGTTTTATAGGTGAACTACTTCATAAYTGTGTTTGAAGTAACCGTCTCTTCATAAGCACTTCAATTTAAAGGGCCTCCCTACTGGCCCTATCAGTGCCGTAGCGGCTACAAAGCTAATAAAATAGCCCATGTAATGATGAACTTCAGTCTGACGTAGAACTGGTGGAATAAGTGCATAGATTAGTCCAAGTCCACTCATGGTTATCTAGGAGAAAAGGCTGGGGATTGCTCAGTGAGAAACCTAATGTGGAGGATGAAGAAGGGGCCCAGCCATGGAAGAAGCGATGTGAGGCTCCTTCCTCCCAGATTAGAGCTCCAAGAAAGGAGGTAGAAGGGATCGTTCTTGCTGGCGTGGGGCTGCCACATGTGATGGGCTGATGTTAACTGACGGTTAGAGCCGTTAGAGCCGTTAGTGTCTGCTGGGTTTGCAGGGCGGGAGGGCGCGCGCCGTGAGGAGGCGCTGGCGGCCCATGGCGGCCCACGGCGGCCGGCTCCGCTCCCGTCCTGCTGCCTTCCTGCCTCCTCCTTGTGCCTTCCCTTCTCCTSCGTGTGGCTGCAGGCGGAGCGCGGGCTGACACCTCCTATGAAGACAACGCGCGGAGGAAAGCTGRATCTGAAAAGGGACTTCGGCTCCTTCTTGGTTTTGGCAGGTCGTGACCTTCAGCCAAATGTTTAATGTGCCCTTGTCTTACAGGCCTCATTTAACGACTGCGTCCAGATGACTGTCTAATGAAAAAGCCCGTTACACTGGCACTAGGTTGGAAAATGATTTTTTTTTTTTTTTGTAATGGATATGATATACTAATTACCTTTAATCTTGTTAAAAAGATGATGGGAAATGACCCCTGTCCGCCCAGTAAACATATAGTTATTAAGAGCCACTGCTGTTCCAGTACTGTGGTAAAATATCTCAGTCTTTCTGCCTTCATTTGGTGGTGGTAGTTCTGGGAATTTGTGTCCTTGAGGTTGAAGTCTGTCTTTCTGCATCCCCTCTGAATGTCACGGTTCCTTTAATCTTCAGAAATGTACGTGGAGATGTGAGGATAGGATGGCTGCATACCAAAAGCTGTGTGACCAGTGACACATTAACTCTGAATTTCAGGGTGAGTGTGGTTTCACTGAGAATTAATTAGATGGAAACGCGTAGGGGCAAAATGGATTTGGTGCAACTTTTAAAATGTAATACCGACCTGTAAGTAAGTATTTTAATTGACAACTCACAGGTTCTGATTCATTAAAAACATCGCCGTGTGTCAGGAGCCAGCATCTGAAAGAAGAAGGGAGAAAAAACTACCGAACAAACAAAAACCCAAACTGGACTACGCTAACTTGAGGAATACATTACACATGACTATTCTTACTGATCTAAACAGAAATATGTTGACAGGTGTGGAAGGAGCTGTACCCACTTTGTCATTCTGATTTCTTCAAGCCCTGACAAAATAGTCAATTCATTTCCTTTCTGTGGCATCCGGTGACTTCATTCAAGATCTCAGAGCTCCGGGTGTTTGTACAGACCCGGTGATACCAGAGAGCTTGCAGAAGGGTTTCCCTCCGTCATCAGTGATCATTTGTTTTAGGTTTTCAAGTCTCTGGTGCAATTTGTAATGTGTTTCAATGAGCTCTGAGTTACTATCTTCCTCGAGATTTGAGAAAATTAATGGAAAAGTCATTTGAGCTATTAAGAAAACTTATCAGTGCTTTTCCYGTCTTTTTGAACTTAAAGCTCTATGAAATGTATGCTACCTCCATGCCTTTGTTAGGAGGATTTCTTTTGTTCAGGGAATACAGTTTACTGAGAAATGAAAGAATAAAGTTTTAATTTGTTTCTTTTTGTAAGCAAAACTGTAGTTTGCTGTGCTAATTAGAGCAGCTGGCTTTCACAGCCTGCTCTAAATCCCAGGAGAAATCCAGGGAAGAGGCTGGCTGCAAATAAGAAGTACTTATTTCGTACCCTCTCCAAGGTTTTACATTAGAACCTCGTTTGGCAAATGAGAAAGCTCACCGGCTCGGTCTCCTCTGTAAGGACAAGCGACAGGGAATTCTTTGCTATTCATATTTAATTCAGAGCATGGCCTTTTGATTTAGAAGACTTACCAAAGTGTGATAAGCTGTGGGCAGCAATACTTGAGAGTTCACTGGAGAAGTCAGAGGTCCCTGGATGCTGAGGAGGAGGAAGTGTGGAGAAGGAGCAATGAGTGATGCATGGTGGTTCTCTCCCTGAACAGTGACAGACTCACCCAAGGCAGCTAACAYACCGAAAACAACTTTCCTAGGAACAGTTGTGCCCTCTTTGATGCTAACTTTGATATTCCAGCTCCTATTCAAAATATTCTACAGTCAAGTAATACAAGTAATTACGAGTTCAAAACATGATGGCTCCTCTCCTCCCCAGTTTTTAAATATTTCCTTTAGATATTGGGCAGAARTCTGCTGAACCTGAATCAGTGGGACATTTCTTACACTTCTTACGCCCTTACACTTGCACTCCAATACTGCTGAACCCTCTCATCTGTAGAGCTGTGTAAAGAACGACGTGGATGGCTTTTACATGAGAAATTTTAAATGACTCTTCAATTTGTAAAGAGAATTTATCTTAGTGTACTTGGGCATTATTTAATTTTTAGAGTCTTTATTATTCTCTGGACTTGTTTGTTATTGAAATTCTATACCTCTTTCTTAAGAGAACTGAAAGAACAAGAAAATCTGAAATGAATTGTTTGGGGAAATGGGCATGTGTTGTAGTTCAAATACCTCGCTCTGTTAYTATGCTGATAGTGTTGGACTTGAGGTCTTGGACATTTGCAAATGGGTCCATGGTGCTGCTGCTGAGACCCARCTCTTGCAAAACGAGGAGCTTAGTAAAGCTGGAAACACAGGTGAAGAGCAAATGTTAGTTAATCGCGGATCAGGAAATGAATGATCTCTTCAAGCTGACCTGCAGATAACCACAAAAAATACTTTATCCTTGTATAGCTTCATTTTCACTTTATATAGGTCTTCCTGCAGTTTTTCCTACTGTTTCGTTATTGTTAGAATATGAAAAGGTCCAACTGTTAGCTGAATGTTCAAGGGTGAATTTGATAAAGTATTCCACTGATTATTTAAAAAAAAAAAAAAAAAAACCCTTAGGCCATGGTATCACATGATATCAGCCTGGTGATAAAAATTATAGTTAGTGATTCTGAGCTTTTATTTCAAACTTTTTGTTAAGAAGAGCCTGATTGCAAYGTAAACTTCTGAGTACTCATACTTGTCAGCCTCAAACACTAGAAAACCTTTAATGTGCTGACAAAAACTGGGCTAACAGCAGCCTTTGAAATCCTGTGGAAAGAATTTATTTAACTAGTGAAGGGAAAAATGTCAGTCCTGAATCGTGAAAATGAAAATTAATGAGATTTGCTGCCTATGCAAATGTATCACTTTAGAGAATTGTGGCAGGAATCTGCTTTCTTCATCAGCAGTAGAGAGAAAAATCACATCAGGAATTTGTTATATTGGATCACTGGGGAAGCGTTTCTAATGACTATTAATCAATAGAATTGGAAGAGTATTTTAAATATTGGGGCTAAATTTTCGACCCGAGTGTTTGGTCCAGGGGCTAAAATGARCAAAAACTTCTCACCTCCCAGCAGTGCTGTTGGTAATGAAGTTACATAGAGGCCAGAGGTAGACTTTACCATACACCTGTAGACATTGGCTTATCAGTTTCTGTTCCTAGTAAAGACCTTGTGAAATCTTGTATTAATCAGTTCTTTTTGTAATTGTCACCCTCCCGTCTTCTGATTGCTTGTAATTTTGTGGCTATGATGATTGAGGTTGAAATTGCTCCTGCATTTCAGTGGCAACCAAATACAGGGTTCAGTGAGAGCAAGATATTATTTAGCTTAGCAGCAGCTAATCAGTTTGGAAAAATTAAAATCCRTCCTAACGATCCCTTCAGTCATCCACATGTTTTCATAGCAGTGATCAGGGCTAAAGTCAGCAATGACTCCAAGGTAGCGTGAGGAATTCAGAGGCCAGAAGCTCCAGGGGTGATGGGGCAAAGGCAAATCCCCGGTGCTGTCACCTGAGGGGGACTCTTCAACTTCTGCAGAAGAGATGTAACCTCAACAGTAACGAGATTCCTGCTTCTAGGCTTAATCCCTGTGTATCCTCAACAGTAACGAGATTCCTATTTCTAGGCTAGATCCCTTTCTAACAACTGGAATAGCTGCTATCTCAGAGGAACCTCCAGCGTCATGAAAGAAGCAGACTTGTGTGGAAGGGAGCTGGACTCCTCGCTGGCACTGCTCCTGCAGACCAGATCATGGCCCCAGGCAGTGGATGACAATTCTGTGCCAAATTGTACTTTTTTGAAACATTTGCATTCTTTTGAAGGGTTGGAGGATGTGATTTGGTTTGGAAATCGCAGAGGAGCGAAAAGGATGGAAGAATCCTTAAATCCATTCAGGAATTGTATTATGAAATGTCCCTAGAGATACATATTGATGCTTCATATTTTAAATGCAGAAGTACCTTCAGTGTTAATTAAAAAAATGGTATGGATCATTTTGCATCTAATATACTTAAACTAAGACACGTGGCTTCGTTTTGTGGAAATGCTGACAAAATGAGAATCCACTCCCTTTTTTGTCTTTTGCCAAATGTGATAATTTTTTCTATGCACAAAGTATTGTAAACCAATGTCATAACACAGAGTTTATATGTCTTTTGACATAGGGTAACAAATATTTGTACTTTCCTTCTTATCARTTTTTTTCAAAAATTGAAAATTTTCTCTCAAGAGTCTGTAATCGCTGTGCATTGAATTCCCTCAGGTTACAAAGTTGCTGTTAGTGTGATGCTTTTAGTCTGGATTGGACTTTTTTGTTTCTTTTCTGTCCATGAGGGAAGATYCTCTAAAATCAGTCATAACTTCTATTACAAAGTAAAAGGGCTTTTCAAAGCTAAATTTGCTTGTGTTGAAATAAAGTRAGGACAAGAAACAATCTAGATTACAATGGTGTTGAACAATGAAGTTTGCAAACTGGAATTTAAACTTGAAATAGTAGTGACTTAATAAGGAAAAAATCAGGACATAATGACCAAGAGACATAAATTAACAAAGGGACAGAAACTTCTTTTGTCCAATACAAATTAGAAACAGCTGCCTTGTTTAAATGGCAACTACCATTGGTTTAAAAACAAATGTTTAGAAATATTTAGAAAATCTTTAGAAATATTAGCACTATTGTGTGGATTTTTTTTCAGACTTTTGATAGTCATAAAAGTGAATAACAAGTGTTAAAAGGACCTATAAAGAAACTTTTTATCACGTTTCTGCCAGAGGCAATGGGCTGATCCTGTACACCGCAGATAGGCAATTCTGAAAGCTAGAAGACTTTGAATTATTAGAAAGTGATTACAGAAAAGCAGCGACATGGCCAGGTAAAAATAACTTGTTTTCTACCTGCCAAGCCTGGTGCAGAGATCTTTGCAACTTGATCATTTGCATTGTTCCCATAATATAATGCATTCAATGAAACCACTGCTTGTAAAACACCACGAGCTTCTAAAATGTGAGATACTGTCATGAAGGATGTTTTGATTTATAATTAACAGTGCCAGTGCAGTAGGGTGCAAATTCTGCTGAGTTAGTGAATGACAGATGATAGTGAATTAATTTTCTTGAAAAGATTTCATTGGACTTGCAGATTAACGACTGTCTATGGATATCAGCAAAATCTTTTCATGTTTTTTTCTTTGTCTTGCAATGTGAAAATACAAAAGCTCATGTAAGGAATCCCATATTGACATGTAGTTATTCGAAAGGCTTGATTTGGAAAGTGATAGTTTGATAATTGCAGGAGGAGCATTGCAGAAAATGGGATTTAACTTGTTCTAGGAGGGTTTCTGCACTGCAGTGTTAGAAAATTTCTGCTGGAACATTTATAATCAATGCTCTGCTGCTCCCTTTTGTCTCTTGCAGGCCGATGGATACTGGCAAAATTAAAAGCTCACAACCTTTTAAGTGCCTCACAGCTGACACTTTTATTTCATTTTAAAATTTTTCCAATAAAAATCTAACAATTCCAAAGGCATAGGACTTGGATTTCCTATTCAGATTTTTTTTTTGGCATCCGGAACGGTCACTGAGGTTCGTGCACAATGCAATAATGCAGTACTACAATACCTGTGAAATGTATCACCTACCTAATTTACTGGTAAACTCAGTAAATTAGGTAGGTGATACATTTCACAGGTATTGTAGTACTGAGTTTACCAGTAAATTAGGTAGTTTACCTAATATTCACCAAAATACTTCCGTGTCAGAATAACTTCAAAATCGCAAGTAGACRCTTATGGATAGATGAAAACTTGTTTGCTTTTGTACTATGGCCCAGAGGTAGTTGTGAATTGAGGAGCAAGGACCTCATGTCTCTGAAGAGCAAAGATGAGGTGTGATAGAGGAAGACAGAGATGAAGTAAAGGAAAAATTTACAGAAGCCAAAAAAGGACCTGGCCCACTTTGAACACTTGGTGAGACAGAGGCCAGAATGGGCACCAGAGTCCTGGTTGGCATTCCTTAAATACGGTCAGGCGGAATATATATTCTTAAATGGCTCCAATAGAAAATACGTTTAACTTGTGCTTTGAGACGAGATCGCCTCCTTTTCATGAATTTCCTCATCTCTACCATGAGATTTGAACGGCCTCAAGGATATATAAAATTGTTGTGCATGAGGCTGTGTAAATGTTGTCTGAGTGCAAGCGGCTCAGATTCCTGACCTACTTCACGTTATGCAGAAGACAGCAGAACAAACCCAACACGGCCTGGGAAACCCAAGAAAAGAAACATTGGAAGGATTGAACCGAGGAATTTTTGGAAGTGTATTTGCGAGCACCCTTGGGGATGCTGCCTGCCCATTTCTAGCTACCAGAAATGTGTCATGTGTGTGATCCAGGCGTGAGCTGAGTTTCACAGCGCATTACAGGTGCTCGTCATTTCTCCAGCTCAGATTTTGAATTGGTTTTTCTTCTAAGTCAGTGTTTCCTATGTGGCAAAATGAGTATTTTAAAACCAAATACCAAAACCTGGCAGTAAAAGGCACCAAGCAGTTGATCCTTGTTGCATCTATAAGCACGGAATAATTTGTAACCTAAGAATCATTCAGATCCACATGGAGCCATTTCTCAAAGGCAGCTCTAGCACCAGGGAGCTGCACAAGAGGGAGGCACCACTTCATACAACCTATCTCAGAATATGGAAGGTGCCTTATTCCACGTTTCAAGGAACTGAACGCGGGCATTGCCTTTGGGATGCTGCTATGGCTCTCAGAATACTCCATGCAAAGACAGAGGCTAATGTGACATTTAAATTCACGGCAACTGTAAATATCTGAAGGACGTGGGGGTCAATGTTCACATGGAACAATTGCTATAGACGTAGAGCCCAGCAGTCACCTTTATGTTTTTGTCTCTCATATGTTTTATGTTTTTCTAATGGGCCCCATATTGTCTGTTCCAGATGTATCGTCACGAGGGCAGTGTTTAAATGGCACTTACAGCAGCCCCTACCAGCTTTGCTTTATTGAAACGCAGAACTGCACGTTGTTCTGCGGCACTGGGAGCCTTCCCYGGGCTTGGGTATGAGCTGGGATATAGGGATTTGTGTGGTGGTAGGCAGGAAGCCTCGTACCTGCTCTGCCTGTGGTCGCCGCCACGCTCTCTCCCTCGCTTCCCTGTCCAGTGGCACCTTTGTGGCCTTGAGCAACTTGTGACTCAAGAGCAGCAGATTTTTCTGTTTTTCTCCGCAGAAAGTCCCTGCAAGTCCCGCTGTGAGTGATGCAGCAAGAGCAGCAGATCAGACCCAGCCTAGGGACGAAGCGACCGTGGGTCCCTGTGCAGTTAGGACACGGCGCTGCGGGAAAGCYTTGGCTGCAGAACTGCTTGCAAGGGAAACTCCGAGCCCGCTGGTCTGGCACATACGTATTTTCCCGTGCATGCTTTCTCCCTATCTATAATCGATGCAGTTTTTAAAGAATTAATTGCAGCAATGCACCTTCTCTCTCTCTCTCTCTCTTTTTTTTTTTTTTTTTTTGGTTGCAATCATTCATTTGGGCTCATAATTGACCCGTATTTTTCATTTTATTCTTAGCATTTGTTTAATTTAGGTTCTTTCATTGGCGTCCCTGTTTTTTAGCACTGTGGATTATGTTGCTGTTCAAAAAGGAGAGATCACCTCCAGATGCTTTACTTCACATTAGATGGCTCTGCAGCTTTTTTTTTGTATCAGAATGCATTGAAGAAAAAATCTGTAGGAAAGTCTCGTCCTTTCCTAGACTTGCAGAACTGTTTTATATCAGAAATTGCCTAAAGACTATAGGAGATCTTCTAAACGTAATTTGTTCTGCTGTGGTTGCTTTTTTGTTTTATTTTTTTTTCCTTTTTTTTTTTGCCCGTTACATATTGTCATTTTGCAGTCTAGATATTATAGGTTTGTAACTTAGTGTTGGCACCTCAGTGCGTTATTCCCTCTTTCTCACTTTTTTGAGTGTACTGACATCTAGCTAAAATACTTTTTTTCCGGTGATTTTGGCAGCTAATTTGTTTAAAGACTTTCAAGTAAACTCTCACAGCTTGTCAAAACAACGGCAATCACGAAACCAGTTACTGACTAGTTGACTCATGATTTGTCTCTTTGGTCAGAAATTCTGCCCCTCAGTTTTGTGCTTGCTTTGTGTGCAGTTCGACAGACTTTAAATAAGAAAATACCCCTTCAGATAGGAGCTGTCCTTTGGGGCCCAGCATCTGTTATCCAGCTCTCTGGAGAGCAGGGAGGGAAGGTGGAATTTTCTGTTTGTTTCCTATCCTAAATTATTATTAATGCTGGTTTAGGGTTTTTGCTCCTTCCTGGCAGCTTTCTTGAACAGATCCATAGTTCGACTTTTGCTTCACTTCAGTGGCTGCAGATGGTGCTTCCCACTTGGTATTTCCACATTGTGCTTCTTTTTAATCACATCCTGATTGGCCAAATTGTGAATGTTCTGCCTGAAAATTTCTTGCGATATTGGGGTCATCCACCCCAATAAATAGACAGCTACTAAAGTGGATTGAAGTGGTAAGCACACTACTACACTAACGAGAGCGTTTAGTAGACTAGGACGACGTTAAAACACGAGCTGTAYTCTTCGTGTTGATGTATTTGGCCGTTTGGGTGAGATAAGCTTTATCAGTAATTGACTGTTGGAGCATTTCACTGTTCCCCAAGAGGTTTTCTCATTAGGACAGTTATCTGTGGAAATAACAAACCYCTGTGTTTTAGGCTGGACAAGACAGCTTCTCGGTGCTTAGTGACCTGCGGCATTTTCCACTAAGAASCAGCAGAGCACAACTGGCAGTAGGGGATTAACGTTTGCATGTTTAATGCAGGGTCTGCAAATCCCGTTCTGCTCGGCACCGGTTATCAGCCAGGCTAATAAACTGCATTATGGTGGGGCTACAGTTCTGCTCTGAGAGTTTGTCAGCTACTGAAAGGGTTGAAGTGCACAGAATTATGCTCATTTACAGCTGTAACGATGTTTCCAATATATACAAGACTTAATTAAAATGTTCCAGTACTGCCACTCTGTATACGGATGAAAAATAAGCAGGGAATGTATTATCTGAAAGGAGAAAGAATGTGCTTATTATTCACAATACAATACAAAAGATGCTGTTGATAAKTTACCTAGAGAGATCCCTTATCAGCCATTTTATCTATATAGTTGGGTTATAATTCCATAGAGTATCATTTAGTTAAGAAAAAATGCATACATTCATTGCATACATACATTCATATATCCATTACATCCCATTTCTTCTTTATCAGATCATTGCTGTACAGCATGGCACTAACCACTGAAGTGTCCTGGCCAAACTTAGGGCTGTTTGTTAGGATATTTGCCTATAAACTGCTTGCAATGCAAAACACGAAGCTTACTCTTCTAAAGCATGTTTTTTTTCCAAAATATCTTGTGGTAGAAGAGAAAAATACTGGACTTCTCAAACAGATCATCATATTAGAAAGGTAACTATTTAAATATCCACAAGCTTAATAGGTTTCGGGAGATTTGCTTGCTGAYAGGGATTTTGTTGTTTTTAAGCACATCGTAGGCAGGGAAGGATGCAGATTTCTGCATCATTATTGTGGTAAGAAATTCAGATGTGTGAAGGCAAGTCTCTTTATCAGGAAACAAAAGGACTTAAGAAATAATTCCTGGCTGTTGGAGAGGCCTTCAGGAATTTGTACCAAACCAGGGTGTGGAGTAAAGTACCTGAGGGAATTAATGATCAACAGAATAATTTGATTTAAGGATTGATTTCATCCTTTTTCAAAGGTATCATTTATCTTTAGTTAATGTCGAAGTATTATGTATGTTCAATGGCTCATGTTAAAGGTATGGAAATAAAGAGCTGTAATCAGTCAAAGAAGAGCTGTAATCAGTAGCAGGGCAAAACTTGGGAGCACATAGAGGGGGAGGGAATGCGAATCATTCCTGAGTTCTCCGTGCTGTGTTTGCTCCATGTGCCTAGGGTCTCCTTTGGGGCTGAGGCTTTATTAAAAGCAGGGAGCTATTTACGCTTGAAACAGGACAAAAATGTTGAGGTGCTTTGCCATAGTTTGAGTTTCAAGCCTTTTTACCTGTAGGCAGGAAAAGCCATGTGGAATGAGAAGAATTAAAATGTTTTCTATCCTTGCTTTGAGATTAGAAATACTGTGAAATCCTCCAAAGCAAAAAAAAAAATGCCTTTGAAAAGATAATGTCCTTTAAAAATTGTTGTCATTGTTTAATATACAGTTCCTTACGTGCCCAATCCAGAGTCCCAAAACTGRTAACAGGGCTTGGGGTCTTCTCTAGATTGACATGTAAGAAATGAGTTGTCTATGCTTATTTTTTCAGGAAAGCACTGCAAATCCATTCCACATCTTTTTGGAAGGAGGATCCCCTTACATGAGAGAATGTAGTGAGGGAATGGGAGAATGTCGTGAGGGAAAATGTTCTTGTTATCTATATGTTAAAAAAGAGAGAGAGATAGAGGGAGACSAGGGCCTAGTAGAGCTGGACTCACGAGGTGGGACTCGTTCACTGAGTTAGAAGCTGGTTCTGCTGCTTTGTCTCTGTGATGCTGGAATTTTGTCATAATAAAAACTGTTAGAAATTAGTAAGAACTAAATTTAAATGGAGTATAAGCTCAAGATTGTAGGTGAGAATAATATAAATTTATTATAATGTCATCTAAGCACAAATCGACGAAATATAGCTCCTGAGATCTGTTCTGCAGAAGTGGACTCAGAATCCATAAAAATGCGCCCTTTTAGCCAGGTGATAAGAGACTTTCATTGAACATTAGCTGCCCAACTTGCTCAGAAGTCCCAGTTGGCAGCTGCAAGCATTATTAGGTGCCTAAATACCTTTATAAATGTGGTCATTTGGCAGCAGCTGGGCACACGCTGTGCCGTTCGCATTCAGGGTTACAACTGAACTTGGATTTTTTTTTTTCTTTTTTTTTTGTGCAGAGCTAATTTAGTTCTGATTAAATCACAACCCAGGCAGTCTTGTTATATGCAACAGCAGAATTAGGGGCCTTGGAGCAACAYGAAGGGAGCTGCTTCACTGTGCGTGGGTGAGTGGAGCACTGGCTGTGGAGCCGGAGGAGCACGGGGGCTCCCGACAGCATCATCTTCTTGTCAACACCCKGTGAATAAAGCTAGCTCCTTTCAGCAACGAACCTCTGAGCAAGTGAGAGCTGCAGCTGCAGGTGTTGRTCTGCATGGGGAGGAGGCAGGTGGGGAAGCCTTTCTTGCTTCTGAAAAGATGATCTGGCAATGCATTAGCTGCACTTCCTCCTTGATTTGAAGTCCTCCCAAAGTATTAGGTCCTCTTGTCTAGAAATAGTCTTGATATCAAATGAAAGGAGACAGGAATAACTTTTTCAGAGTTCTACTCTGTCACAGATTTATTTTATTTTATTTTATTTTATTTTATTTTATTTTATTTTATTTTATTTTGTCTGATTTTTGGAAACTTTGTTAGCAGTCGCGGATGGGATCTTGGCAGCTTTGTGTTAGCATAATTCTCAATGAAATGCTACATTTTCTTTTGCACACAGATGTAAAGCAACTGTGGAAAAATGTAGTTGTTTTCCAAAGCCACAAAGTATAGATATAGTTCTGATAATGATTCTTTTATAGCCTATTAAGCAAAAGAAAACATATCATCTAAAAAACAGCAGCAGCAGTATATACTACTCTTCTCTTACAACTGTAATCATTCTTTTACCCACAATATTTTTCTAGAATATCTTATTTATTTAGAGATTAAAATCTAGAGATAAAATTCAACTTCATTTTATATGGGACAATTAAATTTTTGACGCTGTTAAACAAATACATTAAGCAAATATATTACATTATGTACGCAGTCTCCTATACAAGGTGATGAGCTGTTGTTTTAACAAAATCCTTTTTTTTTCTCTCTCTCTTTCCTTCCTCAACTTCAGAGGAAAAGAGCTTGACTGGAGGAACCTGGCATGAAAGGGATGTTCTTCAGGGCAGAACCCTGCTCGCCTGAGTCACTGAGGGAAGGGCACTGGGCAGCTGGGCTTTGGTYGTGCCCCGCTGCTTTCTCTCTGCCTTGTTGAGCTCACCTTTCACGTCACAGCCTTCTTAAGCAAAAGAAAAGTCACAAACAAATGTATTTGGCACCTTGCTTTATTTGTTATTGCGGTGGTTTAGATAGCTTCCTGATCTGCAAATTTTATTATTGTTCTTTTTATTATTTTATTATTTAAAATAGACCCTAGTGTCTCCTTGGAACTGTTCCACTCCACTGGCTGAAAATGTATTTAGRTCCTTTAGCAAGTGAATATTTTGGCAGTCCGAAGCATTCCAAGCTATTGTTTAAAATGTAATTTTTGATGTACATTGCTAATAACCACATTACAGTCTCTAGGAAAAGTGCTGTAGATAGAGGACTTGTGCCCTAATGCAGGAGCAGATTTCCAGTTAAACCTTTGGCAGGTTTTCAGCCTGCTAAAACTAGATTTGTGGGAAAGTCTTTCCATTCAGACCAGCAATGTAAAAGACTTTGCTTTGGCATCTAATGTAAAATGCAATTTTTTACACCTAAATAACCCATTCAAGTAACTCGTCTCATGCAAAGAATGTACTGACCTTGAAGGTGCATGTTAGAGGCTTTCTGAGTCCAGGTAAGTTCATCACATCAGTGTTCATAGCCATAATCCCTGCTTTATGACTCTGATTGACAATTGGCCTTTGGTACCCGTTGCTTGGGCTGCTTTTGTTTCTTAGAGATGGGTTGGAATCTCACTCTTTTCTCCTGCACGTTTTACATTGCCGTGTTTCTAAGCGAGGATCCCATTTCTGACTGGGCATTTCGTTACTGGAGTTATTGCTTTTCCTTGTCCTATAGTATCAGTTTAAGATAATCCAAAACTTCTGAAAATTGGTGTAAATTGGTGGTGACATTGTGGGAATCCTTTGGCTGCACCAAGGTCAGATTACTGAACTGAGGTGTAAAATCKGAGTAATCTGAGAATTCCTGCCGTTTAAAGAATTTAATGTTACATACCTGTTGTGCACGTGCACACTGTGAGTGACTTTGAGTGACAYTGTGGCTGTATTAGGGGGAGACAGTCCATTAGCAATGGATTGTGATACCTAAAACTGTGCAGCAGCACTACAAGAGATTAGATGTGAACTTGAAAAGATTTTTCTATCTGACAATGCCAGAAAATTGCTCATTTCTTGAAATCTGTCTCTTGAACTGTATAGTGAGTGCATTTCATTACCTTTGATAAAGAAGAAAAGGGAGCACACAAAGGTTTTCAAAAAGCCCTCAAGTAATCGTATCACTGCTCTAAGGAGCCCATTCTGAGGTTTTTAGAAATCATCTTGTCTTCCTGCAGGGCCGTTTTGCTGGAAGCAGCAGGAAGTCTTCCCACTTGGAGCAACTTAGAGGATGAGGTGAAAGGAGGAGGTCCAGCAGCTCATGTTCTCCCCCTGAAAGGCTTTTTGTGCCTAGTCAAAAGACAGGAGCTTTGCTGTGACTGAGCTCTTGCATTTGGTAAGTGCCTCTACTGCACTGGGTTATGCGTTTGTTTTCCCCTGTAAYCCCAAATATGTGATGGTGTTTTTTCTCCCCTTATCATTTCTTAGAGCTTTTTTCACATATCAACTTGATCTGCCGTTTTTTTTTAATGCTAGCTAATTGATTTAAACCAGCTGTAGATTTGTTTCATTGTTTTTTGTCAGTTAAAAAGAAATCCTAATCCTGGCATTAAAAACTGGTTCAATCAATATATTCAGCCATGTACAACCCCATGCTTCTTTGATAGCTGTGGGATTCACAGAAGGACATGGAGACCTGGCTTCTCTGTGGGTCTCTGCAACCAGCCTGCTACCTGAATGTGTGGTTTTCCCTCCCCAGACGCAGTAACAGGGCTGTGTGACACAGCCCTGCCCTGCAGGGAGGAATGGGTGAAACTTGAGGCAAAGGCTTTGAGGAGCAGAAGCTACAGAGCTATCTCAGTGCAGGCCTAGGTGTGTGTGAAACATCCTAAGGACAAGGCAGATTAGGCGCCACGTGCAAGTATATCCTGGTAAAGTGATCACAAAAGAATTAGCACGGTCAAATTAACTCACGATAAAATAACAACTTGGAAAAAAGTTTCCCATTTTTCAGATTAGTTGGGTTTTTTTTTATTTGAAACTATGGAAGGACACACATGCTGTGCCTGTTGTATAGGCTTGCAGTCCCTAAAAAAAGCCTTTGGGATGTACTTGGAATAACAAGCCTTAAAAGCTCCTCSTTGCTATCCTGCTGTGTCACGTACCTGCTTGTTTTGGCTTTGTTTTCTCTAAAAAGTTTGCTTGCCTCCTCTGTGTTGTAAAACATTTGGGGCATGGATGGTCTCTCAGAAGGAGATTGCAAAGTACCTGAAGCAGTAACCTGCAGAGCTTTAAATTCCCTGGATATTCTTATAAACTCATTAACGTTAATAYTGAAGTGTGCTGTACACCCCTTTGCACCTCCTCTGGCCACTGTTCTGCTTAAAAAAATGTAGTATTTTCTTTTGGAGAAAAATGACATTTGGAATTACGTGCTATGAAGAGAAACTTGGAGGAATATTTCTAAGTTAAAATAACGTCACTGTGATACAAATTTGTGACTTGTTTTGCTCTAAGGTCATTTACTGTGTTCCTTGGAAAGACCTGTCACCAAGGGTTTCAAGAATGGAGGCAAAATTTATGGTGGTCTGGGGTCAGGGACAATTATAATGTCTGTCTTCAACCACTACACAAATTCATTGAACTCATCCTCTTTGTAATACCTGGTAGGAAATAATATAGAAATACAACCATTTCACAAAACTTCCGTCCAGTATGTCAGAGTAGTTTTTATATTTTTTTGTGCACATTATGCTGTCACATGCACAAAATACTCTTTCAACACCCAGTAACAGGATAATTGCACTGATTTTATATAAGCACTGGGAGGCATGAGGTAATGAGGTAATTCTGCTAAATTACAATCTGGCATTATAAATCATGCTTGATTTCAGTTGATTAGATTGGGAAAAAAAAAAAAAAGCTTCTTTCTAAAACTCTTATGGGACTCTCGTTAAAGTTGCATGGCTTAATTCCACACTGATGGAGGATCTCAGTAGAGTTATGTGTTAATTTTTAATGAAACAAGGATGTTGAGTGGGGAGGTATGCCCTGAAACTTTGGATTTTTGGTAAAGGAGGGAAGGTTGGTTCCGCTGGGAAGCCCCGGGAGCGCCGGGAAGCCCCTCCGGAGCTGCGGGAGGCCTCGGCGGGAGCAGGCGCCACGCRAGGGCCTCTGTGCAGGCCGCGCCCTGACCGAGCGGCCGGACATCTTGTGCGGCGCYGTGTCTTGTGCGGCCCAGCGCTCCTTGAACCTCGCTGTGACGTGGGACTGGCTCAAATCGGGGGGGGATTACATTCTGTGGCGGCTAAAGGCTTCCGGACAGCCTTAAATATCTGAGGAAAGGTCTTGTTTTTGCTTACGGCTGCCCAAGGCCAGCAGGCAGGCTCAGCCCTCAGGTGAAACACAGACAGCAGCAGAATTTTCCCATGGAGAAATTCCCGGCTCTAACTGTTGTCAGTCCTTTGTCTGCACTGTTAAAAGAGACAAAGTTCCAGTAAGCTGGGATACCTCGGTGTGTTTCCCCTGMAAAACCCATCTAAAGGGGAATCCGCTTTGACTGGAGAGAAGCGAGGAATATCATTTGCTTTGAAATGTGTTCCCGTACAGTAACTACCACACCGGGAGGGAATACGAAGTATAGTTTTTCCTCTAGATACATGTTAAATAATTGATGTGCTTGAGATAGATGTGGCATCTGTTTTTTAATGTGAGCAAAATAAATTATTCTCTCCATTTATGAAACTGAGATAGGTATAAAATAATATTTTACAAGATTTTCTGAGTTTTAACACAGTAAAGAATGAGGTCTATTAAAGTGAAATGAAGAAAATATTGATTTGGAAATTTCTTTCCATTACAAAAACTAATACAGAGGGTTGTTTTTTAAAAAATAATTTCCTCCAAAGAAATGAATCTCAAAAAAAAAAAAAAGTCAGTATTTTATTATTGATTATTCTGAAGTATACTGTTTASTCTGGGTTTTTATAAATGTTGCAGTTCATTATGCTTTTTGTCCTGCTTGTCTTTTCTCACGTTTCTAATTTCATCCATTATTGCAGTACAGAAATGGGATCAGTGTGGAGCTACAGTACACATGGAGTTGTCTTCTCTCCAAGGTTTTGTGATTGCCCTTGCATGGAAAACACGATTTAGGCAACAAATTTCCTGCAAAATACCATGTTTTAGCTTGAAAGTGTGTTACCAGATATTACATGAATGTCCAGTCCTTGGTTTGAGAAAAGAGAAGATTTTTTGTTTGGCCTATTTACCCAAGAGAAGAGCATGGAGATTTTAGTATTTCTGAGAACTGATGGATAGGATTATGAGCAGATTTTGCAGGATTACCTCAAAGTGTATTCTGGATTCTGCAGCCATCATATTATATTTCTCTTTTTTGAGAGGGAGTATATGTGGTTAGAATCTGCAATCACTTCCTTACTTTTGATCTTGTAATGCAAAAAAGGGGGAAGGAAGAATAAATGCAATAGTTGGTAAATGTTAACATTGGGGTCTTAGCTTTTTATGGGAAGATGTGTTATATTTGCCAGCTGTGAATCCAAGGTCAAGAGCACCGGAGTAAATTTGACCCTGTGACTAAAGTGCATTGATATTAAACCTGTGCGTTACATAAGTAATGCCATAGCACAAAGAGTTACCATTAAAACCAAGGGAAAAAAAAAAAAAAAACTGTTGATACTGCAGCTTGTTAAAGCTAATCCAACCTGACACCACTTCGTCTTATACTTAATTATTCTCACGTTTAACAGTAATTGTAAGGAAAACTCCTTGGGTAAAATTCAAAATAACCAAATTCAGTATGTATTGTAAATAAATGCTGAAAGATGGTGTAGAATTTTGGAATGTGCTAGTAGTTGAGCAGAACATCCAAGACGTGTGTGCACTGATGATCTTAGATGTGTCCTAGGAGAGTTCTGGCTTGCACTGGGAGGAAGGGGGATTTGGGTGCACGTGCAGCGTGTGCTGGAGACATGGGGAAGAAGCTTTCCAGAAATGGAGATGCACAGAATCCTTTGGAAAGGGAAAGGAGGAGCAGGAGAAGGGGGGATAGGAGGACATTAGTTCGGAAGACTGAGGTGCTGCTGCAGAATCTGCAAGGAGTGTGTGCAGTCAGGGCAAGACTCTCATGCTCCTGGTCTTTTTGCATGTCTGGTCCTGTGGCTATGTCAGCTAGCTCTAAAAAACACCTTTTTTTTTTTTTTTTTTTTTTTTTTTTTTTGAAGTGATTTTTTTGAGTTATTGTATCATAACTCTTTGCTATAAAACAGCAGCCTAAACATTTTGAGATAAGATGTTGGTCTTTTTTTTTTCCTTTTTAAAGTTATTTGCTATATAATAAAAAAATCTTGTCCTCGTTGAAGGAAATGCTACTGGTGTTTCTCAAGCATGCTAAAATATACATAGCATAATAATTTCTGTTGTAGGCCAAACTAACTTTGCTTTGATGGAAGATTTTTCCCTTAAGAAAAATAATAATAATAAAAAGAAAGACTAATACATACATATTCATTGCAACTATCTGAATATACAATTCCTCTGTGAATTGTCTGTGCTTTAGGATTATCTAATGCCCACAGCAAGGCGGCAGGAAAGCACAGATTTTTCTCTGCATTAGCCCACATTTTCTTACACTGCAGGTGAATATATATCCTGAGAGATACTTAGCTGCATAGCTGCTTCTATGATAAGCTCTATTTAAAAATAAGAAATCTCAAGGCTGATTGTTAACRTTGAACAAGGCTGGTAGTGACAAACTATTAGAGCAAGCTGTTGCTTCAGGGCGGAATCTCTTTTACATTCACTTCTTTAGTTCCTGTGCTGGAAGTGAGAGGTGAAAGCATGAAGGAAAATGTGCTTATTTTTAACGTCTGTGTATATTAGGAAATACAGGCATTTTATGGAAGGTAAAGCAGGAGAGGCCGATCAGAAGGGAAATTTCGGCCAATGCTGAAAGGCTTGGCGAGTGCTCTATGAAGATACCATAGACACCACATGGCAGCTAGCTGTGAATTAAGGATCTTTGAAAAGGATTTCTCCATAAAAATGTGTCATGACACTTTTGGACACGTGTTYTGCAAATGCACTTTAGGTTTCTTTGCGTAATGATGTTACTTTAARTAGGGCAGTGTGTGCTGCTTCCCTCCAGCACTGCTTATTAAGGTCCCTTACACCCCCAAGAGGAGGAGCAGGGCAGCTGTGGGGATGGTGAACCCGCTTTCAGGAATGTGATTTGGAAATAGCATCTGCAGGAGTGAAATCCCTGCGTCCTTGAATGCAAAATGCGAGCAGGAATTGGGAAGGAATGTCCTTCTGTCGGGTGTGAGATTTTGCTGTGAAATTGAATCTTGAAATAGACTTTAATAAATCCTATACATTATATTTCTGGAGGTCTAATATGGAGAATTTCCAGTTGGGAAAGTGTACATTTCCAATGAACCTTCTTTCGGGATCGAGTGTAGTCRTTGCTGTGGTGCACAGAGCTATAGGAAGTCAGGTAAACTGAGGCCATAGCCCATMACAACCAAGTATGCAAGCTCTCTAAAAGAGTTCAAATGATTTTCACTGGAGACAGRGAAAAATGCATTGGGTAGTTTCATTACCAGCAGTCCAGTTAGTCCTGGAAATATTTTTTATTTCCAAATTAAATCTCTGAAGATGAAAAAAGRCTCATAAAATAAAGAAGTAGAATTCAATACATTTAAAGTGAATTTCCTTAACTCTTGAAAGGGTAAGTAAGATAAAATGTCTGTGCAAGCTTAATCTCAGATTAATCAAGGCCAATAACATTAGGATTCTTCACATTATAATGCTAATGTAGCCAAAATTTAAATAGTTATCTTAAATGTTTATTATGATTATTGTAGCTATTAGATAAAATCCATTAATTTTAAGTGACAATAATGTAAGATAAGAAAGTATGGACACTTATCTAAAAACAGTGATGATTCTAAAATTGCCTTAATCATAGACTTTTATTGCATAGAAGAAAGTGCAAATTAAATTTTGATCTGAAACAATAGTAATTATAAAAATCTCCATTTTCATTCARCAAGAGCTGCCATACAGTATTCTTTCCCCTTGAAACTTGTGAAAATAAAGAATTATCTTTAATTAAAGCAAACTTACTCTTATTATAACAGGCTTATAGCCATTTACATTTATCCTGCTTTTGGGTTCCTTTGAAATTACATTTTTCGTATGCTTGGCTTGTTTCATTGTGATGTTCAGCAATACCATTTACAAGTCCTCTTAAAAAGTAGTCTGGTGAATTGTGTATTATTATATTCTCTGGTAAACCCTGTCTTACCGAAAGGGCTGAAGTAAAACTGGGTAGTAGGGAAGTCCAAAATGGCAAGTGCTTCATTTCTTATCCTTCATAAAGGTGTCCAGGGAGTGCTCTGGGTAAGGGAGCTCTCCTGCCCTGCTGTTTGTGGCGGGCAATATTGGGGACACATATTTGGGGCACAGATCCAGAGCCGGGAGTAAGAGCAGGCCTGAACTGCCGGCGTTTGGGGAGCAGTCTCAGAAGGAACCTGCTCTGCGTGCTGGGGACTCGTGATCCAATGCACAGGACGAAGGTGCCCTCTTCCTCCCTGCACCTCTCTCGTGTCTTTTCTTGGCTCTCTCCAGGTGCAAACTTGGTAGAACTGGAGAGGGTAACACGGAGCACGATGCTCCTTTCCACAGCCTCAGCCTCTGTGTTTTTGGTTTCAGGTTGAATCAGTGAAAATCTTGTGTTTTAAGCCTGACTTTTAAGCTTTCTGTTTGGATTACTCTCTGGAAGAGTTTACAAGCGTCTTTCTTTTCTGTTACATAGCACTGTTTTTAATGACTGCAGCTCCTRTGCAGTATGGCAAGGTAAATAAATCATGTTTGTATTATTCTACCATTGCGGAGAAGTGTAACTTAAAAGGCAACCATTGCTGAAACTTGCTTACTGCTCATTCAGACTGTGTGTGATAACAAGAGCTGTGCTAAAGTGGCTATTTTTACAACCCATCTTTTAATTCACTCTAAGAACCACAAGAGTGTTCAGGGTAAGCTCTGTAATAGTTCCGGAGTGTATTTAATTTCTAAGAAGCAAAAATTAATCTCYTATTTCATTAAAGAAAAAGTACTTTTTTTTCCCCCCCAGAATGGATTTAATTGTTCACACTTCTTAAACAGGAATAATATMTTTTAATTGTGGCTGGTGGGTGGAATGCATTTCCAATCTGATGGCTTCATTAAATGTGCTGCTTTATCWTCAGTGGGTTTTTTTACATAATATGTTTTGATAAAAGTAGTGTGTCGTCCCCCCCCCCCCCTTTTTAAAAACATAATGGCTAATAGCTAAACATAAATTCTTCTTTATCAAATACTGYAATTTGGGGGATACTTAGATACTTTTCAGTAACACTTTTTTCAGTTGATTTCCATGGAATTTTTTCTCTGGTTAATAAAAAGAGTAAGTCTTAATAACTTGGCCCCTTCTTACYAACCCTCTTATAATATATTTTAATTCCTGTGCATGGCAGTTGTTTCAGGTACTGTATAAATATCCTTGTAGACTGATAATAGGTCAAATGTTTCTGACCAAGCAGACTCTTTAAAATTACATTATGTGCTTGGCCTTCCTTCATTTTTAATGTCAGAGTGCTGAGGAACTGAGTGGCAGGTCATGAACTTGTCTTTCAGGCCTCAGCATTTTGCTCCCCCTTTGCTCTTTTTGGATTTTGCTGAAGAAAGCGTCTGAGCTGTAAATAGGGGCTAATGGAAGCTCTCTACTTGAATCAATCCTGCATCCATAAAATATGGGATCCTTAGGGGATCTGGACCTTAAGTTACTAGAAAATCAGGACAGGATGCTCTTTCTTTTGCAGGTTTGCAGTGTGGTCCCTGACTAGGACTGCCTGTCCTGTCATGAGATAAAGAACACAGTGAGGTCAAACATAGGCAGCGAGTCTAGGAGGAAAATATAGCCATGTGTGAGATGTCAAGGTCCAACAGAGTGCACCGGTTCTGATGACAGCTTCAGCCACAAAAAGGATTTGCATTCCAGTGCCTTTAGAAAACTACGTATTTTCTTCTGTCAGATGTTACATAGGAGTGCTCCTTTGCATTTTGCTTATATAGATTCAGAAGCTCCCTTTCCCTCTTACCCTCCCCATCTTTCATAGTCCTACCTTTGCTGGTGTTAAAGCACTTCAGCACCTGCAGGGATTCCAGCTGCAGCACAGTATGTTTGCTTTAAAATGCTTTTCCAATAATAAAGAACTTGACAAGGTGAAAGGGTCTGGTGAAGACAACTCACTTGGGAACACGTGAGTGTTGATTGTCAGTCAGCACAGTAGTTTCTATGTGTAGTGTGACGATACCTGCAGAACTCCTTGTGCCATTACCATCCACTTACACTCATGTTGGTTGTTCCTCTCAGAGACCCCGATTTTATGGTATTGCTGAAAGAACTTGGCAGGAGGTGCAAGCCAAGTAGAAGCAGCTTCTTATTGATGGAGAGCTTAGTAACATGCTATGAATAGGAAAAAAATATGAATATATATTTTGTAATGTTTTCTTTCACACTGAATCTTGTAAGCTTTCAGTGGATTTTAGKGAAGTACGAGAAGGCAGTTTCAAATGATCCGAGGACTGAGACTTTGGAACAACCTGCTGTTAGGAGGAGTGAGTGCAAAAACCCAACCAATTATTTGYTGTAGGAAAGATCCTGGTTTGTTTGTAAAGGGTATTCTAGGACGTTCTTTGGCTACTAYAGCAGGTGACTGACGTGAGTAATTCAGGGAGTCCTCCCAGTGCCGTGTTTCATGCTAGTGCTGTCCTAAGTCTGGTATCTGCCTCCATGTTTCAGAGGAAACTATTTGTGTGGCGATCTCTTCAGGATAACTWCCCATAGGACAAGAGGAAATGGTCTCAAGTTGCAGCAGGGGAGGTTCAGATTAGATATTAGGAACCTTTCTACACAAAAGGCTGCTCAAGCATTGGAAGAGTTTGCCCAGGGAAGTGGTGGAGCCACTGTTCTTGGCAGTGCTGAGGAAACATGTGGCCGAGGCCCTCAGGGAYGTGGTCTAGCAGGCAGGGTGAGGATGGGTTTACGGTTGCACTTGAAGATCTTGTAGGTCTTATCTGACCATAATCATTCTATGATGCGGTGAATGGAGGAGCAAAATCCAGTGTTCTCCCACCAGGCATCCCTCCCTCGGCATCCGTGACTTTGTGTCCTTGCTTTCAGCTTCAACTCTGTAGCAGCTGACGCTGCCAAACTTCCCCAGAAGTTTTAGGGAAAAGTTGGTCTAGGTAATTCAAGAGACTCATGTGGCTGAATGTGCAGAGTAAGAAATGGAAATGAAACTTGCAATCACTCCTAGCAATAGTAATTTTGCAGTTGCTTTCATCAGTACTGGGTGAAACATTCACATTGAAAGTCTCTTTCAATTTGATGGGATTGTATCCTTTAAGTTGAGGGTAACTCTTTGTTCGTGAATCTCTAATATTACTGTAAACCTGAACCAAACTAGAAGTTGAAGTAGGAATTGATAATTCTCAAGGGGCAACAGGGAACACACCAAACTTGCCCATGCTGAGTGCTGAATGCCCTCATTTAGTGAGTCTTTTGTTTCGAGTTTATGGAGAATATACAGTGGATGTTGAGAATAGGCAGCTTGACTTGTTTTTGTTGTTCCTTTTCAGTAGCCGTCAGGAAGAGGAAAGACTTTGGTTTTGGAGAAAGTAACTATGGATGTTCTCCTTCTCCTCCTCCTTCTGTGGAGGTCTTCAAAACCCTCCTGGATGCCACCCTATGTCCTGTGCTCTGGGTCTCCCTGCCGGAGCAGGGGGAATGGACTAGATGATCCCTAGGGTGCCTTCCACCCTCAACTATTCAGGGATTCTGGGATTCTGAAGAAAATGTCCCTAGGGGCACGGCCAGACGTGCTGGGTTCAAGCTACAGGTTTTGCTTTCCAGCATCAGACCTTCGTCTGCTTTGTGCCGTATCCTCCCTAATGTCCTGTGTGTCAGAGGGAAGGTGTAAATTGTTTTTATGGCACTGGGGAAGAGCAGAAGAGAAGAAAGTCTTTCAAATATATGTAATAATCCACTGCAAATATCTCTGCTGTATTATATATGACCATTTCCTTGTGAGGAAATGCAGTTCTTCTCAGGTTTAAATAAAATTCTTACCATCCATTACATGTAGGATAGCCTCAAATCACCTGCCTATGTGTATGAGCACTCCTGCTTTCAGTATAGAGGGCCTGGCTTCAGTTTAGTCTTCTCTGCAAAGACTCTCTCCTAATTGCCTCTCCAGTTTTGTATCAGGAGCATGGCGCATGAAGCGTGTCGCGTGTACCCAGCCTGCCTTTTCTGCATGTGTCTTCTCCTAGTTGTGCTTCTGAAATGTACTTAAAATAATAATAATAATAATAATAATAATAATAATAATAATAATAATAATAATGCAGTGAGAGTAGTGCCCGCCTGGGCCAGGAATCAGTCGGGAGGCGAGAGGAGAGGACCGAGCTGTGAACTCGCGGGTCTCGAGGAGGAGGCCGCCCCTTGCCCATGGTGCTGTCCTGAGGTGCAGTTGTAGTTGTTCACTGATAATACGTTTTTGATACAATATTGAAAATATCTCCCAGCCACATCTGAATGGTGTTTTTTTWATATTTTTTTATATTTCTCGTTTCTTTTCAGAGTGATTTTCCAGCATGTGTCTGTCCCAGTTTTCCACAACTAAAGAGTTTTCACAGTAAARGAAATAACTTTACAGATGTGTTAGCGTATTGCCATTGCACATCATCATGTGCTAGCACCAAATCTGTTCCTGGCAATTTTCTGGAATAAATCTTAATGGCTGAGAGCGTGGTAAACCAGGATTTATTTGTATGAAATGCAATGAAAAAAATAGATTTTATATCCAACTTGACATGTGGAAGTTTTTCGTTGCTAAATTTTTTACAAGCTGTCTCTATAAATGCATGTCCCAGGGTAGGGTACCCATGTGTGTGTGCTCTACGTCAGCTCTCCCTCAGCGATGTCCAGGCTCTTCTGTGGCTCTTTGTGGTGTGGGATTCCTGGCCACTGCTGACCTGGCCCCAAGTAGCTTGGCAGAATCTGGCAAAAATGAGTAAATGTCCAAAAAAATTCCTATTCTCTGAGCAGAGCCCTTTCCTCCATGAAACCTTCAGGAGATTTTCCCAAGCCCTCCAAGCCCACTGGGGTGTTGGTGTTGACCAAAGTTCCTGTTCGGGGCCCCATCAAAACTGATTTTCACAGTTATTTTCAGTTCAGTCCCCTTGGTCCTTTACAAAAAGGAGAAAGAACAGCTCAAAAAATGTCAGGCAGTTCTTTGCAAAAACAAACGTGTTGGCTAGTTAGTCTGGAATGAGTAAATAGTCTGGAATAAGTAAATTATGTGGATGTTTTGTGYGAAACTGGTGTGGATATCAAAAAACTTGTGTAGAAACAAAAGGAGAATAAACAGCAAGATTTCGTGTTGCTTCTGTGAAATAGCTGCAGGCATTAGCAGCCACTTGGGGAATGTTCTCTTCCAAGGAATGAGACAGGGTTTTTAACCACTGCTCCCCCATTTTTCTCCTTTTTTTTTGTTTTTAACATATTTTAATTAAAACTTTAACTCATTAGATCCTCATTGAAATTACCCCCAGGTCTTTGGTAAGGGGGTATGTCCTTCATTCATTGACCTGTCTTTTTCCTAAAACGCAGCTTATGTTCATTTGAAGAACTCCTGTTTGTGGCATTTCTTGCCCGGGCACCTTGCTGGATCGGGAGCGGATGCAGGAGGAAATTCTGGCCTGTCCCCATGTCCTGCAGGATCRACCTGGCCGCGTGGCTGCTACTGCTCCTGGGTCAGACATACAGRGCTTCACAGACCCTGCCTTGTTTGTACGGAAATGCTTTGGATTAATGTTCGACCTGGCGAGGGGAGAAATGAAATATACAACTTACCATGCAAAAAAAAAATTGCTATTTTAGGCAAAATACTACTGCTGATAACTGCCTAAGCCTTCCTGCATATACAARTCCTGCTTTATGTTAAACAGCAATCAAGATAGTTTTGTTTAGTGCCTATAGCCATGAGCCTTCCACCAGGAAGACTGACTAATCCCAGCTCTGTGTTGGGGCCAGCCCAGCTGCTGGTGTTGGCTCACGATGCAGAAGGTTGTTTTTTGAGAATTGTCTTCACTGGTGTTTTTTGGGCATTTGTATAGACCCTTTTCTTCTGTCATGTCAGAAACTAGAACAGGAGCAGCATTCCAGGTAAAATAAAAGAGGGAGGGAGGTCAGAATAGGCTTGCTGCATGGAGACCCGGGTTATGAAGCACAGAGTGCCTAGGTGTGTCGTGGACCTCGCAGGCYGTTGACAGGATTTGTTTAGCTGCTTACGCAGCACATCTAGAAAGATTTCCTTAAAACAGATCCATCACAGCAGCAAAACGTTCTCATGCTGAAAGATTTCTCTCTTCAGGTGTATTATTTCACCAGGGGAATATTCTTCCTAATAACTTGAAATGACCCTTTTAAGAAATTGGGAAGGAAGTGATGATCTCGTGTTTTAGGTTTTGCGATTAATATTTGAGAACTCCTGGGAGAGAGCCTGTTTAAAAGTTTCCTGCTAACACAATGAAGTCTGCTGCTTTGTAAGAAATGAGTCTCCTTATTTCGTTGTCTGTCTTATCATTGTAGCAAATATGCAAACTACTGTAATGRCAACTATTTTTCCTATCTCTTCAACTTTTTATTTTTTTAAGTCAAACTATGCAGAGCTCAGTGCAGGATCTGGATTTGGAAATTATTTAGCCCTAATTCTGCATTCCTTACGTATTAAAAACTATTAGTTAGTTCCCTGGGGATTTGTGGTAGGAACGGAACAAAAGCGGGAAGCTAAAAATGGCACCACCCCAGGGACTATCTAATAGTCCCCACACAATTCAAATGCAAGTGCAGCTGCTCTGCCTAATATTGTGATGTTTGCAACTGCACAGGCTTTAGCACCACATAGAATTAGAGTTGATTACTTGGAAATGCAAGACCTGAAATGAAAAAAAMCCCAGCAAACCCATTGCTGTTTCTGGCCCTAAAATGAACGCCGGTGCTGTAATAATTTCCTGTGAAGTCTTCTTATAAACAGCAGAGAGCAGCAGTGTGGTGACGTGAATCAAGAGTGATGCTAAGGGAAACAGAAAGTAACCAAAAAAGTTAAATAGCTTCTAAAAAACAATCAATCATTGCTTTTCTAATGCTACAAAAAGAAAAAAAGAATTTTGAACAGAAAAAAAAAAGGCCAAAGGTGGGAAAAAAGTGACATTAACAATAAAATAATAATCATGAAAATCATTTTCACAAAGAAGAGTGATTTGCATACATTTAAAAAAGAAGAAAGCAAAAGGCCATCAGAGGGGGGTAACTGGCAAAGAGCCGAAGGAAATGAAGGGTAGACGAGTGTTCTGAGCTGTGTACACAGCTGTCGAAAATCATGGTGTGGTACAGTGTAGTATAGATTGCATAGTATAACTGAAAGAGGAGAAATACTACAGACCACACTTAAAAAAAAGGTTATAAATAATGCCTCCTGAACAGACTGAAGTTCGATGCATTCATTTAGATTAATTGTAAGAAATGGTTCACTACATCTGCTAGTAATTTGTAAATCATAGGTATTTTTGTCTGTTTTAGGAGTTCATAGATACAGGTCAAACATTCAGGTTATGAGAAGCCATGAAAAATATGAAGTACCGCTTCTCAAGATTTTAAATTAATTTCTTTTCCCATCCTCATTTATTTTCTTTTATTTTCTTTCTCTTTCTTTCCTTCTTTCATTCTTGACTAAAATCTGTCATTTCACTGCTCACCAGTGCGTGTCTTTTCACCCACCAGTATTTCCCACAGTGAAAGCAGGGTGTAGCGTTTGTGGGCAATGATACTTATGAATCAGAGGGCTTACACTGCGTTTCTTTATTCCAGAGGCACGGCCTCCGTGCAGGATGTCAGCAGAGGCAGTTGCCCTGGCCATTGCTCTTTGGGGTCTCCATTGCACCAGGTCTGCCTCCTCACTCCTCTTCTGCTTAGACGTGTGCATTAATATACAGGGCTGTTACGGAGAGAAGCTACAAATTAAAAGCAACCAAAAATCATTATGCAATTGTGGAAAACTGCGTATTATTTACAGGGAATGCAAGTGAGAGATCACATTGAAACAGGACCTCACAGAGGTGGAAGGAAATGCTGAGGGACATAACTATGACTTACAGCACAACAGCATGTTAAATAAATTAGATTTGCAAGCTTTTTGGAGTACTAAAAAATGTTTTATAACATTGTTACTACTGTTGATCACAATGTACAATTCTGGTTCTTTTACATCGGGGAGAGGGGGAAAGAGTGTTGAGAAATTTACCAGGGAATGATAATTCTCATGGAGCACACGGGAATGGATGACAAGTATGGGGAAATCAAAATCCACTTCCTTGAGCTGGAAAAATCTGGTGCAATTCTCAGAAATACTGTTAGTACTGTATACAGGACCTGGCAAAAGTGGCATCCAGTAAAATCTTAGCATAAGCATAAAATCCCAACTTTTTTTCCCCAAAAGYTCTGTAGTTTTGGGGTTTCCCAAAAAAATCTTATTTGGGCCTTATTGGAAAATAATTTATATTAATAACTTCTTATGTCAAATAGTGAGGTTTAATGGTATTGAGAGGTGAGGTTAGTTGATATTTTGGCAAAGCTGAAAGTGGAATGTAGGGCTTGAATTTCTTCTTATATGAGAAGTTTCTCATGTTCTTCTTTGMTATTTGGTAATATTCCAAATGGTGTTTAAGGGCAAGCTATGTGAATGTCCTATTACTTGTGCCATTTTATTTGCTACGCAAAAGAGTGTGTGACCAGAATGGGCTGCTCGGATGTAGCAGATAGTGGTTAACGCTTGGAAGGACAAGAGGCAAAGCTGTGCAAGGCACCGGTGCGTGCGCCTTGGGAGTTGCTTAAGTTAACACCAGAGAGGGATGAAAACGCCTGTCTCAGACAGATTGTACCTCCAGAATGGAAGGTGGTCCCCTGTACAACCTTCCCGTGGGGATGATTGGAAGCAGGAAAGCCRGAGCTGCTTCCCATGGGCCCTGCTGCGGAGGATCAGGGACACTTGGATTGTGGCCAGGGCTGTGACTCCCTGAACCTGGAGGGAACTTGCAGCTTGTAAACCTGCCTTGGTTTACTGGTGCCCCTCTCTGTACATACACTGGTGATACAGGATGCTTACAGTACCTGTAGAAAATCCTTAATATATATCTATATATTGACCTCAAAGCATTGAAGAATATCAGTCCAAGCAGGTCTGCAAAGAGAGGCAAGTAGCAAATAAGTCTTATTTTAYGAAAAGCTGCAGCAGAACAAGCACGCTGGCTGCAGCCAGCTGGTGGCTGCAGGTGTTGGCATGCGTGGGCAGCAAATATCTTGAGAGGATTATGCTGCCCATGCTGTGCTGGGGCGCTCACTGCAGCCTTTCAGAGGGCRCATGACAGAGCCAAAATTATTATTTTTTTTTCTCAGTGGCAATTTCTTTCTGGTTGAAGGCCCGTTTCATTTCTACTCAAATTCTCACATTTTGTGTTTTGMTTTTTTTTCTCTTTTTGCCCTGTGGTAGCTGTTCTCGTTGGTTATTTAATTTAATTAATAGTTCTTTTATCTTGCAATACAAGGAGCTTGAGGATATCCAGCATGTGTCAGGTAAATGAAAATGGATCTGGTGTAAGAGTGACTTGTGACTTTATTATTATTATCATTATTATTGATGCTGAATAAATTCATGCTCAGCTGTGGAGGACCCAGAATCATGATTCCGAGAAGAAGATTTAAACTTGGATGTGTAATTTCATGTAGGATAAACATGAAGCAGTAGGAAGTGAATGTCAGCCACTTATGTCCTAATCTGCTGTTCATTTTCCATTCAATTTCCATTGTTTAGATTGGAATCGTGAATGCAAAATTCCAGCTTAATGCAGGTGGAATGGATATGTGAAGGTTAATTTACAACTTTAACCTGGCAACTTTTGGAAGGAAGTGGGAGAACAGGAAAAGATTAACTCATAATGGATTTTTTTTTAACTATATAGCCTTAATAGCCTTTTTGTTTGAAAAAATGATGGTCAGGCCTATATAATAATGTTTTTGGTGCCAGATTTTTGACATAGCGCTGATAGCACCCAAAAATCACATTCATATTGTCTAGGAATTAGTCAGTGTAGCTTGTAAGCTAATAATCCTGTAATTTTTTAATGGATGTCTCAAGCATTGCATAAAAAATGCTGTGAATATTGCTCAATAAAATACTGAATAACAGAAGAGGTCTGTGTGTTGTGTCCAGGAAATGCAGTGGGTGCCCGATTCCTGCTGAGAAGCCTAACCCAAACCCTAAACCTAAGCCTAACCCTAACCCTGTGCTCTGCTGGGGATGTGCAGAAAAGAGTGGGTGACCTGTTAGGATGGGGGCTGTGAGAATAAGGTTGGCAGTGGAGGGCAAGTCAGACTAAGGAGGTTTTAAGGTGGTATTAAGAGGTGAAGTATACTGCACTTTTCTAGACTTTAGCTTTTTGGATGGTAAATTATCATGTTTTGAGCATTACAGCAGTGTTTCCTCCAGCGGGCCCGGAAGGAGTTTTGGTGCCCCCAGACTAATACTTTACACTGAGCTTGCCGTTTTTACCTGCTTTTTTCCTGGGTGAGATGACAGTCTCTTTGCACCCAGCTCATTGATACCTATGGGAGCTTTGGCTGCTTGTTTGGACAGTTTATTGGTGGAGTCCATTATGGGGCAAACTGATTCATAGAGCTAATTTAGGACCCTATGTCGCCTTTGCTAACTGTGTGTGTTCTCTTCTTGAAATCATTGAAAGCTCTAATATGAACTGAGGGCATAGTGACACTAGAAATTCTGGTTTGCATTAAGGCATTCAGGTTTTATGAGCGGTTTATGATGTTTGTCTACTGCTAATGATGCTGCTCCACTGTAAACAATGATAAAGACGTTAAACAATGATTAAGACGAAGAACACATTACAATAAACTTTTCTAAAAATGATGATGCTCTTTCCACTTCTTCAGCTGAACTTAGCATTTAAATAAACGCTTACATTTATTTAACTCTTTATTTTTAACTCTTTATTTTAACTCTTCCAAGTGAAGTCTGCCATGCTCATTTGTTCTTTCAAGGCTATCAAATTTTCCATTTTTCTCATGAGGGCACAGTATGGGTTTATTAGTTAAAAATGCTTTGAAATGGATAACTAATYGTATTTTCATGATTCTCGATGACAAGACAGAGACAAATGAATAAAAGATTTGTTGAATACTTGTGTGCTGTTGCTGGATTGTTCTCAGATTCAAGTGAGTGGATTTGGTGTCACTTCAGTTATTCTGAGAGCTCCCGAGGCAGAGGAAGCCACAGATTTCCCTGCGGTTGCAAGCAGTCTGCAAGATGATGGCTGAATTTTCACCTATCAAACTCAGTATTTTTTCCTTCTGTAACACAGTGAGTGTCTGTTTCTGATTCTTAGGAGACTTGTGCTAGTGGAGCAAACTCTTCTTTTCCTGATTCTTTCCTTAAAGAAGTGTAGAAACACATTGAAGATTCTGAAGTTCCATGAACTGTCCACCTTGTTATGCAGTTAGTAACAAGGAGGGGCAAATTAACATTGCAAACCGTAAACCAAAAAATATTTTGAGCCTTCTAACTGATGGCTGCTGTAAAACTGACCTCATTATGTACAATTTTCCCTTATTCTAAGTCAAGAGTTTGGCACAACACAAGGCACCTAGCTTTGGTTTTACACATGTTTATTATGTAATTAMATTGCCTAATAATATGTAATAATTCATAAAAGAAAACAAAAGGTTATGAAATTCCACTGTAAAGATGCTGTTCATACTCTTTTGGTTCATAAGTAATTGTCCCTTTAGTTGAGATTGCTGAGGTACTATGGAATAACAATAAATTTCACAATGTTGCGAGTAGTGGATGTAACATTGATTCCTCAATCAAACTTGTCTCATCTGGCAATAAAGCAATAAGAAATAATGTTGTTAGAAAACTTTTTAAGATTATTGATATTTGCAATTAATGCATTTGAAATCTAAAAAATTGGCAGATGTGATTCAAGCTGGGCTTTCTACAATTAGAAACGTAAATAGAAGTTTCCATCAAGTCTTACTGTTTCCATATAAATTTTCTGGAATTTCAGTTTTGCTATGATTTTCTAGTTATGTTATGCTGTCAGACTTTGTGATGTGTTTTGCCATGTTTGTTGCATATTCCACATCAAAACTCTTTTTTACTTTTTAATTCCTTTCTTCTATTTTTTTTTTCTGTTGTAGTGGTTCACACCATGGTACTGCTTATAATAATGCTATTCTTTCCTCTTGGTTGATGTTAGGGTATATATTTTGTCTTAAGTTATTCAAGATAGCTTCTACAGTAAAGCAGCAGGGAAGTCCATTAAAAAGGAAATCAGTTCTCCTGTTCCAGTGAGAGGTCTTTGACAGAACTAGACAGGGCTTGGTGAGTCATTGTGTTGACCTAACATATATAGGTTGGATATGATAACTCTGAAGGAGTTTTCTGTGGATTTCTTAGAGTATTTTGGCCCAATGTGTCAAACCTTAACCTATCGTGAGTAATTTCACTAGACAGACCTTTATCCATTTGGCTTTTGCTCTAGCAGTTCTGTCAAAATAACCAGTGATACAAAATCAGACCTGACTCTGGACACGCACAGTCAGCAGAGGTCCAAAACTTTCTTCTTCTTTTCAGAGAGAGGAGCTATGTCATTACAACCACCTGAAAAGGACACATGGCTGCACTTCAGGAAAATCTCTGTTCTTCATAGAAGTGTTTTAGAGCCCAGGAATGCGCTTACCTGGAAGAACAGGAACCTGTTCAGGAGGAGCTTCTCCTGCTGTGGGAGGTATGTGAGGGTGTCTTTGCCTTSTTCCCAGATTTGCTTCTCAGTATTTTGTACCTTGTGAACTTGGGACATGAGTAAATGCAAAAGCTTTACAAATCATTGCTGATTTTTTATGGCTCTTCAAGTAGGAAAGTCTCTTGACTCACAAAGAGATTATTCAGAAGGTRCACACAGTTGCAGTGCAAAGTTTACAGGTGAACCAGAGTGAAATAACAGTTCTAGGGAGTAGGTGTCTCTGCTTCTTCCTCTCCATTATGTCATAGTAATTGGCCTGTTTTGTATCAGCTCTGGTTATGAAGGTTCCTTTGCKCTAAAGGTAGGGAAGTACAGCAGGATTAAGTTAAGAGGAACAGTGAAGAGTTTTTCACTTAATTTTTTGAAATATAAAACCAACAGATTTGGGATTCAGTCCTAWATTTCTAAATTTTGTCGCATTACCTTATTGCAGTGGTTAAAAGAAATTTAACTTGAGATATGGTATTGGTTGTATTTTTTGTTTTAAAACATTTGTGCCATGATGGCTTGACAGAGTGTTACAGGAGCAGAAAATGCTCCTGTTCATACCAACTGTTCATACCCGACGAGTGTTGACAGACCTAATTACCTGTTATCCTGTGATATTGATGATTACATGGAGAGGTGCTTTCTAGTGGTCAAGGGCAAAGAGAAGGAGATTAAAATTCAGGACACGGTGTCCCTGCTGGAGAAGGGGGGTTGGACTAGATGRTTTCTAGAGGTCCCTTCCAACCSTAATGATTCTGTGATCATAAAGTTCTTGGTAGCARTAATTTTAAGTGGGCTCTGCGTATACAGCTGGGGTGTAGGTAAAAAGTAGGGTCAGAGGCAACTTAGCCCATGGTGGCTTAACCTATGGTAACCCATGAATCAACTTCATTTGTGAACCCTAATTTGGGGAAGGATCAGGTATATTCTGCAAAAACTACAGCTGGGTGATTTCTTCAAATGGTGTTATTTGGTTTCCATTTCATTTGCCTTTTCGTTTGTAGAGTGGGTTATTCTATAAGTGCTTATTAGAATGAATGGTCACATTTAAAATGTGTCCATGTGATTTTTTTTGGTCAGAAATTATTAATATTAAAATAAAAGGGCAAGATCACAGGCACAACAGTCTGTAAAAACCAATGAAAATATTTTCTCGGTAGTAGCATTAAAAGAAAAAAAATATGCATATGTATTGAACTTGGACTTGTATTGAACAGATAATTATTCAGATTGTAGGAGCTGTACTACTGTCTTTTGAAAGGTGTTTGCCCTCATTGTATTGCATTGGTCATGTCCTCTTGGCTCCATTGGRATTGATTGAGACTTTTCATACTGAAAACCAGATTCCAGCTTTAASCTTTGATTGCTCGACTCATTCTGTCGTATTTTCAGTGAAGGGAACTAAAATTTAAATGGCTGTGAAGATAAAACAAGCTTGTGCCATAATGATCTTATGGTCAGCTTACAAAGCTGTTCTCTATTCAAAGAAAGACACAAGAAATGATAAAGAAGGACAAATGTAAGAAGGACAGTCATCTTCTGCCCTTTGTGGACGGCTTTGATGCCCGTCCCACCGTTGCATAACTCAGACGTGGTGGAAACAGCCCGCGTGGTGGCCATACAAATGTTCAGGGAGGTGCATTTAGAAAATTAGAACATTTGGAAATTTAGAACATTAGAAAACTGGTTCACTACAAGCACATCAGCTGAACCTGGTGAAAATGGTGAAGTTGGCAAGGGAAAAAGTAATCCCTGCTGTGATGGTCTTGGATACAATGAGCCCTATTCTGAACTAGACTTGGCTTGGTGTCTGTAAGCAGAGCCTGATGGCTCCCGTTGAGTTAGCGAGTACCAATTAAAGCCTTTACAGATTAATAACATCTCTATTCCRTGGCATTGTTTTCTTTGTGCTGAAAGCTTGTGATGTTGTTTCCTGTGCCTAAAAATATGGTCATGGTAGAGCACAGGTTCACATAACATCCATCTTATTTTACTAATCAGTGTTGTTCTTTAGGGGGGAATTTTTAAAGTTCTTATATTTGTCATATTTCATGACAGGGCAAAAAGCCATATTTTCTGGTTTTATTTTTTCTGTTATCTGCTTGGTATTATAAGAATACGCATTAAAAGAACTCTATGGCTAAAATGTTAGATGATAAAATGTTAGGTGATCTTTATTCCCATTTCATTAAACAGGAAAGTAAAAAGAAACACYATTTATTTAGAAAGTATAATTGAACTCTCTTATCTATTATCTCTTATAATAGCTCTCGCTATGTAGAAGGTCAGAATGAGTTTTTAATTTTAAATTTGTTCCTTCAGTATTAACTCTATGGTCATAGAATTTCTAGCAGGTTTGTAATGATTTTGCACATCCTAAGCAGACTATAAAGAGAACTTGAAGGCGATGCAGAAAGCTCATTAAAAATGAGTTTTCCACTAGCAGTGAAGCAACAGAAGAATTCATGAGCTATCAGAAAAGCAGAACATTTGTACAAAGTACAAAATATTCCAAAAAGCAGGTTGCATTCATTATATATTTCATCAGTAAGCGGCGGTGGTGTATTTCTGTATTTTTTAGTGCCAAGTGAAGYTCAATGCCAGTGGAAGGTCATCAGAGAATGAATGGATTCCAATACTYCTATTACTTTATGAGCTATTGCTCATTTTACCACTTGAACATTGGGAGAGAGAAATTTTATCATCATGAAGTTATTTGGATTTGCTGCTTAGAACCTTTTTGTAAATTATAGTGCTCTGAAGTACCTCGGTTTTACTTTTTTGGGCTAAGAAGAACTTCCCAAACAAAACTACATCCTCTCCGTGTGCCCAAGGAGCTCCTGGGAGGTKTGGGTACCTCTGAACTGAGTGGTGCCAGCAGCATCCTGGGATGACCGTGCTCTCTTGAAGTAACAAAATCCAGGAACACTACTAGTTATAAATAATGATGATAATTAAAGTATAAAGCTTCATCTTGCTGCTTAAGCAAAATGAAGAGAAGGTGTTTTATTGTGATGGACCAAGAATTCTGAGGTGTGGTGACCTGTTTAACTCTTTGCTGAGAAAAAAAGGTCACTTGGCACTTTGAAGCCACTTTGAAAAAGCCACTTTGGCACTGGTGATGAGGTAATAAATCCTAATAATTACGATCACAGGCTAGAATTTTGTTAGCAAAGGATGCTAACCAAAGATGTTCCTTAAGCTGGAAGTATTTAGGCTCCAAGCAAGTTRGAGGTTACACCAAATTTTCAGAATTATTTCTGAGGAAAATGGCCAGAGCCTTTGCAGCTCTGCTGGCCTTCCTCGTTGTTTCTCGCAGGGATGGCAAAATCAAAGGAGATTTTACAAGGCATTTTGTTCTGGTTGTTGCTCAGGCAAATTCGAACTGAGTCACATACATGTTTAGGCWTTGAACTGGAGCGCAGTGAACAATCCCACCGGAGCGTGAGCTGCCCAGCTTTGCTCTTCACACATGCTATTACATTGCCTTCATTTGCCCCTCCTTAGATTAATTCTCCTCCTGTATGCATGGAAAGATCCCTCTTTAATGAGTGAGGTGCAGAGCTGGCAGTTGTAGATTAGGTGTTAATTAGCTGGATGCCAGTGTGACTGTTGGTCTCGGTCCCCCGTTAGACTAAAGCTCGGCTGCGTCTTCCCTAGGTCCGTGCAGAGGGTACCTGTCCTTGCTTCATAGCGTCATCACCCTCTCCAAACACATTTCGCACAGAGTGAAAAATGATTATTAATAAGATCAGTGATTTGTCTTGAGGAACATGCATATATGCTAGAAATTATTATGTTCCAGTACTGCGAATGCAAGACCTCAGTCTCTATGAAGGTCCCTCATAAAAACCGCTAGACAGAATTTTGTATTTTGTTGTTGCTATCTATTTTAGCAGTGTCAAACTGAGGCATTAAGAAARCATTCAGTGTTTAGGATGATTATATTTAAGACATTGCAGTAGATCTCTGTCCTTGATTTTGTGGGCTGGAGGATTTAAGTCCATTTCAAGCTTTTTTTCCATACTTGAAGTGCTAGAGACAGGATCTTTTTATTCTTATTTTTTAATTTACTTCCTAATGAGYGTGCAAATCCAAGGGATGTATCCTGGTTCCAACTGTCAGGATTTTCAGATACGGATGAGTAGTAATTAAGCTCCTTATGGCAGAGGGACATGGTCAGTCACCGCCAGACAGACAGTACAAATCGTGCCAGGCCAAGGAGAGCGAAGCTGCGTCAAAAATAGCCCATGTCTGCAGAGATCTTAGTATAGAAGGCCTGATTAAACACCCSCCTTGAGCTGACGGGGGTCAGCAGGGTGGGATGCCAAGACCCTGACTTTGTTCCCAGAGAACAACTAACTCCTGCTTACCTTCACTGACTTCAGTGGAATTATATCGAAACCAAACTTGGAAGGGACTGGTATTATTAGAGAAGGTTAATTAAGAAATACGTGGGAGAGAATCATATTAAATCATTCCTAGTACAGGATTTAGAGTGCTTAGAATGTCATAGTTTCCCCTGAAGGGCTCTTGATAGGATATTGGTATAAATTGACTTGAGGATAAAATAAAGGACCAACAAGCAGAAAAGCCAGGCTCTCTCTGTGTCCTGCATTATTGGATTTCTGAAGTTTGCTCACATAAAACAAAAAGTAGAGAAGCTGAGAGGCACTGGCAGTTTTAGCTTGGTCTTAGCTAACAATTATTTCTTTGCTCCTTGTGATCCCAAAATAAGTTTATCCTTCAAGCAGGATGAGTTCTTCTTGGTTTTCTTAGAGAATTATAATTGCTAGGTGTTCTTCATTTAAAAATTTATGATACCATTAAATAGACTTCAGATGTGTGGGTTAGTTAGTGTTACTAACCTCAAAAGGTCGGAGAACAGCAGATCTATTTGAAGTCGAAGTTCTTCCCCTCATTGTCACGTGTCTTTTTGGATAGTTTGGGCCTTTCTGCTTGATGCTGCACTTTCCATGAACCGCTTCTTTTTAGGTGTTTCCTTCTCCAGGTATTTATGAGGATCCTGCATTCCCCACTGTAAATGCCAGGTGGGAGCAACGTGTCCATACGGCTGCTGCACTTCGTGAGTCCAGTCTTAAATGGCCTTCACAGAGCCTTCCAGCAAAGCACTGTGTGCCTTTCCCTGCCCTTCGCAGGTAGAAACCCTCATTAATGTCGAACTAAAATGGGCTGCAGAGTTTTGCTCTTTATTATTTGTCGTGTGTTTCCTGACAGTCTGAATTTTCCACTAACCTCTGTTTGATCCTTCACACCTCACAGCTTCAAACCAGGAGTGCTTGTTATAGGGGGCCAGTGTCATCTTGCATATTAATTCAGGGTGGAACTTGCTTTTTAAACACATCCCAATACCTTTCACATAGTGTGAATTTTTATGGTGACAATTGCATGCCATTAACATTGGAATTATTGCTCTTAATAATGCTAATACAATTTCAACTTGATTTGACAACATACTGTATTTTTCTTTTTTTTTTCAGTCTCTGGAAAATCTGTAGGTTRTATTTTCAGAGTATTTAATGAAGAGCTGCTCACTTCTCAGAGGTCATCGTTTGCCACGTTTGAGTTGTGTGTGCATTTTATTGGGCTGTGATTATATCTGAACACAAGAATGTGCATGTATGGTATGTAGGTAGATGGCACAATTGCTGCAATAGGAATTTCAGCGTCAGAAAGGAAACTCTTCTTGACTAACACTCGTCTGCTTTGAAGTGCTGTGTACTACAAGAAGGAAGAAATGTTCCTCTTTCCACTTAGGAACTGACTTGATCTTACCCAGGACAAAGGGCTACTGCTTTTTATTTCTTTTCCAGAGTGTGAGTATGGCAAATAATAGGATATTGCTTACTAGTATCTCCAGTATCAACTCATGCTACTGTGTATAGCAATGTGCAACCTCCCAAGTGGCAGAGCAGCACAATTATTGTGCCATTCCTGGTCCTGATTCTGAGCAGAATGCTCAGATGAAGTCATAGCAGAGCTCTTGTCATGGTCAGAATGCTTAAACGTCAAAATTTGTCACAATTGTAAAGTGATTATACAAATCACTTCAGTTAAAATGCTTCTGTATCCTGTAGTGCTGTTTTCTTGGAGGYGATCATCCTATTTCTCAGGTTCTTGCAAGATTTGAACTTGCTGTCTGTTCTCAAGACAAATTAGTAGTGAATACTACAGAGGAAGGACTGCACGTCATGGCATGGTGGTTATTCTGGGAGAGAATTAGGAAGCAGAACAAAAAAATATTTAGCAAAAAGACAGCAAGATACATTGTACCTGAAAGGAGAAATATTGAAGCTCACATCCATACATTGTTGTATTTTTGTGGTRTTGTGCAGACAGGTTAGTCTTTCAACAAAATGCCTATTTTTCTTTTTTCCTTCTAGCAGGTTACAATCATAAGCAATCGAGCAAGGGCAGGGGTTTTTTTCGAAGCTTTTCCATTTTCTTCCAGTCATTCTCTCTGCTTTTTCCAAATTGTGATCAGCTGCATCTAAAGCTTTCTATCAAAAGTTCTCTAACCTCTTGTTGGAAACTCTGAGTAATAAGTATTGTGCGGAGTCCCTAGGCAATCCGTATGCTCACTAACTGCTAGAAAACTGTGCCAAAATCCGATATAAATCTCCCTTGCTGCACTCTAATCCCCTTAAGTCTGGTCTTGTATTCAGTGGACACAGAGCTTTCCTTTCGCAGTAGCAAATACCGAAAATCGTTCTTGCATTTCCCCTCCCTATCCTCATTTTGAAGTTAGTTTTGTAAAAAAAAAAAAAAAAGACCAATCCAAAGAGAAGCTAATTCAAAATGATGGAGGATGTTCAGCCAGTTAACTGCAGGGCTTGATCTGCTGCCCGTTGAAGTGAATGGGAAAACGCTCTTGATTCACAGAAATGTGGTCGTTTTTCCGGCGCGGAGCTGCCAGCCCTGCTCCTGGTGCCCCATCCCGGCCTGCGGGCAGCTGGACACCGCGCTGGGGCCACCCGGGAATCCCAGGCGGCCGCTCTGCTTCCCAGCCCGCTCATCTGCTTTCACGGCCACGTTTGCCATCTATTTATTTGCATATGTGAAATTCAGTGTCCGTTTTCTCCTCCTCCTTTATTTCCTCTGGTTGTCTGGCGTGGTGGCATCTGTGGAATGCGGTGACTTTACTCACATGTTTGGCGTGCGGATTGTTGAGATAAGCTTGGGAGAAGGCAGTGGAAAAGCCAAGACAAATTTGAACAGAAGTCCTCCAGGTTTTGGGAACAACTCCTGCAGCTTACTGTACAGCTTGACAGCACAAGGCAATGTCTTTGGTATCCCTTCACGTTCTGAACAAGCACTAGGTTTGCTCACACCAAAACTGGAAAACAATTTGCAAATACAGAAAAAATGAACAGTGAGAGGATACACTCCCATTGATTCACGCAATACCTAATTCCATCTTAGAAAACGCAATTCTAATATTATGAGTAATCATGATATTGAAGAAAAAATAGCTATTTCTAACCTCATTGCTGCCCTTGTTTCTAAAAAATCTGTTTTGTTTCAAATTCTTTTTTTTGAAGGGATTTTATCTACAATATAACTAGAAGTGCAAACAAGTAACCAAAACGTAGGCATTGAGAAGCAAGCTTCAGAAGTATTTTATGAATGTAAATGTAGCACAAAAATACTTTGCACATCCCTTCCCGTGACCCAAATTCATGAATTTACTAGGAGAGTCTAATAGTGTAAACAAGAATTTCCTGTACTGRTAACTTTTCCCTTGATTTAATTTTCTAATTGGAATGATTTTTCTCCGAGTTTGAGGTAGTGCCTGGTATTGCAGGCCATGAATATTTTGTCTTCCTGGACACAGATGTTATCYCCAGTTTGCTCCAGTATCAATAAAAAGCTTTCCTCTTAATCATTTTTCAGTCATGGGACTAAGTCTGTAACATTCAATAGAAGAGCAAATCCCAAATACAGCTGGAAATAAGTAAATATGGTTTGTATTTTTATCGTTAAGACCTCAGTAGATAGTTTTTACAAGCTTACTCCCTTCTTAGGCTTCTAGAGCCAACGTTGGCTGTAATCCTTACAGCGCTCAGATGGTGCAGTAATCGTACGTATCCGAAGCCAAGAATATAAAAACTTTAGATAAAAGCTGCAGCTTTGTCTTTGCTGTAGCTATATCATGTGCATTGCTACAGTGAATCAAAACAAAGGCGTCTTTGATACCTTTCCATCTTAAATTTAAGTCTTGTTCTCAGAGTCCAATGAGTCATGTTAGCAGCAGAGCTAGGAAGGGATTTATATTTGTGTTTGGATGAGGGTCCCTTTAGGTTTATAAATGGTTTTCTTTTTTAAGAGCTGCTAAGTATTCAGCAGTTGCCTCTGCTATATGGACTTCCTCATTAGGCTGATGAACTTCAAAGCATTTGGGGTGCCTTCCAAGTATGAAGGGAAGACACATGATGCATTTCAATTGAAGTTAAGGGTAAAAAGAGCATTTTTGGAACATAATGTTCCAAATCCTTCATTTCTTCTCAGCTAAAAGAATGCATAATTTCYCCTCTAGCAAGGCACACTTTTTCCTCTTGCCATTTCTGATCTGTAAAATTAAGTTTTACTTGAGTGAAACTCAAGCCCTGCTGTGTACCAGGATTTTCTCTCTGGAGGTCACAGCAGGTACGTAGCCTCCAAACAAATTCTGGCCACATTTTACTGCAGCGGGATATTTAGCAGTCTCTGCTCAGTTCTTTCATTTTCGTGCCTCTAAGATCATTGCAGTACTTAAACTATGATTTAAGCACAGCCTCTCTGAGCTCTGCTGGATACTTACAGGTTAAACTTTTGTTTTTATTTGATGTAACTGATGAAAGACAATGCATAGGGAGCCTCTTGTTTGCCATGTTAATAAATTTCATCCTGAAGATGACAACTTTTTTTTTTTTCCATTGCTTTTACTGCTAAGTGAGTAACTAGCAAGTTCAGCTTGAAGAGTGGAGCCTGAGCATGAGACCTAGTTCTGTTTGGTGTTCCAAACGGGCTGCGATGTGTAGTTATTTAAAGAACCCCAGGGCAGTGTGGACACCAGCACAGTCTCTTCATACAGGAAAATTCTGCATGGTGTTGACACCCRCTTAGGGTTTTTAGTGGTACATGAGAAGTTCCAAAGACAGAATTGACAGATCAGAATTAAAACTGAAACCGTTCAAGCATTAGCAATATTTTTTTTTTCAATTCTTTTAAAGCAAGGTTCCAAAGGTCATTTTTCCTTATGTGTTAGATCATGGAGGAGGCCACCAAACCGTAAGTGGAGGCAACCAGTACATGGCGCTTCTAATGGGGAATGAATTTAGCTAAAGATTTCCTGTAAGAACAGACAGAGCTGCTATCATTTTGCTAATTCCTGCTGCTGGTCTGCTCTGTGCTGGGTGCCCTGTGATGTGCAGCCTGTCTGGGGATGCTAGAGAGGTGCAAAGCTAGTACAAAAAAGTCTGAGGGAAGTCAGTGTTGGATGTCTCAGCTGCTCAGTTAAATGTGCTGTTTGMTTCATGGAACATTTCAATCGTTTTTAATTCCTTAGTTCCGATAAGGGATGATTTTAATTAACAAGTATAGCAATTACGGAAGCGCGGTGAGAGCAGAGACGCCAGCAAGCTCAGTGCATGGGCACATTCCTGTGTCCCCGGCAGGACGGCACCTCGCTAGGCTCTTCCTGCTGGAAATCCTCCTTCTCTGCTCCCTTTCCCCACGCGGCAGCTTCTCTGTGACTGTGTTGCCTGAAGTATTAAGATACGGAAAGGTAATCCTGCCACAGTTGGGATTCTGTAGTTAAAMAAATCACTAAGCTGAGTGAAAAGCAGAGCCTTTATAATGAAGATAACACTGCGTCTGACACCGGAACGGGAGCCCGACCTGCAGTCAGTTTGGAGCTGGTTGGTTCCCACCCATTATTTYACATCACCCCAGCAGCCAAGCACTGCTGTTCCTCTCTGCTTTGGCAGGACAGCAGTGACGGTGATCTGTGAATCCAGCAAATGGGAGAACATTAACCTGTGTAACCGGGAATTGTCACTGCAGAGGGACGGGCTGCGAGTGGGAGAGACCTTCACAAGATCAGGGTGTCTCCAGGGTGCAGCCTGTTCAAGGTGCTCTGTGCTGGAGCAGGATGGGAATGGCTCCATGCTTGTAGAGCCAAATCGGTTATTCTCACAGCTCAAAAATAAATATTTACACAAAATGTATATTACATACATGGTATCTATACTACACAAGTACACACTGAGTTTTCCCATGTCTTCCTCTCAGGGAGGAGAGAGAGATTTTGGTGGGGAATTCCCATTTTATGCTGAATTCTTGAATATTGCCTTTGTTAATGAGCATACAAAATCAGGTGTACCACACTTCGTGAATGATCTGGAGTACAAATCTTGCATTTTTTTTTTTTCCTGTGGCTGGAATAATTAGGTTGTAATCTGGATCTGTGTTTGCCAGCTGATGCTTTTCATCAGAATTAGGTGGAGGGGCTTCAATGTCTTTCCAAATTTGGGTTGTGTTTTTGGTCCTTCTTAAGGAAGATCCCAGCCAAAGATAGCGATCTACAGGTGTTTCCCTCTTAGCTTTGCTACTGCTGCTCAGCCCRCTTTATCAAAATCTCTGAATACCTAACTTTGTGCCAATAGGGAAATCTCCCAACAGATAAGGCTGTGCCTGCCACTCGSCAACATTGGCGAGAGCAAGAGGAGAAGGGGGCCTGGAAACCCTTGAAGTGCTCRGGTAAATCATGCTGGACTATCTAAGGGCTCTCAGGGGATTTTTGTTCTGTTGCTCGATATGCAGTTTGCTTAGGAAGAATTAATTTAGATATACTTGAAATTGCYGTAACATATGATAAGTTTAGCTCTGGTATTAAATGTTTTCTGTAAGGGACTACAAACTCATCTCAATGTCCTTTTTTTCCCCTACTTTCTACAGTAGTAACACACAGCAGGAGTGAACTAGCTGACTTTCTTTACTGTGAATATATATCAGGTATAGGAGGACTTGTTGCTTCACTGTGGCATCATGTTGTCCTTTCCTGCCTCCTTGTTTGGAGCAGTGTTGCCTTTCAAGTTAAATATATCATGTAGCACTGRCTACCACAGCAATTTGTCACAGCTCCACTTGCGGATGCTGGAAGGTCGGTTTCTGTGTGGTATCTCCAAGCCTCACACTTGGGGACAGAGCTGTCCGTGGCTAACGGAGCACTAAGGGGACGGCTGCCAAGGCAAGGGTACAAGATGACAAGTGAATTGAAAATTATCTGCGAGAAATGAGGCAGAAATGCAGCTCTGTGATATAGCTGGAGCCTTGAAGGAGTAGCGAATGCAAGTGTTTAATGTCTGTGACTTGAATGCTTGTTCTTTACTATCTGCTAACTCAGACCCTCTGTAGCCCCCAACAGATGTTATGTAGTTCCGTGGATGCCTCACGGTGTGTCCCGAGGTGTCCCCAAATGCTCGGGGCAGCRTTTTCCACAGGAGGCTCCCGGCGTGTCGCTGAGGAGGGCGTTAGGACTGCCTTAACTGTGCAGGTAAGGATGGGGACAGCACGTGCTTCATTAGGTTCCTGTTCACACTGTGAAGCGCCCAAACGCCTGAGCAAAATGTCCTAATCCATTCTATCTATCCTCCAATATATTATAATTATTCTTCAGATTTCTTTTTTAGTGTTTTCTGTAAAAGCAGCTCAGTGGATGCTAATGCAAATATGTAAAAATAACAAAAACGATATTGAAAATACAACAATTAAACAAAAAGACCAGCATTTTGATGATTAAATGCAGTGTGTAATTATGCATCTACTTAGTCATATTTGCATTCAAATGTTTTTAATATATAGGTATATGACACCTAATTCCACATATGCAYAAAAGAAGGTGACCTGGGAAATCACAGGAGCATCAACTACTTGAATCCTGTTCACATTACATAAACTTTCTATTGAGAAACATAATAAATTATGCTCTGTATGTATTAAGGCATGATTATTTCATGAAACCCAAAGGAATGGTTGTTTTATTGTACTGGATTGTTCACATAAAGCTGCTCTTAGAATATAAAATTGTGAAGTAGGTCCTGTCCCCTCTTCACATCTCCTGTGTCAGTGACTGTCACTCCGTGTGGGTCTGTTGTCCTTGGCTGTCCTGCATCTGGTGAGAGGTTCCTTGGGAGGCAGCAAAGAGACGAATTTGCTTGGTGATGGAAAGAGCGTGAAAAGCCCAGTCACTTTGTTTGGTATTTAGTGCAAAAAGCAAGAAYAATCTCCGTAAACTCTGGAAACAAAGCATGGTTTATGATCTCCAGCAGTGCTGAATGCCTCTCGAYGCAGTGATTGTTTCTTGATTTCTTCCTCAGATCATTGAAACTGGCTGGTAAATATAAGAAGATAGAAACATTATGGCTAGGAAAAACAAACCCTAATGAGTGATGGAAGATGTAGTGTAGCAGAATGGATGAGGAGCACTCACACAGTAAGGGGATCTAAATTAATTTTAGCAACATACCTAACAACTGGATATTGGTACGACAGAGTTGTAAGTGTAGGAATTAGAAAACAAGAAAACATTCTGAGCTCAAAATGAACTACTTGTATTGGAGCCATGAGCGTTACGAGTAGGGAGGAAGACTTCCTATTTTTTTCTGCAGATCGATTTTTTGAATGAGAAAAGACAAGCTTCTTTGGAAATGATCTCCTTGCGTTTCCAAAGATGAGGTACACAAAAAGGCAATTTCTAGTTGACGTTATTTGGATTTGCTATTTTTTAAAGCTTGCTGCAGTCATCTAATAGAGTTCTGGGAACGTGTGTAGAAAACTTTAGTCCTGACTGCCATGTGTTGAGTTACGGCATGACCTCTGCTTCTCAAGCTCTACCAAGAAACATAATCAATATCTGAAGATCTGTTTTTTCAAGAAAAGGGATSACATCTTAGTAAAACAGGATTATACACAGAGGAGCAACCAAGGAACACAATGTTAAGACCCCACAGGACCAAAATGTAATTTTAGGTACTGGAGGAGGGGGATGTTTCGCGTCTTGGAGCAGCAGGATCCAGCGCTGCCTCCGCATGGGGCTGTCCCTGGGATAATCCTTTCCGCTCTTCCCCTTTCCGCCCTTTTTTTTCCCCCCTTCTCCTCCCTTTTTCCCTCCTGTCTCCCCCCSCTTTTCCTCCTTCCTTCCTTTCAGAGAAAGGAACGCCGTCCTGTAGTGCAGGAGGGCATATTTCCTSCTCCCTAAGAACTTCTGTTTCCAAGGCTGTACATCAAGGGAGTTTTCACTTCAAAGTTGTGTATGCTGAGGAATAGTAACATCTAATGCAGCTGATAGCTAAAACCGCAACTATCTCGCCGTAAGGGTATAATAATGCTCGTAACTGTTGTATTTCCTCTTTGATTTATCTCACTTTTGATCCTTACCACCTGCTGGACCAAAATAGCTTTGTTCACGCTGTTTCTCGCGGAGATGTATTTAAATTAACCAAYTTCCTGAACAAAAATATCCTGACAGTCTGCCTTTATTTTCACATGATCATTATTTAAGCTAAGGTAGAAAGGACAGAGATTAAAAACCCCTCAGCTATCCAGAAAAAGCAGAGCCACATAGAGAAAGAAGAGATCAAAGTTATAATTGAAAATAAAACAAATTGCTGACATTTAGCGATTGTAATTCATTATATACCATAATAGCTCTGCTACAGTTTTTCCTGTGCCTTATTTAACAGATGCATGTTCTCAGATCATACATATGAACACACATATAATTGTCTTGCTTGTTAATTTAACAGGATTTTTTTTTCTAATCTGCTAAAATGAAGCAATGTGAGCCAATAGTACAACAAAAGCCAGAGTATCTTCATTGTATTTTTTGCACTAACCTTCCACCAAATTAATTTGCTCACTTCCCAAAGTGTTTGTGACTTATCTTGTTTCCTTCTTCTTTTCCCGTATTTCGATCGCTAATAAAAAATAATTTATTTGTGGTTTCTTTTAAAAAGAAAAAGCGAGAATAAAAGCTATTATTTGCAGAGAGTTGTATGAGAGATTTGTATGAGAATGTTTGTAAGATATTGATATCTGACCTTGTGAACAATGCTGCCATCTGATAGCATAAATACAGAAAGGAGTCTGGCTTGCAGGGTTGAACACCACTGATTCACAGAATTGGTAGTTGAACTCAGTGAGTTCCCCTCTGTAATGTTTAGTTTTATAACTCTTTAGGGGATTATTTGCTTAGTCTTCATATTGTCGTCTATTTCCCTAGTCTTCTAGTGTCTTCATATTTAGGAAGACACTAAGCCCAACTTTTGTTTTCTTGGRCTATTTTTATTGAAGAGGTTTTAACAGGTCACGTACATCATGAAGTAGATTTTTTGTGATGTATGTGTATGCATTCATATCTGTATTTGCATTTTCACACGGACAGTGAATTTGGACAACATAATRCTAAGGCTGCAAAAAGAAGTCTTTGCAACATTTCAAAATGCTGATTAAAATCCTAAAAGAAAGCAGTGAAGCTGCTGATCTGCAGTGTAGCTGTTGCGATTTCTTGCAAGTGCCCCTGTCCTGAACACCTTGAACAGGTTTCAGGTGTCCTTGGCAGAGGGAACAGGAGCAGGGACTTGGACGTTGCCGCATGTCGCAGCACTTACTGACTTTGGTGGCCCCTTATTTGGATCTTAGCACCATCTTATCACCATCAGCTCTTGTGCCCAATCCAGYGCAAACAAATAGAGTGTATCCCCCAGAAACTGGTGCAGAGTTTTCTGTAAAAGTCCATGAAGTAACATGAGTTTGCAAACTGAGACCTAACCATTGTGCAGTTATAGCTGCATATAGGGGAATCATTTGAGTTATGTAGGGTCATGCCTAGCCAGAAAGAGCTCATTTAGAAGTGCCAGCTACTTGATCTGACTGCTGTTTGACTACTGAGTTATTTTGCAGTTTGAAAAATTTTAAGCTGTTTTTTCATAAGTATGTGTTGTTTCAAAAGCAGATTATATGGACTTGGCTCATTGGATATTAACACCTCATTTATTTGAAGTGATTATGTGAAAATTTTCTTCTAGGAAGAAAACTTGATGCAAAATGAGTCAGTAGTACGTCCTAATGCCTCCGCATAAATGAGGCTTTGTCTCAATAAATTAGAGCCTGCAAAGCCATAATCTTAATAAACTTCACAAATTACTTTGCTAGTGACTGTTAAACTGGAAGTGTTATCCACTCCAGAGGGAAATAATTGTCTTCATACTTGTTTATTTCTGGATACGACAGTAACTGAAAGGCATTTTTTTTTTTTTTCAGTGTAATCCAATATGTAATTGTGTTTAAATAGAGCTAAGCTAAATAGTTGTCTACTATTTTGAAACAGGAATTTACTACGCCTATGTTCTATTGAAATAAATGAGCTCCAGTGCAACCCAGCAAGTCACTTGAGCATTGCAGTATTACCAAGTTTTTTACCAGGTCCCTTTAGATCACAGAGATGAAGCATTAGCCCCATTCTCCCTAGCCGAGGGAGGCAGAATCTGGAAAAGCAGCTCTGAATCACCACATCGTGGCTTTCCCTTTTCCTTCAGAGCTGGAGCTTCCCCATTTCCTTGGTTGCTTCTTCCCCATCCATTTGCATCGTGCTGCCGGATCTGACACTCCAGTCACATCCCTCCGCAACATCTGCTTCCATAGGCTTCTTCCCAATCCCGTGGCCCTGGGGAGCCCTATGAAAACAGGATAAAAAGTAATAATAAAAAATACTYCAACTTTTTAAAGAGGATGTAGGTTGCAATATGTTTGTAAGTGTAATTAATTGTTCTAAGGAATTTGACCAAGGATTGCATAACCCGCCCCCAAATTAATGAAGTGCCTCCTAGGAAAGATTTCAGAGCGTGTGCAAAACAGCTTTTTGGTTGTAAAATACATTGAAGGGAGATTATTGCTTAGGCCTGTTTCTCTTTCTTAAGGAATTAGCATTGAAGYGCTGGGTTCTGGTTTTTATCAGTGATTTTTGGTGTAAACGTAGAAACAATGTGCATGAAATATATAGCTCAGAAATGGTAAGATTTAGAATAATACTGGAGACAGGGTGGTGATAGAGGGTTTTCTGGGCTGTGTGTGAAGGAGAGATGGAGAGGGCTTCCTAGATACAGACCTGCAGGCTAAAAATGCACAAATCCTGATGGCATGGGGAAGAATTTCCTGGCGACTGCATGTGAGCCATGCAGTGTGTTTTAATTGTGTGAGGATAGACTGAAAGGAGCTGATGTAGCTCTGACAGGTAAATGGAAAGCGTTTTTTGTCCCGTTCTTCCTGTTTGAGTGAGAATTGGTAGGTGGGTGCAGAAAAGAGCTCAGAATTTTTGGAAGTTGGAGAGAACTGCCTTGGGAGATTTTGAGATCTCCATTTCCTAAACCAGCCAGAAAGAGGATTGAAAGGCAATTGTATTACAGAGCATGAGAAACCTGAGGAGAAAGATGCACACTTTTAAAGGGGTCCTTAATCCTACAGGGAAAAGATGGATTGGATTCACATGGGAAATGTGATTTTTTTTTCTTTTTTTTTGGATGCAGGACAAAACTGAATGTCCTTCTGGAAGGCGTCCTTCACCAAAGCCAAGCTATCATGATAAGGTAATCAGGATTATAAAAATTATGCTTCCTGTGGCTCTGAATTCTAGAAATCACGAAAACAGTCACATCTAAATCCCAGAAGATGAGAAAGCTTGGAGAAACAACAGCAAAAAAGCCAAACCAGCAACAGTGTAGCCTTGTTCTCCAAATTACTGCATGTTTTCTAGTCCTTCTTGTTTTGTAATGTATCATAAAAATGAAGGATGGTCACTGATACTTCATCTATTACAGTATTATTGGACCGAAAATTAGCCTTCAGTGGTGGGCGATTGTGCTATTAAATGGAGAGGCTTTGTATTATAATGAGTGTTAATTATTAATAGGGCTGTGAGAGACTTCCCAGAGTAAATTTCTAAAATACCCTGTGCTTCAATTGAGCATTTTCAAATGCCTGAATATTTCTATGTAAAAGGAATGGTTAATTCCCTATCTATAGAATAATTTGGCTGGTTAGGGCTGCGGGAAGCCCAGGAGCTACCTGTGATGAGAAGTAAGGAACAGGAGGCCGCTTTTGCTTACGAATTTAAACCTCTTTCCAAAGAGCCCTTCCCTTCCCTTCTTGAATGAGTTGAAGGACAAACCCCAAGTGCTTGGCCCTGTTTTGGCTCCTTGCTTCCTTCTCTTTCTGCTCAGGGGTTTTCTGCTACTTGTCTTCCACACGCAGGCAAACAGCTAAAATGGGATCGAATACTCTGTCTGCATTTAATTTGGTAAAACACCCTCCTTTTAAAGATTCCCAAGATTTTTTGGCCCAATATTTTTCATGGAAAAGCGTCAGTTTTTGACACTCACGTTTTGGGGATGTTTCTAGAGATTTCGTTTTGATGTTTTCTCCAAAAAGGTTTTGTTTGCACCTTTCGCTGAATGAGTCTTGAATGTTTGTCACATCCACAGGAAACTGCAATTATTTATAGAATACAGTGGGCCTGCAATGATAATCTTTTAGAATTTTAGATTGGTAGATGTTACGTTTTGGTCCTAATTAGAACCCTTTCCGAAGATCTTATGGCTGCCTGACCGGAAAATTGTGCTTTTCTGATCCTTTTAATCTCAGCCACAAGGAGGSATAACACCGTGAGCTGCTGGAGATTGAAATTCCCCTGCTATAAGAAAAGATAGAGCAAATTGCAGCCGTGAGAAAAAAAAAATGAAAAGTGAAAATCCTAGTGTTAAAACTACAGTTCTTATTTAGTATTGATATCTTCAAAAAAAAAAAGGGTCAAAAAAATAAAATACAAGTTCCAGCTTTTAGAATAATTGTCTGATCGAGACTGCAGGTAATGAACTGCAAGACTTGTGGGAGAGACTGTTGTGCAGGTGAACGTAAACCAAGACTGACTGGAACTGGACTTAATGAAAATAGACATAAATGTAGGAACCAGCTCTTAGCTTTAGCTTCCAACCCTCAAAGTAGTGCAGGGTCTGTTGCCAGAACATACTCTGTTTTTGTATGGGTTCGATACAGGAAGATTTCTCTTTTATTGCTTTATCCTGCCTCTTTTTTTGCTGAGCTCTTTTTTTGCTAACTTAAATCAGCTTTATCTATAGAAGTTTTCTTTTCTCTAGATATAATTTAAAGCAAGTAGGATTTTTTTGATGCATTAATCTATTCGCTTCCTTATCTTAGGAATTGCTGCAGATTGTGATTTCTGCCTTGTTTACAATTTTGAGAATTATCTTAAAAGTAGTGACTTCTCTGTATCCCAATACAGGGGGAGGATGCTGAGCAGGCCGGGCTCTGGATAGGGTCAGTGCTGCAGGATTTATACAAGTTTGCTGCTTTTCAGAACTGTCTCATCACTCCGTGAGCATCAGAAGAGCTGAASACAGGAAATTCATTATCATTATCTTTTTACTTTACCATGTTCCCTTTAGGTTGTATTCACCTTTGCTAAAAAGATTCATGCCGAAAGCTTGAAACCATGCTAGTTTATCAAATTATTTTCACAAGGGGAGAAACAAACACAACAGCAATATTTTATAATAGATACAAAGAATCTTAAGGCCATGCTGCCTATCTGTTGATGAAGAACAAGGCATCCAACAAGGACATAAGAAAGCAGTTTGCATTCTTCATCTTCTGCGCTCCTGAAGATGCAGACTGTGGGCACGTGCAGGCCCCTTTGCAGCGGGGCAGCCGGAGCAGCTGCAGCAGTTCGGGTCCTTTCTCGCTGCTTTGGTTCTGCAGCGCTTCAGAGAATGTCCTGCGTTGGAGAGAGGCGCTTTGCAACGCGCCGAGGCAGTCACGACACACGAGAGGATGTGTGAAGAGTTAGCYGGGCATATGGTGATAGAAAGAAGGCAGTGTGTTTTGACAAACATCATAATTTGACAGCTAAAATAAATACGACTGTCAGGCACAAATGCTGCCGTTGATGAGAAGTGAGAAGTCCAGTGTTCTTTTCTTAGAGTTTATTTATTTTCTTATAATTTGTTTTCTTCATTATTTTCTTAGAGTATTTTCTTAATATTCTTTTTGTTAAAAAATAAATGCCTTAGCTTGAGGTTGCAAGGAAACTCAGAACCCGAGTCTCTGATAGTTGCAGCCCTTTTCCTCAGGGAAGCTGGACGCTGGCTTGAACAGTGGGCAGCAGTTCCTGCACGTGGATGGGTGCTCTGCTGTTCTGACAGGGAAACAAGACATCAGAATGCATATTAAACTGTAATRAATGTGGTATATTGTAATTTCCTTTTATGTGGTACCTTGGTACCTTATTTCAGTAAATGTGATTGCATCTAAAATCTGTATTATCATACAAACAAGACAATTKTGACTCTTTATTGCTCACAAATTTAGATTTTAGACCCAAAGTCTTTTTTTGTTTTCTGTTATTGAATGAGACTATCCTGAAGCTTGTTTTGAAAGCTGCAGTGGGTGTCTCTGTGGGTCTCTGCCCAACATTTCTGTCGCTGGGTTTTTCTACCATATGAGAGAATTATCTGGAAGGTTAAATAACCAGAGCTGCAGCTTTTCTGGACTTGAGAGTCAGCCCCAATTAGGTTTTTCTTGCATGGAATCTACCCCATAATTTTGATCATTCTTCTATGTTCTCTTTAGGTGTTTTTCAAATTCTTACTAATTTTTTAATCATACCTTTTAAGGGAGTAGGGATAGACAAAGCTGTGCACATACGCATACACTGTATGTAAGTTGTTCCTCCCTCTTTTCTCCCTTTGGATTTGGCCCCCTGAAAAAAAAAAAATGGGAGAGAATTAATGAGACAAATGAAATCTCTCACTGGAGCCCGTAATTCTGCTGTGGCTACGGCAGGGCAGCAGCGTGGGGCTGCTCTGTGCAAAGGGTGGGCTCAGAAATATTCGGGTGAATATTTCTGTCTGCAAGGCTGGAACAGCAACAGGATTTGGCAGTTTTCACGTGCCCTCTGGATTAGTCTTGTGTTTGTAATTTTCCATGGAATGGAGGCATTAAAGTTTCAGAAAGAGTAAGTAGGGCTGTATTGCCAGCATTGGGTAGAATTTCTGCAAGTAAGGTTACCTATTTGTTACTTTTTTTCATCATCAGTCAATGAAATCTATGTTCTTGTACTAAAAGGTAGAAGAAAATTCAAATGTGACTCAGAAAATTGCCTCTTTTTTCAAACTTCTCAATGTCACTGGGTAGAACAGATGAAACTTTTGCAATAACCAAGATTGCTTATTTGGAAATCATTTCTTATTATGTTTTTGCCTAAGAGTCTTTGGACTCTAAGAGCTGGAATTGTGCAGTTGGGGAAAGAATGTTTCCTTTCAGTTCTGTAATATTCATGTACATTTTTTTATAAAAAGAGCTTGATAGCACTACATGAGCAGTGTGTGCATTGTGTTGTATAGAAAAGCCTGCGTCACTGCAGCATTTGCAGCAAGCAAACACACACAGAAGGCTCATTTTAATAAGAGTAACAGCAGCAATATTTGGTCAGACACATTAGTTATTTTTGAAAGGATATTTTTATAAATATAATGAAGAAGAAAAGATCATAATCAGCCAGCTTGAACTGGGAGACCCTGAGCCCTGTATTTGCTRTGGGTGGCTACCTCTGCTTGCCTTGGGACAACCAGTAGCCACTGCAGCGCAGGCCGGGCAAATGCGTGTCCCTTTGCATCTCTCTGTGATTTATAAACAAATTCAAACCCCAGTGACTCAGCCCTCGTGGGCTTGGAAGGTGTAGCAGATGGGAAGGTGAAGCTGGCTTGTGGTGTAATTCTTTTGTTCAGAGGCAGCTGCGTTATTTAGCCTTGGAAAAAAAGCTGATAGCAGGTTCCAAAAGAGCTAAATTGTCGACAGAAAGCAAAATCTTATGTCTATTTTTGAATCTGGCAACGTGTAATTCTGAACATCCGAGAAACTTCTTTTCATTGCGGCTACACGTAACGCGGAGCAATAGGAAATCCTGAGTGACAGGCTGCGGGTGAAGGGCTGTGTGTAATCCTTGAAATGCAGACCTATTTAGCAGTATTGGAAAGAGCGGCTTGATGCAAGGCATTAACAGAATGTATTGTGARGGCCTGGCACGCAAATTCGCACCACTGCCAATGTCAACCCAAAAACTTTGCAGGCAAAACAGTTTGTCCCGCACTGAGCAGGGACCGTCGCAGCAGATTGAGTGAATGGCCGTGCCGGGCTCCCATCTGCTCCTGATGGCGTGAAAGCAAAGCAGAGCAAAGTGCCCCGAGCGCACGGAGCTTCGGGAGTGACCGTCAGTGGGAACGCGGCGCGGGGCAGAGCCGGCCGTCCCAGGCACGGGCAGCGGGACTGGACACGTTGGCGAGGAGGATGTGAGAGCAACCCGTGCGAAGTGAAGCACGGCCCCGAGKGCAGGCAGGAGGGAAGGGAAAAGCGTGAGACTTTGGAGGTCCCTGGTTCGATCCTGGCAGTATCAGCCAAATTATCACCCACACAAAATGAATTGTTTAGAATTCTCATTCTTACRGTCTTGGATCATTAAGGCGGTGCTAATCGAGGATGTAGAATAAGATTCTGCATTCTCAGGGGAGTCCACCCTTGGGTTACCGGGGCAGTAGCCCAGTGCTGACAGCCTGATCGTTCCAGCGTGGGCAGCTTCCTTATATCCAGCCCAGCGCCAGGCGGTCACTTTGCTGGGCTACTTCAGCACCAGGAAATAGGGCAGCTGGGGCAGGTTTCGGTGTGTGTTTAGTGCGGCCCGAGAGGCCTTCAGGGCCTTCACTCGGCCTCCTCAGAGCTCAAGCTGCAAGAACGTGCGGTTTCTTTTGTTTGTTTTTTCCCTCTCTGTTTTTCCTGTCAGCTGATTCTAATCTTGCATCGCAGTGTAAGTGCATTAATGTGCTTACTTCTGGTTTATATATCTGAATGAAGTCCTTATATTCCTGATACTTTCAGTGTATTTGAGTCCTTTGCTTAAGACAATAATTCAGATACATTTTGCCTCAGCAAAAATAAACAATTGGCTTCTTGGTTCATAAAACGTATAAATAGTTTATCATCTTCTACCCTACATTTCATATCTGTCCCACTGTTCTACTCCCACTTCTACCCCCACTGTTTCATATATATGCATATTTTTTTGCTGTAACATTTCTTMAGTAAATCTTTATTATTGTGACATAATACTTTTGCAAGCCTAATCAGTGGCTTCAGTTAGGGAAGTAACATTAGCTTACTTTAATTGCAGAGTCTCTGAGAAATAAGTGTCGTTTTAAGTGCCATGTGCGCTCAGTTCATATCTCACATGCCTATTGCAGAAGCAACTGTGCAGGATTAAGCTGAACTTTGTCCCCCTCACTTCAGTCGTCTGTAGCAATGCCCTTTGTTTCCACGTGAGGATTTGGGGAGCATGTGGTGTGAAGTTCTTCTTTGGAGGGATGTGAACACAATGCTGAGAGATCTGCCTGCCCTTGCTCGTGACGGGGCTGCGCGCTGCGTGTGGCACCTCTCTGAGCAGGACGGTGGCTCCCACACGTGGCCGGTGGGACCTTCACAATGTGTCCTCGTAAACCTGCCGCTGCCATCAGTGGTGCTTGCACTAGTCAAAGCCTGTGCCACGTGCTGAGAACTGGGGCGCCAGCCTCAGTGCCTCAAAGACGACCGTCCAGAACGGAACCTTCGCCCCTCTGAAGATCCTTTTCCATCCCGTGCTATGAACTGCAAGCGGTAATTGAAAAATTCACGTGTTCACAGGTGCTTGTGCTCTGCCACTCTTGAGGCAACCAGACATAAATTGCTGTAGGGACAAAGTCTGGAGCCAGCTGTGAGCCCGTTTGCCTGCAGGCTCTGCTGCTTGCATGTGTCTCGTCTGAGGTGCTCTCTGATGAGCTGCAGGTGCTTCATGCTGCTCTCAAAACCTTTGCCAGCCCCCCTTTTCATTTTATCTTCTCAGTATCCTTACTTTCTATTCTGTGTCCCACAAGTCACCGTATGAAGAAAATGTGCTTAATTCTCCAGAGTCTGACAGCTTTTGCATCCTGAGTGCAGGTGAGTTTGTGCAGATGCGTCTCTGCACTGCAACGCAAGGTGTTGGTTTATCAATATGTGTTGTTGTAAAAAAAAAGCAGGGGAAGACAGGACAAGTATAATTGTTTCTGAAGATTGGGGTCACATTCCATTTTAGATGAAATTTTTGTTAAAACTTGGAGCTTTTAAACTCTCATAAGGCAGTATTCATTTTAACTTCTCAGACTGATGTGATTYTGTAATAATTTTACATCCAATGATAACCCACTACTGAAAAAAAAACATTTCAGTTAGGGTAGCCATAAATGCAAGGGAAACATCTGCTTTTTTYATAGAGTACAATTCAAGTATGCTGTAAATATAGTAACTATGCTACTACATTCCATATAGGTAGCAGCTTTGGTTTAAATGCAAAACCAAAACAAGCTGTATATAATGTAAAATCACAGGAATTTGTAGTTGTGAGTATAGAATAGCTATTGGTCTTCATTTTGGAAAGCTAATAAATTGCAGTTTAAGAAACCAGCTGTGGGTTGATCAGCCACCTGACAAGAAACTGATATTTAAGACAACCATTTGAAACATTGCTTGATGATCTCTCTAACAAATGCAGTTTTAAGCAAGAGTAGCAACAGTGTTGTTAAAAGAACGGACAAATGCACTGTCTTTCTGTTTTATTTTACTTCTCCATTCACCTGCAGCAGTTTTTGYGTCACCAAAATTGTCTTTACCTGCTCTGTAACTCCACAGTGTTTATTTTGCTGTTGTCAAATATAGAGAGGAGTCTCAAGAGAGYGACTTGAAAAGTTGCCCATCTTTCAAAGGATTAACAGTCAGGCTATACAATACTCAGTGGAGAAAACATTTCATGTACTCAATGCAAGTCCTTAGATGATACACAAAGAAAACTTGAATTATTGTCTCTATGAAAGTAATTTAATCCTTGATTATTTTTGCTTCGTGGCTGTTGTGCAGTCCACCCTGTGGGGTCTGTGAACTGGTTATTCAGCTACCCAGTTACTTCTCATGTGCATTAAAGCACACGGAGCAGTATGAGCGACATTTCTGTGCACATGYACACGACACATCCTACAGCAGTGAAGAAAATGACAAAATTACGATTGATTATGGTTAATGGGGCATGGCTTGATACTTTTTAAGAATATCACATTATAATTCTGTAAAATCTGCAGCATTGGGGGGGGATAAAAGATGTTTTATTTATTATGCTATACATGAAAGAACCTAAGACCTAATTAGTGTTTTATAGACTATTACTGGATGTTAATTAAAGTGAAATAAAAATGTTGTTATCAAGATTTAAATCGGGGTGGTGTTAGCTCTGCTTTCCCTGATGCCTGGTGGTAGGAATAGGAGCAGTGCTGTTGAACTTGTACTTCTAACACGCGTGTGCCCAAGGCTGATGGCAAGTTGTAGAAGTAATTGCTCTTATTGAGAGCATTTATCTAGTTGTTACTGCAGAAGGAAGTTTTCAGAYGTATGTGTTCCGTTCATAAGCTCAGAATGCCCTTTGCCACAGTTGAGAGTCTTGGAATTGCAGGATTGGGCAAGACCCCTAAATTTGTGTGTTTATCATAAAATGTGGGCACTAAGGCAAAACAGAACRTAGCAGGGGTTGTTTGAGCTCATTTCGAGCCCTGCATGTTCCACGTCGCAGAAATTCCCAGGTATTGCGGGCATTCCTGCAGACGCCGTGCGAGGGCCGACCCATCCCAGCTCTCGCGGGACCTGCCGGTGCCATTCCAGGCCTGTGCAGCCCCTGTCCCTGCCGGGCGCAGTCCTCGCTGCYGGAGCGCGCCGTGGGGCCGGCCGTGGGGCGCGCGCCGGGCCCGTCCCTGAGCCCCGCCGCCTGGGGCCTTGTCTGAGCAGCGGCCGCCGGAGCCCAGAGCCGTCCTTGGCTGCGGAGCCCGGGCTGAAATAGAGCAGCAACAGAGCGCCCCGGGCCCCGAGACTGCTCTCAAATACGGAGAATGAGGTGAAAGTAAAATTAAAGCTGTTGTTAACACTTGCAGCTGCTTGAGGGTACTGCCTTTGTGTTCGTTTGTCACTGGTAATTTCTCCCAAGCAGGCCTTTTTAAAATTATTATTATTACTTTTTGGCACAGCTGTGAATCGCTAACTTTCCTGTTTAGGAGGGCTTGATGAGTTCCTCTAAAGGAAGGTCTCATATCATTCACAAAAATAAATAAAGCAGCAACAGCTCTTCAAGGSTTATTTAAATGTGCTGGTATATTTTGCTGCTCCTGCTATAATCTGCTGGTGGCTTATTTGGAAGTTTCAGGTCATATTTGGAAGGAGTAACTAGCTGGGACTGGGCTGCCGTCTCCTTAATGCGTCTGCAGGTGCCAAGCGGTGCGGGCAGGAACGGTGCTGGCCCCGTGCTCGGCCCGGTGTCACCTGCAGGGTGTTCAGGCACATCGGGGCTCTTAGGCGCTGCCGCAACCCCCCGTCTCATGGCATCCCTTTCCAGACCAGCTCAGCCTGCCAGGCCGTCACGTTTGCTCCTCATTCCTCGGCATCAGTGTGCACTTTGAGAAACACCGTTTAAGAAACAACCTTGGTCACACTGAAAAATAATGTCCTCTCACCCGGTGAAGCAGTTTCTGTTATTCTGAGGTGTCAGAATATAGAGTATCCCAGCCCTAGATATGATTTGAGTTGTGCTTATACAGTCCTTTTAATATAACAGCTTCCCTGGTTTTCTCTGATGAAAATTTTCAGCCACCTTTAGCATAAGAAATGTCTCAGTCACCACTAAACAAGCAGAACTTCACAAATTGAACACTGTTGTTAAAGATTGTCTAGGAGTTGGGGAAGAGTCTTTGGCAATAAGATCCCTCTTTTCCGAGGGAATGTGATGGCGCTTTCAGTTTACCTTGGAATTGTACTTGCAATGAAGGCAGAGAAATAGGGAAAAAAAAAAAAAGAAGAAKAAATTTCTTTTGAGTTTAAATTCACCTTTCAATAAAAATACATATTTTTAGAAGAACGTCTGGTGAGTTTTAAGGGTATTGGGTCCTGGAGTGATTGTTTGCATCTGCAGATGAAATTTCTTTACAAYATAAAACCACATGGAGAATCTAGTGAAGACTAATTTCTGATAGATTTAATTAAAGAGTTTCCTTAAATTCTCCAGAGCAGTAAACCAACAAGATCAGAAKTTCTGCTTGCGTTTATCTTTTTCCTCATTATGTTGGTACACAATGTGCCGGTAGAATTAAGATAGTGGTAGCTAGTAGAATTCTCAATCATTAGAATAAGTAAAGTTGCTTGTTTCCTGTCTCAGAATTGCTTTATAATGCAGATATTACTTCACTATATCTGTTTTATACAACTAAAATGATTTATGAAATTTTGGGAAAGAAAACCTCTTGTTGGAGTTGTCTTGTTGGAGTTGTCTTGTAGGCAACAAACTATACAGAAACCTAAGCTTTGGTTTTATGGTATTTCTGTTTTTTATTCACATTTCACATTGTTACATCAAAGTTGGAAGATATAAACCAATTCCTAAATTTATAAGGGAAATAATGCTTTAGAAATCATATTTAATTATGATTTCATAGGATCAAGAATCGTAATTAGGATTCCAAGGATCAGGAAAGTYAGTTTTTGTCCCTTCCTGTCTATTCTTAAGGCAAACTATATAACCCAAGCTCGCAGGATTGAGACAAAGTATCCCAGCATTTATAGTTTTAGAAATAGATTTTTAGCATGTGTCTTCCATGCAAAGAAATGTTAACACTGAACTCACAATCTGCAAGCATATCCTGACTATTCATGAATGATTTTTCTAAAATTGAATCATTACAGAGCTGTGAATCAAGAATTGCATGTTGAGATGTTACATGAGTATGAGCAGCACTAAGGAGTTACTCTTTTAGTATCTTCTCTGTAGAATTGTGTTCCTAAAGTGAAAGCAAGTGTACAAAAGACCACAAAAATTTGGTAGAATTGATATTTTTTTAAGCATATACATTCCTGAGCTATCTGCGGGATCCATTTGGTGATTCATTGACTTAAATCAAGGTATCTTTCAGATTTTTTTCAAATGCTTCAAATTGCATAAATTATAGCATACCTATTTTCAGTGTTACTTAGTTCAAATGTACCTATGTGTTGGTTGCATTTTATTAAAAAAAAAAAAAAAAAAAAAAAAAGGCATTTTAGCATAAAATACTGCAAATGTCTGGCTGGATGTTGACTGGCTCTTTGAAAACGACTTCACTCATTTTTCTGCAATCAGGCAATTAGTTGATTCCCTAATAGTTGTGTCTGTTGTCTTTTAAATGATGTTGTTTATGTTACAGAAATAATATTAATAACTCACTCAGTAATGCAGAAGCTGTTGGTAAATGCAAGAACCAGTGTGTTGTAAGACAAACTCAGCTGAGCCCATATAAATCTGGCAGTCGAGCAACGTCGTTCCTTCCCTCAATGCTTAGATGCAGTAAGACATGTCAAAGGAATTAAATGTGTTTGAATTTACAGCGTAATAAGGTAGAAAAGATAAATGAACAATTGCAGTCCCAAAGCCCCTAAAATGCGCAGAACGTACACAGATATTCTGATAGAAGTGGCCAGTTTTGTTGCAGAATGTTTGAAACTGAGAAAGAGCCAAGAGTAACGATTCCAACAGGAGTCTGGCAAGGCTGGAGTTTGTAGGCGCTGGACTGAATCTCTGGGCCCATTAAGAAAAATAGTTAAATAAATAACAGGCTTATARCTCACTTCAACAAAGATGTGTCCGGTAGCAGAAAAGGCCGTGCGACTTCCAAGGATTTTGACTATGAGAATGTTCAACTAAATCTGAAAAAAAGGAAAAAGACATAATTTGTTAATGGCCCAAGGGTTTAATATGTTGCCCTTTGTTTGCTGTGTAATTCATATGATTTGTTACCATTTTTTACCTAAAACTRATGTGTTACTATTGACAAGAACTGCAGTTTTTATACTGATGCTTGCAGGGGGATGTGGGCCTGTGTGATGATAAGTTATAGTTGGCCAAATGTTGATTGTGAACCAAAACAAAGACCAAAACCACAGAGCTGTAGCTGCTTTTATCCCATGACGTGGCACGGGAAGAGCTCTGGGGACCGCGTTGCGGTGGTCGCTGGTGGCCTGCGGGTCCCTGGGGCCCCGCTGTCCTCTTTGGGCCGCTGGTGGATGGCCAGGGAGCCTCTTCCACAGCTGGTGGGGCAGCTTGCACATTGGGAGCCCCGGGACTGAAAATTCAGATGGTTTCTTGCACAGAGATGTGGTTGAATATGGGCATAAATGATTTCCCCATTGGGCATTAATTAGAATTGCATTTCTCTGCCCCAAGTGGTAGAGCAGACTGAATCCTCATTTGAACCACCTTGTTRTACAGACTGTCTGCTCACGCAATTCCCTTTATTTTTGGTTATGTTTATTTGTTTGTTTGCTATAATATTTGTTTTTTTTTTTAACTGAGACCATTCTTATGCTTGAGGAACACCTACAGTAATACATTGTTTATCAGTGAAAAACCTGGAATGCATTTGGGCTTTCACGTAACTTTCTGATGAACTTTATCAGTCACTGGAGCTACAGATAAAGGAACCTGCATGAATTTTAATAAATTTGGACTGATAGAAATTTTGCAGGAGCCCAGAGTGACAAAGATCTCTTGACCAGGACAGAAAAAAAGTAATTCATGTATTCTAATGCTCTTCRTCCTAAACTCTTTTGCTAAATATGAAGATAGGAAAGACATTAACATATAGTTGTAATTATTCCCTCATAGCAAACCTGCCTAGGAAACATATTTAATAAAATGTGCATCCGAGGTTAATGTCAAGGTGCATTATCTGTCCATCTCCTGGATGCAGAACTGGGAGACAGTGCAGGAAGGAAAATGTAAGACATTCAATTGTTTGAGAAGGAAGAGAACTTACAAATAATGAAAAATACATTTCATATGCAGAAATGACTTAGATCTTTTATAGTTCAGTAAATACACAAGAAGTGAATGCTGATAAATAATACCCTTGAAAATGGGGATGTCGGACAATCATCTATTTATTTGTGAGGAAAAAGTAAAGCATGACCCAAAACTCATATCTAGACTATAAATAAGAGAAGTAAACAAGGTAGCTTTACTGCAGTGCCTATACGGAGTTGCTAAAATGAGAAAAAGGAAATGTGACCTTGGATAAATGAAAAATTGTGGTCTAGGTGCCCCTGCCGGAGCAGGGGGTTGGTCTGGATGGTCTCTAGGGGTCCCTTGGACCTTGGGGTCCCTTCCAACCTCAACCATTCTGTGCTGCTGTGGAAATCATTTCAAAGGGGGTGGCATTTAGGAGTTATTAGGCATTTCTAAGGTGCAGAAGAATAGCTGTTTACTGCCAAATACCAGCCCAACAGGCCATGAGGGAATAGTGCTGTAGTTTCTGAAGGATTTTGTGCACTACAGGAGCAGCTTTAGCTAAGTGGAATATCATTTCCCATTGGAGTTTGACCGGGGCACCTAATTTTCGTGGTTCCTGGTGTTAAAGAGTGTTACTGAGTTACACCTAGGAAAATAGCTGTTCAGAATGACATGTGAAGCAGCCTGAACAAAAACAGATGGCTACGAACTGGACAAGGTTGTTTGCTTTTGCTAAGGCTCTTAATCCCTCCAAACACAACCATCAAAGGCTTAAACGATTGTTGAACCATGTGCACTTACAAAGAAGTGAGGCTTCTACCATGACTGACAGAAGAGACAGAAACATGGGCAATATTTACATTCAACTTAGACAGCAAGTCCAAAGGCACTGCATTTATTTGTCTTCAGTTATAGCCAAAAAGTCTCTGTCCCAGACTGATTTTTAATTGCGATTAATTTAATTCCACCTTCTCTACCCACGTTGTCCTCCATTTTCAATTATCCTTGTAAACCGTTCTTATGTGTTACCTGTTGTGCGGATAACGATGATTCATCTTGATCCACAGAAATTTAGAGACCTTTATGATTGTAAATTCATAATGCAGGATTGTAAGCTCAGTTTGAAAACGGTAGCTCCACAGCCAGCCAAAAGTTTGCCTGGATGTATGCATTGTTGTGGGTTCTTTTTGTAAAAATACTTCTAATGAGTGAATTTTTCTTTTGTCTTTTAAAAGAGGCTTCTTTTAAGTGGGAAGTAGCATTGAAAAGTAGAAAAGTTGAAAAAAATGCACTTACAACTGTAGATAAGGGATGGTTTCGTATTTTCTGTATAGCACTCAGGGCACATTGTAGATATTTTAGGAGGAGTCCTGGAATATATTCATGCTTGGAAATGTACCTAATTCCCTTTCCCCTAACAGGAAAACAAATATAATTGTAATAAGGAACAATATATAATGAAATGTAAAGCAATTACAACCCTTGCCTCATTTGCTATTTCAATATTTATAAACTAATTGACCATAGTAAATTTCTAATTCCAGCTCCTTGGAGAAAATCAGATATATCTTACGAGAACAGATGTTTTCCTGAAATTAATATCTTTGTRCAGAAGTCCAAAAAAATATGGTATTTGCAGTCGCTAGGGAGGTAAATCTGTGACCGTAAAGCTTATTCCCAGGAGATTCACAGGCTTCACTCAGTCATGCTTCCCAAAGAAGAGATTTCACCTTAATACTAGAAAAAATAAAAGATCGGGGGTGGAAGGAAAGGAATTGTGTCAGGATTTTGCTGTTTTGAATATGGAAGACAATAATCCCCTTTCTAAACAACAGGATGCTGTTTGGAATGATAGTTTTCAGGGAATGTTCCTTTGAAGCAGCTGCTTGGAGCGCATCCCGCTTTTCATCGCGATGCCAAGAGGAGGGATTTCATCATGGCCGCAGCAGGAACGAGCCCCGTGTTCTCAGGAACGGGCAACAGCAGCAAGCATCAAAGAATAGGTGAAGTAATAAAAGGGAATTAATTTGCAAATAGGAGTGTGTATGGAAGACAGTCATGCTCGAGAGCTATCAAGTTAYAGTTACGGTTTGAGGTCGATATTAGCTATGGTAATGCTACGGGATATCAGAATTGAAGAATGGAGTGTCAGGTGGCTTCAGCTTTCACTGCCTTGCTTGTAGGGGGCTCGTTTTGCATCGGATGTTGTGGAGGTGAAGTAGGTAGTAGATTTAAAATACGTATTTTCTACTTGTTTCTTCAATATAGCTATCAAGTGTTATGACAAGTATTAGACTTGGCTGATAAGGACTAGTTTTGATCTTCTTGCTCAGGGAGAGTTTATGTTTTGCTCTCATTTTAACATGTATTTATCTCTAATGCAAATAATTAGCAGTTAGCAAGTCCCTTGCTACTTAAAGCACACAGCTTTTGTGCTGTGTCTTTAGCTCGTTGGCCATGAAACCAAAGTTCCTGTGACAGGAGGAAGAGAACTTTGTGCTTTCAGGGCATTCAAGCATTAGTGCATCCCTCAGAAGTTGTTGTGAATGGCTTCTTATTAATATACTGGCTTTTTCCGGCGCTGATGGGGTTCAGTTGCCGTGTTTATCTGGATTTGTGATGCCTAACTGAATAATTCACCATACACTGCAATGCCATGGACAATATGGACAATTGTTTGCAGCCCTTTAGAARTGTTCAGAAAATGGAGCACTTTTAACCACGGCTCTTTAACAGGCAAAGTGATTGCAGCACATGTTGTGGAAAACAGAATTTGGTTTTGAGTAGACATTCAAAGGAGAGATCCCTTCAGCAGACATTCAAATGAGATTACAGAGACCGTAATCGTTAGCTTAAGTATTAAAGTGAGAAAAATCGTCAATGTGGCTTAGTAATTAAAGTGCCAAGCCAGAAGAAGGCAGAACTTCCCTAGCAGCACAGCTGAGGAGAGCAGCTTCCTCCCTGTTCGTATCGAATGGCATCATCTGGGGGCCTCCAGTTYCATGACACTGAAGCTGCAGGAAAAGGATTGAAACAATTGGCTCTGATCTCTTTTTGTCTGGTTCAATATGTTGAAATGTTTCATTTTTGGCAAATTAAATGCTTATTTCGCTTTCAGACTTTTATATTCTACTATATTGATTTGTTACCTCATAATTTATAAATGCAATTTCAATGTGAAATCCAGAAGCTTATATTCGGTTAAAGTATTTTTTACATCACCGAAACAAAATAATTTCATCTTATGGATTTATTTGCTAAAAAGCATGGCATGCACGAGATGAGAGATTTTTAGTTTGTTGTCGACAATTCTGCTGTTCCTAGTTCTCATTAATTCTGATTTTAAATAAAATCAGCATTTTCAGTGTTCAGAATTACTTGTGAGGGGAAAAATCCTTTTTGGAGGCCAACAGCTTTAAATGCTGAAGCAGGAGCTCAGGTGAAGGTTCCTGGCCTTGAGCAGAGGCTGCTTGCAAGGCAGGAGGTGTACTGGAGTCAACCTTTTCTTCATCAAACTCTTTGTTTTTTCACTCCCAGCCATCTGAAATACTATTGTGCAAAAAGCACAGTGAGTTTATCAGAAAACAAACAGACCAATTAATTGCATTAGGCCTATAGGTGCTTTGCTGTTATAGACCAGAACAAACAATAAAACTGTACAATAATTGAATGAATGAATGACCAGGGTGTCATGGTGACCTGTCCCCTCTGCGTGAAGTTATGGGTTCCCATCTGTGAAGCCTGCAGGACTCTTCTTGAAGAGCATCAGCAGCTCTTCATCACCATCTGATGCAGAAAACAGGATGCAGCAGATCTTGGTAGGGAKACGTAGGATTGGAGGATTGGAGAAAGGATTGGAGAAACAGTGAGTTTTCCTGACGTGGTTTGTGTGTATGTGTGTTTGTTGTTGTTTTATTGTTGTTGTTTTGTTTTTAATAGCCTGTGATTAGGTGTAGCATATAAATATTTACACAAYCACCCAGAGGCCTCACCGCAATTAATTGTTTAGCTCTACAGGGGCACACGGCGCGTCCCAGCTTAGACATCCTTGGTTTGGATAAAACGGTACCTGCTTCTCAGTGCTACTCTCAGTCTTGGATAATTAATCATGAAGTGCTGTGGAAGACAAGGTGGTGGAAGGTAACAGTTTCAATGGAAGYGGGATCAGAGGAAATCTGGAAGAGTATGAAAGGACTGCAGGTAAAATCGATTGTAGTCTGGGGGGATGAATTCAGGCCCCAGTTTCTCTAAAGTATCTCCTGCAGTTGTACAAACTCAGGGCCCCTCACAGCACTGGGCATGGAAAAGGTTACCTTGATCCTTGCTAATGGCCCTTTTCACACAGTGCTGCTTGGTAAGCTTGGAAACGAATGCACAGCAAGATGATATTGCTGGATAGCTGCGGCTAGAGAGCAACGGCAAAGGTGACTGGATAGTGACACCTAGAATTCACCATTTGATTAAGAAAGAAAGCTGGGTTATTTTCAGTAACGAATCTTTACAATAGAAAAAAAAGATATCACAGGTATAATTTCACCTGGTATTAAAATAGATTGTAGCTAGGATTAGATCTTTTTGTCATTAAGGTAAGAGAATAGAGAGTGGGAAGTGGAGGCATTTGTAACTTGATGGTAGTGGCAGAATTGCTAATAGAGGAAAAGTGCTGCGGTATTTTCGGTGCTGCGAGAGATCAGCAGTCCAGAAGGTGTACGCTGGCATCACCGCAATGCTAAGGTAATAAGCTGTTGTATTAGATGTGTTTTGGATTTAGCCAGATGAAAAAGAAAATCTTGCTCTATGAAAGTCAAGGGCAGAACAGCAAGGGCAGGAAACAAAGGTTTGCCTGCAGAACTGTGCACTGGAAATCACCCTGAGTATCAGCAGCACCGTGAAGAGCAATCTGTAGTTGCAGAAGCACCGTGAATTCATGTGTTCATTGAGTATGAGATTCTCCTTGTCGGTTAAAGTAAAACCTTTTGGAAAAATGCGCTGTGTGTCAGCGTTACAAATACCCCACAGCCCTGGCACCGGGTGTATTTTACTGCTTATTGCATTCTGCAGCTTGGGGAAAGGTTGGGGGAGAGAGGGAGAGTGAAATTCATGGTTGTTCTGATACTGTTCACTACTTTTTCCAAAGAAGCCACGATAGGAACAGAAATTCCTGCAGCCTCACATGAAACAGCCTAGAAAAATCAATGGTTAACTGCTGGGCTTCCCCTCAGCAATGAGTGAAATGCAGCTGGGGCACCGAAAACAAAAGAAGGCAACCAACAAAATACAACACAAGCCAGTGATAGAAGTAAGGAGCAGATCTCCTATAATGTTTCTATGAAACAAGCTGGGAGAAAWGTTTTTGAGATTGTATTTGTGTTGTTCCAAACTGCACACGTGTGGAAAGCTCCACAAATAAAGATACATTAGTGCATAACATTTAATACCCTAAGTGGCAGTAGCATTTGATTGTAACAAATGAAAAGGTTTAGAACAATTACCCCTGGTTTAAAGCAGAGYCAAGACTGAGGTTAGATCCAATTTCAGATTTACATTACGTTGCTTAGGGCTGTATAGAGCATATTCAGGGTGTAAGAGCGCTCAGTTGCTGCTCCTTGTAGGGCTGAGTGTCCCCTGCACATTCCGGGCTGGAATCACCAGCATCTTCATCTCCTTGCAGGCCCTTGTATGCACAGGGCAAAGTAATGAGCTATAGCATTTTACTTCTACTTTATTTTATTTATTTTATCTTTCTTTGCTTTGCTTTGTCATTTTATTTTATTTTTTTTTTAATTTTTAAATTTTCTTTTTTTTGCTAATTGCCAGTTGCTAATTACTAATAGGTAAGCCCATCCCTATAACACTAGCAACAGATAATGGTGGATGTTGTAAAAAATCAACCAAGCCCCTCTGGATTATTTTACTGTCTCCATGCACAACAGCAAGACAGAAAGATACTGTGTGACCTTTCTGAGAGATCTCTTTCAGTGTTAAAAGTTTTTTTAATGTTTAATCAGAATATTTGTGGTTTAGTTTGTCTGTTGCCTCTTGTTGTTTCGCTTTACACCTCAGAGAAGAGTCTCCATGTGCTCTCTTCCTTCCTCCAGGTAGCTGAAAACAGCAGTACGATTTGCGCTCTCAAAGCCACGAGAAAAAGAAATACTGAAAATAATTTGAAATGTGCTGTGTGCTTCCTTACATGTGCTTCAAAGGCAGGGGCAAATTCTTTTGAGATCATATGTATAGATTGTATCAGTTATAATCTCACTCTTACGCTAGGTTCTGAATTTCAGATGCTTTGCAACAGTTCTGGGAGTGCTGGCAAGATCTCAACAAAACACCTATAGCGTTCTTCCAGATAAGCTAATAATGAAAAAGAGCCTGCAATGAGCAAGCAGCAACCTTGAAGCAGTTTCAAGGTTACATCAATTGAGATGCGAAACAGCTAGACAAACTTGTGCATAAACTCAAACCAGCAAAGTAAGGAAAACCAAATCTGCTCCTAAAGCCAGGGTAGGTGCTTGTTGAAGTAGAGCAGGAAGAGGCCCATGGGATTCTGTGCTAATTAGGATATCATGTTCATAAAAACAGATAGACACATGTCCTGTGCTCTGGGTGTCCCTGCTGGAGCAGGGGGTTGGACTGGATGATCTCTAGAGGTCCTTTCAACCTCAACCATTCTGGGATTCTGTGAGATAGGACTTAAGTGTGTCTATAGAGCTCTACTGACGGCCTTCTTTTGCTCAACTAGGAGAATGATGCCTTCAGAAGGTTCACAAACTATTTGAAGTTACAGATATTTCATCTTTCTCATTGCAGCTTATCATAGTCTATAGTTAAACTAGGAAATTTTAAGGAATCATCCTCCCAAGAAGGAGAAAATGTGAGTCATATCTCATAGCATTAACTTCCTTTGCAATGAGGAAGTAAAAGAACATTATTCTGCCTGGCCTTGAGCATAGTATGTAGCTTCATCACGTGACACATTTCTAGTCTAATATTTTAGATAAAATATTCACAGAACAACTTTGACAATTGAGCAAAGTAGGTGTAAAAGCTTATGGTACAATGCAGGCAGTCAYGACTGATACAAGAAGTATGTGGTACCTTGACAAGCTGCTCTTGTTGCTGCTTCCTAGGGCTTAGAGAGGAGCTTTATTGCCCCCAAGTACAAGGCAAGCTACTTGCATCACTTAGAGATAAGAAAAGAAATTTTGATCATTTTTTGGCAGATTTTATTGTTAAAACTGATTCCTTTGGATGCATATRTTGGGCCATAAATCTCATTCAATTCCTGAACTATTAAATTGGCACTATGCAGCCTGAATGATAGACTGAATGGGGAGATAAGTTCTGTAGTTATTTAGAGAAAAAAAAAATCTAGACTCTTACTAGGTTAAGTAGTAATTGAACCAAAGGATATAATCACAAAATCACAGAAGGGTTGAGGTTGGAAGGGAACTCTGGAAATGATCAAGTCCAGTGCCTCTACTCAAWCAGGGTAATTTCAGGCATGTTGTGCAGGATCACATCCAGGAGCCTTTGAAGATCTCCAAGGAAGAGGACTCCACCACTTCTCCATGCAGCCTGTTCCAGGGCTCTGTCACCCACACAGTCAAGTTTTAGCTCATGTTCAGCTGGAACTTGTTGAGCTTCAGTTTCTGTCTTTTGCCCCTTGTCCTAACTCTGGGTCCACTGAAAATAGTCTGGCCTCATCCTCTTGACAGCCTGGGTTAGATCCCCTCTCAGGCTTCTCTTGTCCMGGCTGAACAGGCCCAGCTCTCTGTCTTTCCTCAAGGGCCAGATACAGCGGTCCCCTGGAACCTCCAGTAGTTCCATGTCTCTCTCCAGTAGTTCCATGTAGCTCCATCTCTCTCCAGTAGTTCCATGTCTCTCTGTGATTGGGAGCCCAGCAATGGGCACAGTCACAGTGAGGAGAGCATCTCCTCCCCGGGCCTGCTGGCAGCGCTCTCCCCAGGCTACCACTGATGTTCTTCACCACAAGGGCACATTGCTGGCTTCTGGTGAACTTSTTGTCCTCCAGGACTGCCACGTCCTCTGCAAAGACTTGCTTCCCAGCAGGTGAGCCCCCAACCCTGTGCTGGTGCAGGAGGTTGTTTCTCTCCAATGGTAGGACCCTGTAATTGCTTTGGTTGGGCTTCCCCTCTGTGAAGCTCCAACCTGTTCAGGTCTCTCCAAATGCTCCTCATTCTCCTTTATCAGGGAGCACAAAGGCCCCTGAGCCGTTGGAGCAAGTCCTGTGTTCAATATGTTCACTAAAATGGTGAATCTTCTGCACTAGAGAGTCAAAATTAAGGTTTTTTGCTCTGTAGGTGTCAACACTACTTTTCAAGTTCCAGTTCTGACATTTTCATTACTGTGCTGTGTTTAGTGTAACTGATTGTTCGGGATGTTGAGTTCCGGTGACGGATGTCCAAGCAGGGGAGGTGACACAACTTCCTGCCCTGCCATCCCTTGTCCTCCCGTCCGTCTTGTCTGCTTCAGAGCCCGCCTGCCCCGGGGTCCTCCAGCTCTTGCTCTGCATGGCAAAAAGYCTCCTGCTCTGCTGCTGCTTCTCGGAGAGCTCCCTTCCGGATCCGGCCCTGCTCTGCACAGAAGCCCACCACTATAAATAAAGTTGCCTTCTGAACAATGTGAGCGCATAAATACGGAAAGGGCCCGATCTCATGTCGTGATTTGTGATGACCTAAGGTCCTTTCTAATTTGCACATCAACTAGTAATTAGCATCAAACTATCACGTTGTCCTGGCACAACACCGCAGAAAGCTCCCACCAACAAAAAGGCCAGGACAACTTCCCTCAGCGTGTAACTAGGGTCAGCACCAGCTATTTCTGGTGCTTGTGTCCAGGGCAGAGGGTTGCACTTCTACAGTTACCTCATTGGAGCTAATTTTGTCCCCAAAGCTCAACAAAAGTTTAGGCAGGAAGGCCGCTCGGTGTGTTAATGATCACTTTTGTCCTGTTGTGAATAGTCGGGAGATTCTGCGAGTTCCCGTGGTGTGGGTTCTTTCTTTTATTATTATTTTTTAATAGCACTTTAGCCTAAAAAATGAACTATGGAAAAGAATAGACCTTTTTGAGATTTAAATCAACTTCAGCGGGGTGAGAGGAGGCCCAGGCTGAATCATGACATTTTTTCCTGTGTGTTCAGGTTTGTTCAACCATAATTAAAAGATGCTAATTGGTTTGCAATAGATTTGGAAGTAAGGCAGAAGCTGCACATCTTTTCCACGCTATTTGTAAAGTAGTGATGCCAATAATGTATGTATTTAATTGCACTTGTGGTTGGATATGATCCAAGGCTATAGGAGGGAACAAATAGAGGAAGGACTTGTATGAACAGACCAGATTGCTATTAACTTTTTTAATACTGCTTTCCGAAAGATTTGCAATTACTTCATCTCTTTCATTCAAGCTACCTCTGTAAAGGTCAAAAGAAAAAGTGGGGTTTTTTTTTGGTTTTGTTTTTGCTAACTTTTTGAGGTATTTTTGGACAAGAATTTCATGCTAATGACAAATGGTTCTTTGATAAGATGGAATAAAAAAGGGAGGAAGGGAAAAAAAAAAAGAAAAGAGAATTAATGGTTCAGTTAGGGATGAGCAAATGCTACCAGGAAGGAAATCAGAACTTGCCCTCTTTAGGTGCTATGTATTGCTCTGAATAAAATGTCAGTGATTGCTTCATTTTCTGTTAATGATGCATTGTCTGCTGAGGCTCCTGCAGCCTTCAGCAGGGAATCTCGGCTACACGAGGCTGCATTCAGCACTTACTGAGCATCCTCTCTGAGCTTGCTGATTTTTTTGGATTTGTTAGGCAACTGTTTTACACGTTGAACACCATTCCAGCCTCTCGTGGATTTGATTCCATTTCTGTTTGCCTTGTGCTGCTCTTCCCTAAGGCATCATCATTCTCTTACTGCCAGGTGTCCTTGAGAGCAAAATACAGGAATTACCARCTAGCCCTGGGAATTTGCCGTGAGGTTCCGTGGAGAACCACGCCGGCCTCTGCTGCTCTGCTCAGGAAGGAGCAGCTCCTTCCTAACTGCAGCGCTTGAGATAGRCTGGACTGCTCCAGAGTAGCTGCGGGTCTGAGGCTGAGCTTACTCCTTGAACCCTTCTCATGTATTTTTGAAAACGATGGTTTCCACATGATATGTAAGGGCTATAGTAGTATAGCCTTTATAAATATACATATATGYGTGTACCCACAGATAGTGACGTGCCCCTAACCCCGTTGCTTTGTGGTGTTTTCCCACCCACCCCCCTTGGCAAAGCGAGCCCAGGTGATCCCCAGGCTCCAGCTTTCCCGGGATGCAGTTTGTACACTGAGTTAGAGGACATCTGAGAAGCTGAGGCATCATTAGGAAAAGGATAAGCTAAAGCCAGGCTTCCCCAGAGCTTAAATTACCTATGTTGCCCTCCTTTGCAYGCTTCAGAAAATAGGATTTAAACTCCTATTTTTTTTTCTGTCAAAATTTCAGATGATATCAGAGGATGTGAAGACTTTTAAAGACTGAAGACTTTTCTGACGTTATTTTTGTGTGGCTGGAGGCAWCCACATCTTGACTGATACTCAAATTCCTTTTGTAATTTGGACAGACTTGGGAGCTTCTTTACGGGTATCACAGTTGTGTGTGTCGAGGCAGCTGCCTAAGCCTGCTCTGTCCTGCAGCAGCGATACCATGGAGGCTTCAGTTACGATTCTGAGACCATTAAACTTGCATATGTTCCTCTCAGGAGTAATGTCAGTGATTTATCTTGAATGCAGAATTTGGGATGCTGCTCCAAGTTCTCACCTAGCTGAGCCCACTATGGACCTCATCTAACGGCTTTGACCTAATCTAATTAGACCACTTGGTTGGGTTTTAAATTAGGCTTTGCAAATGCACCTGCCTCTTTCTCTGTTTATGCTAATGTTGTCATGACTTGGTTAAGAGCATCTAAGCTGGGCGGGTTAATCCTGTCTGGATGTCTGTATGCAATTCACATCCATTTGCAAGTTGCTGCCCTCGGATGGGGCAGTGTCCTAGCGCTCCTCTGCGGGCCCTTCTGCTGCACCACGCAGAGGGAATTTGGCAGTGTTCCCTCTCTGCCTCACTCCGTCTCTCCCCATCTCTTTTTGGGAGGTGCAGTTCAAGGAGGAGGCCAGGTGATGCTCCAGGTGATCTGCACGGGAGCCTGCAGGGGCTCCTCTTCTTTGGCCAAAGTTAGCCTTTGCCAACATTGTTCCTTTGCACCAAATTTGACCACATGTATTCAGTATCAATTCACAGGGTATTTAGTTCCTCTGGAATAACCGACTTACTTACTCAACTTTCTGATATGATGCTTCACTTGAAAGGAGTTTATTTCAGGTTAAGAGACTCAGTTCTTCCAAAGAATTCATTTATCCTTGATTTAAGCAGCTACCATTATTTTCTTCTGGTCTTTTTCTGTCAACTGAATCAGTCCTAACTAGAATCAGCCCGCATTGTTCTTGTACATTTGGCAGCAAAATCTGTGTATTGTTTTTCTGTCCTTCCCTCCTCTAGGAACCTTTCAAATAAGAACAGTTCACCTTTTCCCTTGTGCAGGAGCAATGTGCAATGTGTGACTTATTAGAATAAACAATTGTCACGTAACATTTAAGAGCCGGGGTGAAGTTATCTTGGGCACATTTAATACATACCCTTACCTTSCAGGCAGTTCACTCCATCGTTCTGCGGTCCATGTATTGCCTAGGAGGTAAAGGTCACACTCAAGTCACAATTGCCTTTCACTTTGTGGTTCTGCTGCGTGGAGAAGTGACCGCTCTCAGGTGCTTGCTGCCGAGCCTTTCAGAATGTAGTTCYACGAAAATGCTGCGGGTTATTTAAATGGTTTTAACTGGTTTCTTTTTTCCATCCAGTCATCTCTGCTGCGCTCATCAGGATGAGATGAGAAACCTCTCTTCCCTTGCTGTCGTGTAGGTAGGATAGCTTGGGTTTATAAACTATAGCTAGAATTTATGGTGTCACTTACATTAGAATGGCAGTGTAATATTTATATTTGTAGTACTTATATACATTGAATTATATGGGATATATCATCATATTCTCTTATTGTTTTATCCAGACCAATATGTTTAAAGCTGGTAAAAACAAAACTAAGCTAAACCCGTTTATGTCTTTTTTCATTTCATTTTCAAAGACAGTTTTTGAAGCAAGGAGATTGTGTAAAGCTGTGTATTGGCCATTGCTGGCGGATGAAAGCGTTGAAATTATGCGTGCTGGAAATTGTGTTACAGTCAAAGAATAACTCTGTTCTTTTACTGAGAGGCTGTGCATGTGCTTGGCCAAACAGTGGCTGTCTATGATAAGTGTTAGATGATCGGTACATATACATTGACCTCAGTCAACTGCTCTAAACTATCAATTTCACATCTTTTTTTTCTGACCATAATGCCATAATGCATGACATCAATGAAAAGAAAAAAAAAAAAAAGTTTGTTATCTATCTGAAATGGAAGACTCTAATTTCAAGAAGCTTCCTAAGATTTGCAAGACTTGCCTAACCTGCAGTTAGAATTATGAAAATACAGAAATAGTGTTTAATAACCTTAAGCTTTGCAAAGATGGCGATTCTGTCCAAGGAAATTTCTAAATCCTGGAAAATTCTGAGCTCTGAGGACTCTAGAAATTTCCTCAATTTACATTAATTTTCTTTGCACCACCTTTTAAGTCTAGTTGCAGTACATTATAATCCTGGGTGCATTTCTCTTACATCCAGATGCAATTTGCAGGTACAAACTGAACAAAACGATCCCTTATTTCTAGGGCTAGCTCCAGATGATGAAGGGCTGTGTGAATCTGAGGGTGTGAGAAAAGTGCCTGCGTTTTTCAGCTGTCAGAATAGCCTGGCTGTAATTCAAGATCTACAGCAGGGCTATGTGAACCACCAGTACCATGGCCAAGCTTTCATGTATGTTCTCTTCAAAATGAAATAGTCCATTGTTTATACAGAGCCTTCAATATTTGTTTGAGAGAGAAGATTTTTTAGAGCTCGTGTCATACTTCTGTAAAACAAATATAATCTGGCATCTGTGAGGCTCGTACGCTGGGTGACAGCCAGTAAACTCGAAAGACTGCCTGGATATTAAAGAACTGAACTCTGAAGAATTCTGCTGAGGTGCCATCGGTATCTGCACCCAAGGGCCCTGTGAACTGTCTGGCAGTTCTGGGAACAAACTGAGCTCTCCTGGGTTCCATTTTAGGCTTGACCCTGGTTTGTTTCATGTTAAAATTGAGATTAGCCATTAGGAGCTATGTCCTGACTCAGGACAGTGAAATAAACTTTGTTCCTAATATAAGGATCGCTCTCTGTAATGATTCTCTTCCTCTGCGGGTTGGCCAGGGAAGCTCTGGAATGCTGTGCTGSGCATTGGAGCGTGCCAGCAACACGGAGCGTGACAGGAATGACTGACCTGCCCTGTTGGATGAACAAAAACTGCTAGGTAAGAGCAGTGCAGACTCACTGAAGGAATGATGATAAGCARCCGGATTCGGTCACCTGTTCCCCTTTAAATTATGACTAGTCTCCTTTCCTGCAGTTCATTTTATTTATGGATTAATTGGTTTATTTAGTCTCCCATCTCCATCTACTGCTAGAAGAATTTCYAACTTCTTTTGCCTTTGGTGTAGTGGGTCTTCAAGATGATGAATGGACCTGGTAGGAAATGACTATTGATTTAACATTGGGTTTGCTGCCTGTTTGGCATTCTCAGAAAACATATTACATTATTCTGAGTTAATAGACAATTAGCAATAAGATTTTCATAATCCGGTTATAGCTGCAATAAAGGACAATTTAGTGGGAAATGGGGAGCTGAATATTGTTGGCTCTAATAGCACATGCAGCGCTGCTCTTGGTCAGCCTCGAATGTTCACTGGAATTCATCTTGTTGGTAGAGTAATGAAGATGGTATTGACTGTACTTAGTAAGTATTACTGCATAAAAATGAGCCGCCATGCTACCTAAAAATAAACCAGAAGAACTTTGAACATTATTAATTTTCTTCTTTCCTCTTGTAATTAGAAGAGGAAAGAAGCTTCAGTAAAACATATATRGAAAGGCAGATTGGAAAATGGACTTTGGAAGGTTTTTGTCAACTAGGACAATTGAATACCTTGGGTGTAAATCTCCCTTACCATTTACTTGATTTATTCATTTATGTTCCTTTGTTTTATCCTTTGTTTTGAAAGGAGGCTGGAGAGTTTTACCATTGTGGCCAGCTAGATTTTTCTGAGTGTATTTCAACACGGGCAAATGACTTCACGTAATGGAAGCCAATGGAAAATAAAGCTCTGTTTGTCTTCAAGACTTTGCTGGTTTATTCTTTCCTCAGCTAAGAAGATTGATACAGGCAGTAGCCAGCAGACATCCTAACGCGTGGACTTGCAGTTGCTTCCTGCAGTTTTCTTTTGAAATGTTCAGTGACAGGAGTGAATTCACCAGGCCCTGAATCTAAAAGCAGAAGTTGTAAAGTGTGAAAAGGCAGAGTGAGGTTCTCAGCTTTTCTCAGAGTTTGTCGCATTACTACAAGGTAAAGTATGGAAATGGCTCTTGGAGCAAGGGCTAACTTCTGTGTTTTCCTGCTCCCCCGYGGATCCACCAAGAACACAGACCAGCAACCACAGCATGAGCAGCAGGATACAGGCATCAGTCCGGGATTATTTTCCTTTGGAGAGTCATTGCAGCAGGATTGGCCTTTTAGCCAGTTCCCACGTTTCACAGCATCTAGCAAAGCCAAACTAACTGTACACGACTTGACCTGTTTGGCTTCTTCAAGACTGTTACTTTTAATTAGATTGCTCTAGATTGTTCTAGCCATTAAATAGCAGTTATGACTACGCACATACAGACTGTGATTTAATTATTTGAAATAATAGATAACTAATCAGAACAGTCTGCAATTTTTTAAATGAAGCTATGTCTCCTTTATTGATTTACAACTTATAACCATTTTTACGTATCATTAACTCTTTTCATGCTTATTTAATTTGCATAGAGGAAACCCCCATGTTTTATACTGCTGTGTGTGGTAAGCATCCACAAAACTATATGCTGCTAATATGAGTTTTAATAAAAATGATGCTTACATTTCTCTATAAAACTCTGTTAAATTGCAACTTTGCTGTAGTAACTAGCAATCTTTCTTTTTTATTCTATTTCCATTTAAAAGAATCACTGGATTTGTATCTTGAACATTTACTGTTCAGCCCCACTGAGTTCTGTCATTACTCCAGCGCTGAATGAGGTCTCAAAACTAAAGTATTCTGACATTTTGTCCTGCTTTCTTGCATAGTTATTTCATATCTTCCCAGAATGTGTTTCAAACTACTGTGCTGCAATTTTCTTAATACTTCTGTTTCTGTATGGCTCATATTTTACTGTTGAGGTGACAATTCAGAATATGGTCAATTAAATGTGTGAGAGCTGTTTATAACTTTATAAAGATTTATTAGGAGATGAAGTATCAATGAGACATGCTTAGATTTCCTTACATCAGGCAGGATCTTTGTCAGCACCTACTTAACAAGTGTTTGCTGCTCCTGCTTGGCTGGAAACGAAGCAGAAACTTATTCTGTGTGGCTAAAGATCGTTTCTTACTGAACCCATTAGTTATTCCCGAGGAAATCCCAGTCGGTTGATAGCAGGCTCCCGTGTTGGTGGTGATGATTACTTCATGAGGTCATAAAGTGAAAACTTCCCTGATCCTTGAGGTGTGTTTGGACGGTGAGGGCTCTGTCCCTTGAGTGGTGCCTGTCACGCGATGGCAGAGCTGCTGCCCACGCCAACGCTCCTCCAGCGCAGCAGTGCAAATCCAAGGCAGTAAATGCAGTGGAGCTGGATGCTCTGTCCGCTCTCAGTCGGATTTGCTGCTTTTTGAGGCTGCTTAAAACGATGCACGCTGTGTGCTTTGTTAACTGTCTGCTGTGAGGAAGAGGAATTTTCCTTTTCATTTGCAGGTAGCTTTTGTTTCCTGCACTGCCATGACCATCCACTCACAACTATGTGTAGGTATTACTGTTCTTATTTTTAATGGGGGACTGGTTTACAGCAGGAAAGTACAAGAGGCTGAATCATCAGAAGYGGAGAGAAGGTGAACTGGAGTGTGATGGTGGGAATGGTGCCAGGGACTGGATGTTCAGATGGTCTTGTCGAAGCAGCAATACAGAGAACCAGGACCTTAGAGCTCAGTCTGTAAGATCTACCACTGAAATCTTTCAGTCAGGGATTCTTGACACTGTCATGCCTCTAAAGCTAACTTATCGTTGTACCCTTTTAGTGGTGGTAAATTTAAGTCAATGGCATGCAGAATGCACCAAACTCTGGTAAAATCTGTTGTCTTGAGGATACTGTACCTTGGTAATGATCCAGCGAAGGTGATTAAAAATAACCTGTGCGACTTTGAGTATTTACCTAATTTAAAAAAAATGTTGCTTAGAAATCCTAGTTGTGTAGGTGGTGATGGGCCTGAATACACTCACAGTTGCAGCATCAGTGCATCAGTATCAGTATGAGCATCAGTGCAGCTCTCAGATCAGTCTGCAGTGTCCCAGGGGGTGTCATGCTTATTGGTGAGTGTACAGACAACTGCTCGTCATTAGCAGGGCAATTAGTGCAGTCCACGTGCCCCCCAGAGTGCAGCCAGCAGTTGATTTAGGACCTTCTGATGGTTTTCCTGTCCTCTCCCACTCAAAAGGAGCACCTTGCAATCACATTTCTAGCCATATGTGCATGTGTATCTGTGTATGTGAATGCATATGTTTGTGAAACAGGGATTGATCTCTTAAGGAAGAACCACCCAGGACACAGGACAGGCCCTTCCTAGAATACCACCCGCACAATTAGTAATGACTGACGGAGAAAAGCAGGGTAATTTTAAGGGGTTAGGATCAATTGTGAGCTTGGAACTGAAACACACCACTCACTCTCTAAATGTTATGGTGTGAAAAAGGTTTTTTGTGTTGTTTTTGCCAATAACCCCTGGCTATGCCAGSTGACTCAATGCAACACAGCATCATAGACTTAAGAAGAAAAATGCTGTGYCAGGTATTCTTGTAATTTATGGTAGGAGCAAGGTGAGGCCAATATCTTAGTAGATTTTCTCCCACATCGATCATGTCCAGAATGATTTCAGGCTCTAGGATAAGTTATAGCAATGTGCAGAATGAAGGAGAAAGACATTTTACTAAGAACTCTTGTTGTGGGTGTAGACTATACCCTGCCTTCCCCCTGCCCCGGATAACTGCACATTGAATGTCCTATTTTGATCTTGAGATAGGCATCTGTTTCTCTGTGGCCAGTGGTACAACAATTTACAACTGGACCTTACTGGAATTAAAACCTTTCACCATAAAATGGCAAAGGAGGAAATGTAGGGATGTGACTGAGGTTCAAAGAACACGTTCGTTTTTTGAAAGGAGAGGAGTCAGACTTAATTTCCTGGTTTTTGTTGGCATAGTTCATGAACAAAATTTAGGACTTAGGAATTTGCCAGGAGAGTTCAAGGATAGAAAGTCTCAGGCCACTGAAAATGATGAGACCCGTGAGCTAATTTACAACCACAGAAATAAGAAGCTTTATAGTCAATAATATTGCTTGCCAAGAAAAAATAAAAAAAAAAAGATTAAAAAGTCAGGCTTTTAGATTCCAGCCTTCTGTTCCCAGATTAAATCCCTGGTTAGGTCTCCTCTCCCATCCCTCCAGAGATAYAAAGGCCAGGAAAGTGGATGTAGACTATTGAATCAAACCCGCCGCTCCAACACGAATTTCTGGGGAGAGACTGAGGCTTTTTGGGCTTTTGATCTGACACCATGAGGCCTTTAGTTGTGTTCTCCTGTTTAAGAATAACTCATGGGCATTAAGATTCTTTTAATCTGTTTAAGATAAATGACTAATTATCAATCTGACTTTGGCAAGGCAATGAAATCCAAGGAAATCTTCTGTTTGTATTTAGGGGTATGGGGTTTTTTTGTCGCTTATCACAATGAAATTCTAATTCTCACTTTAAAAATCACGCATTAATGCTTTGGGTTGATAGTCTGTATCTGACTTTCAATTTCAGTTGCCTCATGGCACTTCCAACTTGAAATCTGAATGATAAAATTCATCAAAAATAATTATTTTATACTTTTGTGTGAAAAATAAGTTCTCAAGAGTGTTAAATACCGTGGCTGCTGTCTTTCTGACACCATGTTGTGGAGTTGCCTTGACAATAAAGGAAAGCAATGATGTGACTTGTTTTAAAATACAAAGTGATAGTTTAAAGGCATGTTGACTACATCGAAGTGGCAGCTGTTTTCTCTCCAGGTACCAAGTAAAAATTCCTGAAAAATTCCAAAGAATACATTACTGATTAATGGAATGGCCATTACTGGTTAATGGAAGTGAAATTTCAGAAATTAATTTCTCTTTAGTCGATACATATTTCCTTAAATAAAATCCATTGCTAAGCTTTCAAAGCACTGCCTGTTCAGCAGGCTGTTATAACCCAAACTCAGCAAAATATAAGAATTGGTGAGCCTGAGCTTAAGGGGTTTAATAGATGAGAAAATACTTCTTCATATGCAGGATTTCCCYACTAATATGATAGGTCTTATGACTGTTTTAAGGTCCTGGCAAACGGGAACATGTAGTAGAGTGTCTGGTTTGAAGGGGCCCAAATGCAAACTCTGTGCCAATGTAGTTACAGAGCTTGAAGSGTTTAAAATTTGTAGCTTTCTGAGTTTCTTATCTGATTTTTAGCTTCATAAGCAGAGCATGCAAACATTTTCTAACTGCTGAGATATTTGTAATCCCATTTTTAATAATAAGGAAAAAAATGTAAGCAGCTTATTTTGAATGACCTGTTGATAAGAGTTTCGAAAGATGATTTAACACGTATGCTGTACTGGATTATTTGCAATAGATTTGCCTGTCAAGGAAATATTTTGCTTACGAGAAGTCATTCTGTTCTGTGTATAGCACTGAAATTGTTATAAAATGTTTTTTACATCTGACAGTGTACTGCTGCAAATACCATAACATCTATCATGCAGGAGAATACTACTTTTCTTTCCCCATTTTCTCTGCCTAATTTACGATGTGTTCAGAGCTGCGTACAGTATAATACAATGGGAGAAGAATTACTTTAGTGCAAATAGTCTCTTCTGTACGATTACTGCAGTCAACAGTGTGCCATTTTCCTGTGTTCTTGAGTTTATTGAATATCTGATAAAAATGATGTGCTGTATGTTTGAGAAGACAAAAAGAAAAGGTGTGCTTGATCTTTGCCAAAACCTTTCCCTTTTACAGGAGCCCTTTAGAGACTCAAAATGTGTTATTAGCTGAAATTGCCATTTCTTTTATGGCTCGTTCAGTAAAATACTTTCATTTCATCTCAAATACTGAGAGTCATCTCCTGGAGAAAAGGAGACTGATTTGCCTGGATTCTTCTTGACAGCTCGGTTTGTTAGGAAGAAAATAATTACCAATGCTTATTTCCTGAACTACTAAGGCCTGATGGAAAGGAGGAAGGTTGTAAACAACTGCAAATGCAAAGCCAGTCTATGGTACCTATGTTTTAAGAGGAAGAAAATAAAGGCTGAAGAGTCTTCTGCAGTGCAGAGGTTTGACAGATTGCACTTTGGCTTTGCCTGAGTCTTTGCTCCATGGAAAGAGCAGGACACTGGGTGTAGGTCGGGGGCGGCCGTGGGTTCGAATCCCTCTCAGGGAGCTTGCGCTGGGAAAGGAGCCAGCGCTTCCAGGCAAGGCAGACAATGGATAAACTGCTCATCATGGATAAACCCTCGAGAAGAGGGTTGGATGGAAGATGGGCTGAGACTTTTTTGTCTCTTCAAAGAAAAAGTGTGGGTTTTTTTTTGTTTTGTTTTGTTTTGTTTTGTTTTTTTTTTTGGTTGGTTGGTTGTTTTTTCCCCAGAAGATGCCCACATACTGCTCAGGTCTCTAGATAAAAACACAAGGAATTGGGCCCAGTTGCCTGCCTGATTTTCCTTTTTTTGCCACGCTGCCAAAGCAAGGATTCTTTGTCGGGAGCTAGGAAATGTTCTAGTCTCAAAAGGGAGCCTAACCCTCCTTATCCTCTGTTACCTTGGTATTTTGTTTAAAAGAAGTCTTATTTTGAGGACACTTACTTAAAATGTGTTATATATGAGATAATATAAAATAGTGATTTATTTATATATGATAAATAAAAATAGTATATAAGTATATACACTTTCATTTGCTCAAAAAAAGACACAATATAAAAGTAAAAAAACCCTTGAGCTGTTGATTTGAACATTCTATTTAAATTCATATAAAAAAGGGATTCCTAAGTCTGTAAGTGTCAATATCCATGTTTCTGTTCAATTTTAAATCCACTTTAAAAACGTTTGAGTAATTCATCACTTTTGGAATTGAAGCAATCGTGCTTAACTGGATTATATACAGCTGAATCCTGAAGCAGAAAATCCTAAGAAATCAGTCTTTATTGCCAAGTTAGTGTCCTAATTAGTTTTCTAAAACATATACTTTAATAAACAATTCTATCCCTAGTAAAAGGCATTTACAGGGAAGGGATATTACATTTCTTATAGTAGCAAATTCATTAACAGAGCCAAAAGTTTTGGGCTCCCTGAGTAAGGGTGAGCGAGTTGCTGGAGYTGTGTGTGGCAAAGCCAAGGCGCAACATCTAGTAAAGCAGTAGTAGAAAGTGCACCCAGGTCAGTAACATAACCGTGAGATGGGATCAGRTTGTCGCATTTCCTTGGTCCTTTTCTAGCCAGGGCTTTCTCTGCCTTTGGGCTCTCCTCTCGTCAGGGCAATGCTGCAAGGCTGAAGTGCAGGCRAGGCTCCGATGCAGTTTCTCTCTCCCCACCTGCCCCGCGTTGGGAGGCAGCGTTAGGAGCAGCTCCCTTGGGAGCATCCGGAGCCACGATGGCTCCGTCCCTGGGCTGAGCAATGCACGCCACAAATTCCACGGATTCCCTTTCTCCCCGGGGACCTGGGATCCGCTCTGCGGCTCCGCTGCTGCTGGTGGCTCCTGGTGGGTTTCTGGAGAAGGGCCATTCGCAGCGCAGCGGGCACAGTGTGGGGTAGCCCTGTGATTTGAAAAGATAAAAAGACTAATATTATCTGAAAGAAATTATAGTCTGTTCATGCCTTGTGCTTTATTATTTATTTTATCGTATGACTTTTAAATTATTAAATTCAGAAGACGGGAGAATTAGGAGGCTAAAAAGGCAGTGTAAGTGAGGTATTTGCTTCTGAYGCACAGCAGTGAAATACATAGCGGGAGCACAGGGCAGTGCAAGGTTAGGGAGATAAGAGCTAGGGGAAATCTTCAGCTTTCCAGCTGGCACAGCGTAAATTGCTCCATCCTGAGCAGGACCAGGTGTGAAAAAGCCCTTTCCAAGGATGTGACCTGATTGTGCATCTTTGTAATGAACGGCTGAAAAAAGACATCAAGTTTATTTTATCATATTATTTTCCCTTAGGATGAGTTTAAAGRTGTTCTTTGGTGCCTTTTTTAGGCACTTCTGTGCATGATGTAGTTGCTTTTGCCTATCTCTCTCTCAAACCATGCTAGAAGCTATTACCACACCAGACCAAATCTTTGTAACATGTATAAAAATTAAATATGCAGCTTTGAACGAAGGCCAGCTTAATCTGAAGAACAAGCATTACTCTGGCTGGACAGTTAGGTAGCGTGTGGTTTCTCTTCTCCACCCCACCGAGGTCCCATCGTAAACTCAAGAAATCACATTTCCTTTAGTGTTCTTATAGGGCACTTGACTTGCTGGCATCATAAATGCTGCAGCATTTCGTTCCATTGCAGCAACGTCCCTTATTGCTCAAGGCATGGGACATAATGCTATGATCCTTGGACCCAGAGAGAGAAATTTAAAGCAAAGAAGGTCCGTTTAAGTAAAGCTTTCCACAATAAATGTCACTGGCCAGTTGCAACAAAACTCATCTGCTGTATTTGTGAATGGAAGTACTCATGAATAAACCAAATTCTTTATCATTCTTCACTTCCCTTGTGTTGTAGGAGCGTTGATTTTCATGACATTTTAACAAATAATTAGTCTTTTACAAAGTTTAGGGCCATTTGCTAACTTCTTTGAAAAACAATGTCTTTGTAAGGTTCCAAAACTTTTTGATTTTACCTCATTATTTCTACATTTTAAATCTTTGCCCGAATSACCATTCTCTCTGCTTATCAAAGCTGGCATTTTACAGAACGGAAGGAAATTGAATTTATATTGAATAATATAATAAACAGAAATTCCGTAATGCTCTTGGCACTATTTTGGGCTGGCAGATGACAGCCCTGAAGTCTGTAGGTGCTTGGCAGCTAGTACCAGATAACCTTCCTTTTGACCTAGTCAAAATCAGAGCTGGTTAATCTTTGCTTTTTATTTGTCATTTGGGCTGGGTGTGTGCAAATAACAATTAATCTGTGTATAGGGGCTGCTGACTTGGGTATCTGTATTAATGTAACTACAATTAATGTAAGCGTTAATGTAACTACAGCTGGCAGATCTGTGGAAACCGATTGACTTTTCTGAATGTAACAATTTTCACTGGAAATATCCAAAGAATATATATAAATATAAACATCGGATTTGTTTGTGACAATATCTTGAGCAAGTTTTCTCAATGTTGTGACATATAATCCAAAGAATCTTATTTTGCATACAGAGAAATGTAGGAAGAAAACGACAAAATCGCTTCTTATTTTCTGCCAGGGGCAAAGCAGTATCAACAGTAAGCTACTTAGTGTGTGCAGAGGAACAAAAATAACATCAGGATTATTGCAGAGCATTATTCATGTTTATGAATCATCTTGTGCAAAAAGACTCCCAGAGAAAATCTCTAACTACATTTTAAACAGGTTAGGAAGCACAGAAACATACCTAATGTGGAGATAGATACTCTTAAATGAGGATTCCTCATTTTTTCTTCTCATCTGCTGTAACAGCTCACCAGAATAGAACATCARGTAATTAAAATACATTAGATTTGACTCTCCAAGCAGTTAGTTTTGCTAAACAGTGGAATTAGTGTTGAACAGAATAATGGAACAACCTACAAACCTTGCAGCTTCGGGTAGCCAGGTTGTGACGTGGCAGATGTGACACGGTGTCATCTCATTATGAACAGATAAAGGTGATTTGGCATCTTCTTGACTTTCTCAAGAACTTTGAAGTACAGAACTCAGGTATGGGAATTGGTGATTGAAATGTCATTGAACGTTCGTATTCCTTTTAGAAACCGTGGGTGTCTAATACGAGTACTGACTTGCAAAAGCTACAGTTTGCAGCTTGAACTCATCTCGTATGCTCCGCTGCCTGTCACTCATTTAAAAGTCAAGAAAGTAAAAAGAAAAGAAGTACAATAACCTTCTGTTGAAATGTCTCTCTTTTCTATTTATTTTAGCAAGTTATAAGGGATGTTTTGGACCATTTCAGTTACATATGTCTTTTTTTTTTTTTTTTTTTTTTTTTTTTTTTTTTTTTTTTTTTTTTTTTTTTGTGGGCAGCTACAGAAATGGCAAAAATCACTCACCCCCAACCCAACAGGCACAAAGAAGTAGAGTAGAGCTCAGTCAGTGCACCCAACGTGAAACAAGGTGAAAACGATGTAGTCCTGTGGTGGCTCTTGGCAGGGAGCTCCTCAGTGTAACCAGCCTCCCCTGCACTGCTGGGCTGTGTGTTTAACTGGATGCTCAGGCTGGGGTTTGTGCTCAGTTCATGACGTTTTTCAAGGCATTTGCTGCTCGCGGAGTAGCTTTGCATCAGTTTCAGGTATAAACCATGAAAGCAGCTGCATCTGCTTTAATGCAAAGCAGAGAGAGAGAAAGTACCTCTAGAGAGAGAGAGCGCGAGAGAGAAAGCACCTCTAGCACTTCTGGCAAAGCTGTGAGAGGTGGGTCAAGCAGCTGAGTGATCATTTACAAATATGTCTGACGAATGCCATTTAATTTCACCACAGAAAACAAGGTGTAGATCTGTGGAGAGTTGCAGTCCTTCCGCAGCGGCCGCTGGGGCTGGAGCAGGGGCAGCCCGGTGGGCCTGGCGCATGGACGGCCTAAGGGCGGCCTCGCTCCGGCCTGGCTCAGGCCTAGCTCAGGCCTGGCTCAGGCCTCGCTCAACCTGCTCAGCTGTGGAGGTGTGTGGGAGCAAAAGGGTTCCCTGGAGGCCGCCTCAGCTCGCTGGACCYGGGGGGCACAGGCCAGCGGTCTCGGCTGAGAGCCCAGCCTGGCCTCTTGGGAATATCCCTGATGGACAAGAGGGACCATGGGACATTACACAATGGTTGAGGTTGGAAGGGACATCTAGAGATCATCTAGTCTATCATCTAGAGATCATCTAGGGCCTATAGGGAGAGACAGGAAAAGAGCTGGACTGGACAGGCTAAAGGAAAATGCGTGAGGGGGACAGAGAGAGCTCTGAGGAGCTCCTCAATTATGAGGAAGCAACCAAGATCCTTAAGACGTTGCAGATTCTTCTACTGGCCAAAATCACTGGCGTTCTGTGACTTATCTACATCGTCTTGCAATGCAAGTTTTATTTGTACTCCTTACTGGTACTGATAGCTGCTTTCCAGATCTACTCTGGGCAGTGACAGTACCCTGTGAGTCTCTGGGGTGTGTTCATTTATTTATCTTCTGCAAAACTGCTCCTTGATTGGACATTTGTTTCAGAAACAGTAGTGCTGCAAAAATTAGAATAAAATTTGTAACCGAAAAAGGAAAAACTTAGGAAAACACAACAAAATGGTTGGAGAGGGAACATGTATCCATGCAGCATATCCATGAATGCATTAAGATAAACAGATCAGAGCCTTTGAAGGGGTGCAGAGATGACAGCATTAGTACGGCAAATTAATATTGTTCGTTTTGCTTGTGTGGGCAGTGAATGGGCTGGACACAAAAGGTGAGGGATACATGGAATTAGTCCAGGCTTGACTGATTCTATAATAGAGACAAATGAGGCTGTTTTGGGATGGATGCATATTTAAATTCTAGCTATGATTAAATAAGCTATTTTGTAATGCCACAGTAGTAAAACCAGGTAAAATCATTCTTGTTGATTATGGAATTCAACTTCATGTATGTTTTCCAAATGCTGAATAGCTTACACTTTCTCAGGACCAGATGTAGAATTCCACAGACTGCAAACTAATTGATGAAAATAATGTTATATTTTATTTGTATTTCCTCTTGGATTTATATATTCTATAGTTAACTACTTCAGGTTAGGTTTTCTGTAAAGCACCCCAACATGCTTTTACCATCTAAAGAGTTAAGATTTGACGTGCACTAAGACAAATGGTACCAGTTTGAGAGTTTATTAGTACTCAATAAAAAAAATTATATACATGCTTTATATGCAGAAGCTCTCCCAGTGTGATGGTGGTTTACCTTGTGTTAATAACAAGAACAGTGGAGGAATGATGCATTTCCCTTAGTAGGTAGAAACAGTATTTACCTATATATGAAATAATATAGAAATGCGTGATTTTTCCATTTAGTTCTACCACCAGCTGTTACCACCAGCCGCCATATGCTTCAGATGTTTAAAAATAATGATAATAAAAAATCCCCCTCTACTTTGAAATGTGTTGCACAAGGGAAAATGACAACCTAGTACAGCTGCTCTCATAGCTGATAATTAAATTGCTTGCCTTGGATTTAGGAGACTCTAGTTTTAATTTGATTGTGCAGTTAGAATTGRAGAGGTGCATGGAGCTGAATCTCCTACATCCCAGAAGAATATGCCAAGGGTCATACTTTTATGCTTCTGTTGAGGGATGAATTTTCAAGGGTTGTCTTGTTGCAGGGTAGAATGAGATTATGTTCCCAAAACTTGAATTTTCTAGTAAAATGAAGCTCATKTTTTCCTAGAAAGAAAAGTTTCCTACTCTGGTACAATGGGCAGATTTGGCTTTCTGCTATACTTGACAATGCAACCCTAGCCAAAAACCAGAGAGGGAGGCAGGTTGCCATATTGTATAGCATTGTCTCAATAATGAAATTTTCCAGTCTTCCAATATGAATCCTCAGGCACAAACTTGGAAAATGAGCATCATTCACACTATATTTATGAGGTACCTTCAGCATATATATACTGAGGCTAAAGGCATTTAGTTCATATCTGAAAGTAAAGGCATACCATAAACAAACCAACAAGCCTATAAGGTTTATATTTAGAGTCCTTAGCTGTAAAGAAGGAAAAAATCAATATCATTGTTTTCTCTTATTGAATTTTTCCTTGGGAGCTTAACAGAAAGATTTAAGATAAACTAAATGTCTGGTATTATTAAAGTCTTTTTTTTTTGTACCCCAGATGGGATTCCTTGAGTAGTTGCAGGTCTTCAGATTTACCTGCTGCTGATTCCGTGGCTGCATTGGGAGACTTGCCTGTACACAAAAACCAGTGGTCGTGTGTCTGCTTATTTCCTCATCCCAAACTCCCCAAAAAGCATTGCAGAGCAAGAACTGTAAAGTGCTCTGGTTTCATACCTCAGCTTGGGAATGAAAGCTTTAATCTGCATCACCTCTACTTAATATTTACTAGAAATGCAGCTGCTGGCRTTCATAAAATTGTGAAAGATCCACTGAAAGAGTGACATATGAAGGCAAGGGAGAAGTATCTTTAACTTGCTGCCRGTCTGAGGAAACTTGGAGGATCGGGGACACTCTGGCTGTAGTGCTGTCCTCTGTGAAACTGTGGGAGCAGGGGGGTCAGTGCGGTGACAGATGGCCCTGATGCTGCTCCTGCTTTCCTGCAGTTCACCTCAGCGGAGGGAGTCCTTGCTGAATGAAGCAGCAACTTCAGAGGTGCCTTGTCTGTGTCCTCCTTCATTTGCCCTGCTCCTCGTGCCTGTAAACAACACAACAAGACAGCTGGACCTTCCCTTGGCCTGGAGGCAGCTTTTTGCTTTATTTCCTTGCTGTGATGAGTCATTTACTCTAGTACAGGTTAGTCTCCTGTTCTGTCCTGAAAGAGGGAAATGTTCCCCTTGCTTGAGAAAAGCTAAATGGAAAGAGACACACATTTTCCCTTCCCTTCACAGCGTGCCACCAGCTTGGGGAGGAGAGGACGAGCAGGAATATTTATTTTTCTCAGCAATCTAATGGAAAGGGACATGAAAAATTCACTTGCCTAATTATTTATGGCCGAAGAAAATGGAGTGACCCAGCTAGGGGAGTCTCGGAGAGCCCGAGCTGGTGTATGCACGTGCTGCTCTCTCTGCCTTTCCCAGGGCATTTCGAAAGGATCTGTAGCAACATTCTGTTAATTTTTACCCTCTCTTCACTCTTTAAAAATCTGCACAGACTAAATTAAAGAATGAGGTGACCCTTACCTTACTATAATTGTAAGTAGTTAAAAATTACTGGAATTGGGTCTGGCTTTTGGAAGTGCTCTTTCCTTTGGAAGATAGAGACATTCTTTCTCTGTCAACAGTTTTTTTTCCTTTAGAATTTGCTAAGCAGCCATATTTGGCTGTTGTTTTGTTMTTACTAGGCATCTCCACTGAGGTTTGTGACATCTGTTTTATCTAAAATCACGTTTTATGTAAGTGGTCCATCGGTCTTGCTTGTCCTCTGCACTCTCAGGAATGGAAATAATGCTTCACATGGTCTTTAAATACTCTGCACCAACTACATTCAGTTCTTCAGTTTATATTCACTCTTGGGATTACCACACTATCAAGAGATATAATAAATAGAGTAGGTCCAAAGATTTTTCAACTGTAAAATGGGGTATTTTGTCAAAGTGGCTGTTTCAAGAGAGTTTGCAATACGCGTGTTACTGAGGCTGAGGGCTGGCTTTGCAATGCATGAGATGAATTCAGCAGGTGAATGTCACAGTTTTAGGGGTTCCAGGATTCAGTTTTGTCCTTTAGAAGGGGCTGTGGTTTTCATTACTGTACAACGAAAGCATGAAATAGAACTAGCTTTTGCTGATTACTTTCCTGAAATAGAAAAGGAGCAGGGAACAGGTTTGGGAGCTTCCCCCGCTGAGTTTCCCCTCCTGACCTTGACCAGGAGGACAGAGTGGAAGCTCAGTGACACTTGGGAAGTGTGTGTTAGGAAGCGCTGTCCTGTATCCCTCTATCCCTGCAGGATAAGTGCACACCAYGGAGCAGGGGTGGCATGAGGCAGTTCAGAGGAGCTGCAAGGAGTTTGGGAAACACGATTTAATTGGCAGCCAGAGTCCATACAGGATCTTTGTAGCTGGAAGATGCCGTATGCTCCGAACCTGCAGGAACTGCCCAGCTGTGGCGATAAGAGCGGAAYGCGCCCTTGCAAAGCCCAGGGTTGGACAGATTTGTTAGCTCAGCATGCAGAAGGATTGCAAGCCTTTCCCAGGCACCTTCCCACGTGCACTGGGAGGGCTGGGTGAAACCAGGGTGCGTGACAGACCGTGTCTCACGAAGCACTGTGACAACAGAGCTGAGGTGCATCCTGAAGCACTGCCCAGCTCTGCAGTGCTGTGAGGGACCTGGGGTGGGTTTTGCCTCACCTGTGTGAGCATGAGAGGGGGCAACAAAGGAGATATTGCTGTGGGCTCACGTCTGTAACCAGGAGCCAATACCCCACGTGTCTGGATTAGGCCTAAACCCCCCTATTTTTAATGAAAGTTGCCACTGACGTGAGCAGGGCTATGCACAGTATCCACATTTGCTTCTGATGTTTACATTCTTATGATAATTACGCCAACTCTAAGTTATATGTATCTGCTGTATCTTTCTGTGCTTTGCATATTTTATAAATGAGATAAAGTGACCCTGGCCATGAATTACGAGCGCTGAACTGAATGTGAAGTGCTCATAGTGGGTGCTAATCCACTGCAGCTGATCTGCAGACCTGAAAGGCTCCTGACCCCAATGAAGCACAGCTCRGGTGTGAGGTCTTCCACTTTATCAATCCGCCTAATAGACCTCTCTGCTGTAAAGAAAGTGAAAAACTCTTATTTTACTTGAGGAATCTTTAACATATTAGTTGTATGAATATGCTGGTGGCTGGGGGAGTGCTTTGAGGAATTTAAAGATATCCCTTTTTTGGTTATACTCTGGAAACCATCTTTTTAGTGCTGCATTAAAAGCAGTTCGTGCCACTTGGTATCTGTGATTTGCTCTATTTTTGTACAGCTTCCATAGCTCCAGAGCAATGCCCCAATTTCAAAGCTACTTATGAAAACCACTTTATTACAAGTAGGCATTAATAAAACTAGAGATGTAGACTAAATAAAAATTATGAACTTTATATTGTGAGATAATATGCAAAAGATAAAAATAATTATCCTGTTGTGTAAATTGCGTATTTTCAAGGGTAAAATGCATGTCATGAATTGTCAYGATTAAGTATTCTCTAAAATAAACCATAAAGCCATATATATAATGTAYGAAGAGAAGGTGTTACATAAACATATGTTACATCTGTAACAACGTCTTAAATAAACAAGAACATGTGTTGTTGAACAGAAGTGTTCCCTTCAAACTGCTGGAAGCAAATTAACAGAGATCAATACKTGGGTATTTTATCTTAAATCTCAACAACGCTCATATCTAGGTATGTGGAGATACTTAATATCACACATACTAAMAATATTCTAATGTGAGAACTCAAAGTCTCTTCGTCACCGCTGTCTTGGTGGCTTGGAGGGTAAAGAGCTTGTGGTATTCTGTCACCCTCATCCATTCACTGTTGTGATTCCCTAATGTCTTCTAATCATGTCCTCTCTAAGCAAAACATCCCGCTGGTTTTAGTACTGCTGAAATAGCCATTTCTCACTGCTTTTTGAACCCTTATGTACCTCTGATATAGTGTTACTGCCACGTTGGAGAGAACCAGACATGTAACTTAAAAGTGATTACTAATAACTGATAGCTGAAAAATAACTAAAATCTTCTATCCCTTCTAAGACCATTTTTTCAAATGCTGTTTGCTCACCTGTTTGCTGTAGCAGAAGCATCTCTAGCACGTGCTACACTAACCTTTCAATTAATTACAGTTACAATGAGCATATATCAGCAATTCAAACTGTACTGTGTGGTGTAGCCAGTAAGCGAGCCCTTTCGTTTGCCTCCCCGCTGCTTGTCCATGTTTTCTGTCCAAGAGCCTGAAAGGATTTTGCTGGCTTAGAGGGAGCAGAGTTTCCCGTCACCAAATCCKTGTGAAGTTCCCGGCGTTCTTCCTGCTCGCTTCCCAATTACTTCAGCCATGGCCTTATGRTCATCCTGTGGTTACCAACCCAGCTGCTTCATCCCTAAATTACTTCAGGTTTCTCAGTGAGAGCTCTGCCTTGAAAAATAGTTTGACTTGAAAACTAAGCCTGGGGTGGTCCCTCCGGCTTCCAGCATCTTGTCTGCGGAATCCTGATGCAAAGACAAGCTCGGCTCTGTTTTATATTGTTTCATTAATAGAGCTGCTGCTGGGCATATGGATCGTTGATTCCCTGACTGCCTGGTTAATTAGCAGGTCCATTAACTGCACCAGCAGCAGCGTTGCCTTTTGGTTCCTCAAGGTGGGTGAGGGAGATAGATAGATGTTCTCCCTGACCTGAAGTGGGAAGATTTGGTGGAGATTTGGAGCGGGACAGTGGAAGGCCACAAGCTAATCTGATCTCCCTCTGCTTTATTTATTTATGTATTTATTTATGTATTTATTTTCCTGTAAATTCCTTGCAACTGCTTGCTATTGATTTGTGCTTGACAGATCCCTTTAGAATACATTTTAAACCCTTTTCAGTTCTGAAATGAACGATGGGACTATAATTGCACATGGAGAAGATCCTGGCAGCCTTTAGAGCTTTAAGGCTGCCATACTTCCATTTCCAGATTTCAGGGGGCTCACAGCAGTTTACTTAATGTGTTGTAAGTAAAAATTCTGGATGCTCAAGGGATTTTTCTTTTTTTTTGGTAATATTTACCTTGTTGGCAACTTAAGAGTAGGCAATTTTGTCCTTTACTTAAATAGAGAATTGGGGCAGCCTGAGATCCCTTGGACCTCTAAAGAATCCAGAAGAGTCCTGTTCTTTCCTTTTTGTTACAAAAAAAAAAAAAAAAAAAAAGAGAGAGAAAAAAAGCTGATTACACTGGCAATATAAACAGTGTTACGAGTAGTGTTTTGAATGTTTTACTGGGAATAGCTTCAGCTAAGGACTTAGGTTTCATTATTTTCAGGCAGAGAATCTGATTTAGTTGTCACATTAAAAAGGATTAGAGTAATGATACAACTTCTCTATGACAAAATGTTATTGAAAATCAGATAACGTCCCCTTTCAGACTGACTGTTAACTACAGTATTTTAAATAAAATTTTCCCAGAGGTTTATTTTTCTCGTAGCTTCTTTCCTGTGAGAAATGAAAACAATAAAAGAAATAACAAACTGTTAATGACACAACACTCATGCTATTGTCGGTTTTAAAAAAGCTAACTTGATAGAAAGGAAATACTGTTTCTCTGAAGGAAAGCTTTCTTGCTTCTTAAGAATCAGGACAGAATAAATTTGCTATTCTCTTTGTAGGAAGATTCCAGATTCTCTTCTGAATCCTTTTTCTCTTCCTCCTCTGTCCATTTTCAAAGGGACACCAAGGCACTCTGATTTCTAAGGCTTTGATGGAACTTTTGCTACTGTCTTAGAATCGAAAACGCAACGCGGCTGTTGGACACCCCGCAGGAAGTTTAACAAGGAGCAGGGTGTAAGGGTTTTGATTAGCGCCTCAATGCTCTGCCTGAGTGCCACGGTGCCACGGGACCCGATTTAGCACCAGCAGAGAAATCCACGGTCGAGCACTGACTTGGAACACATGGGCCAAACCCCAACGTTTGGGATAATTCATTTTCATGAATTTGAAATGCACTTGGCTGTCAGTGCCGGGTGTAATATAAATACTCAGATTTGACTGTAAGAGATCGCATCCATTTCCTCTCTTTATTTTTCCCCCCTTTCCTCTCTTTATCTTTCCCCGGTCGCGATGGAGGATGTGGGACYCGGATTTACCTGTTTGTTCTGGAGGAAGCGGCTCCTTGGCCTCCCCCTGCCCTGCCACGCTGCAGACACCCGGATCCACRGGACGGATCCCGGGAGACGCGGCAGATCCTGAAGCTCTGCTCCGGCCGGGGCTTCTTGCTCGGAGCCCGTGTAATTTCCGCACAAAGGCAGCTGGTGGCTGTAGCAAGCTGAGATAGATAACCGTCCATGGAAATCACCAGCAGAACGCTGATGAGATCCACAGATCCATCTCCTTCAGCAGCAGGGAAAACTTGAAAAATGGGGGTTGGTGAATTTGCTGACGGAAGAACGCCGGCATGTGCTTTATGTACCCCGAGCTCCCCATGGCTTCTGAACTCCATTCTGAGGACATTTCCAAGGGATGGGAGCCCTCCCGCACGTGCAGGAGCCGGAGGCTCTACCCAGCCCGTCCAGGGTTCTCCTCTTGGGAAACTGCCCCCTGCTCTTGCGGGAAAACATTCGGGAGGCTCCTCCTGAGGGCCCTGTGCCCCTGCTATTGATGTCATCGCAGGGAAAGGTAAAGGAGAAGCTCTGTTCCCGATTATCTTCACTTATTTTTTTAGCTACAGCATACTGATAAAGTCTATTAATAATAAAAAAGCTAGATCTGCACTTTTTTGGGGGGTGTTAATTATTATCTATTGTATCCCCCTTGTTTTGGTTTATGCTAAATGCATTTAAAAATCACACAAAAAATATGGCATGCATTTAAAAATCACAMAAAAAATACATGCTTTTTTGTCTTATTCAGGTTGGCCAAAATAGGAAATTTATCAATTCTTGAAATGGTGAAATTCTTTCCGTTGGTTGCTGTGGGCAACAAATTAAATAGTCCTTTTCTCCTATATTTGGTTTTGATAAGCATTAAAAAATTCTTGTTGTACTCTCTTTAGTAAGGACTTGTGTCACCGAAGATCCGTGTTGGCCAAGGAAGGATTAGAGCAATGACTGAGCTTTTCATACGCACGAAACGAAACAAATAAAACACAACCTTAATTTGTCAGCGCCAGAAACGTGGAAGATTGACAGGTTATAGAGTTTATAGACTTGCTTCAGAAACAAGATACGACGTTCTCTGTAAAACTCAAATGGAAATGCCTTTTCAGAAGCTTTTGCTGAGATAAGGTGTTATCTCCCTGATGGCCGTGATAGCCAGGGCTGTGCGGGACTGTGACAGGAGGTGCCAGGCGGCTCCGTGCCGAGGGACACCTGCTGGCTCTGCACCCGCGCCTGGATAAGCTGCCGCCTTGGCCTAAGCATTTCCAGCTCCACAACCTGGGCCTGTTCAGCCTGGAGAAGAGAAGGCTGARGGGGGACCTGATCAGTGTSTATAAATRCCTCAAGGGAGGCAGTGAGGAGGASGGGGYGGCCTCTTTTCAGTGGTGGCCACTGAYAGAACTAGAGGAAACGGCCACAAACTGAAGCACCAAAAGTTCCACAGGARCTTCAGGAAACATTTCTTGTCAGTGAKGGTGCCAGAGCCCTGGCACAGGCTGCCCAGGGAGGTTGTGGAGTCTCCTTCTCTGGRGATCTTCCAAACCTGCCTGGATGCAGCCCTGTGCCCTGTGCTCTGGGTGACCCTGCGTGTGCAGGGGGTTGGACTAGATGATCTCTAGAAGTCCCTTCCAACCTTAAGCATTCTGTGGTTCCATGATTCCATGAATCAATTGCTCGCCAGGCACTGAAGGCAAATCCTGAGCCACAGCAAGTATCTTCTTCGCAGTGACTCTTGTCACATCAGCTCTTTCTCAAGAATGGTATGTGGCTGAGCAGTGCTTGTGGGTCTGTGAGAATTCACCTTCAGCAGAGATGTTGCTGTGCTGGGGCTGTGGTTTTGTGGCGTGGATCCCAGTCAGCATCTGTTCAATTCACGGGGAGTCTCTCTGTTGACTTCGCTGGAATTTGAAGGGGTTTTTGAACTCCCTTTAATCATTGCCTAACTTAAAGTGTCTTTCAGAAGATATGATGCAAATGAAAAGTATTTTGAAAGTTTTATAGATGTGCCAACTACTCGACTTGCTGTTACGTGTCATGCTACAAAGTCCTGGTGATCCCAAACCATTCCAGTTTATATCAATATAATAGCTATAACAAGAACAGCCTTTAGTTGTAATGTAAGGAACTGAGTACAGCTATCTGAGAAACTGTGCAACGTAGGATTTGAATGAGGATGGTATTCCTATATGTTTCATTCTATAGCAACATCATTCTACTGTTTTTTGACGGGGACAGGTAATTGCCAAGTTTATATTTCTTCTGCATCATTTAAATTTTTAAGAATCTGAAGCTCTGCATTTTGTGCACAAATAATTCATTTCTGTCCTGTGCTGTTGCAGAGATAACAGTTTTCAAAAATACAGATTCTGTCCTGCATTTTCCTGCCTTCTGTAAAGACAACCTCTACTCTCAGTACAAACATCCTTCTGTGCTGCCTTAGAGGGCAGTTTTTCAGCACATGTCACTCTAATCACAACTTCTTAAGGATGGCCAGTGCTAAAGGGGAGAAATGGTTCTTATTTTTTTTAATATAAGCAAATAAATAATTGAAAGAWTTTTTTTTTCTTGTAATGCATTGTCAGCTGCATTCAGAGCTCATGAATTAATTCTGACCTTTTAAAATGGAAAATCTTGGCATATACTCAATCATCTCATGTGTTTGAAAACATCAAAATTTGGCATGTTTGTATATACCAAGTGCTGTCAGATCACAGAACCCTGTCTGTGATCTTTGAAACCCAAATTCGATTATATTTTTGTTGTTTTTTTTGTTTGCTTGTTTAACTTTGGTGTCCACCAAACAGTCAAAGGCCATCATCGTGTCTACTGGGGCTCCTTGCAGGTAACTTTTTGGCATGGCAGTCTAGGATTATTTATTTAAATCCTAAAATTTGTGTAATGAGTTAGTCTTTGGAAAAATGTTAAGTTATGCTTGCCAAGTGTCATGACTTAAAATGCTGTGTTTGAGGAGAAAATTCCACTTCCACTTATTGGCAATAACCAACTTTTCCAAATACATGTCCCTAATTTTATTTGTTATTAAGGAAAATAAGTGTTTGTAGCATTTTTTATCTCATTTTATTATTAATAAACTAATTAAGCATCAACTCAACACAGTGATTATTTTTCCTATTTAATATCAAGACTGAATGCAGATGCCTTTGAAGTAAAATTCAATAATCTTCACACTGATAGTCTGAATCAAGAGACTTTTTTTTTCTCTTTTTGATCAAAGGAGCAGCTTCTTTGTCACTTCTGTTAACACTGAAATGCTACATATCTGACCTCAGTGTCCGTGAGGAAAACTTCCCTTTTAAATSTTTTTTTTTTCAATTTGCCCAATCTTGATTTTTACTTTCTCCACTGTTCAAGCTAATCCCCCTGTTTGTCATTTTTAATTACTCAATGGCGCACCAACTTCGTCAGTGTTTTATCTTTTTTGAAAGTGTAAGTTCCTGTGCACAGCAAGGAGATGTCGGGATATGGATGGGAATATTAATTTGACAACTGAGCAGTATGATGGTTAATAATTCACTTTATTGCCAGTTATTTCAGCTGCTGTGTAGCCAAATCTTTTCCATGTTCATGTTGTAGATAATTTCCTTCCTTTAGTGAGTTCACAGTCCCATATTTTAATGAATAAACAAAGGAAAACAGATGATAGCATAGATGGGAGGGAGAAGCATGTTTCTATGGGTTGACAGTTAAACCAGGGTCCACAGCCTCACCATGGTCAGTAGAGGAGAAGGCAGAAGTCCTCCTCAAGACAGGACATAACAGTACAGGCAAAAACAGTTGCTTCACAGGTGCTTCTTTGTGCAGTTATTTCAATAATAATGCTACAGCAAGAAGAAAAGGCCTGCAAGCTAGCGTTGTTTTTCAAAGTAGCAGGACTGCAGGTGCGTAGCTGTAGTAACACAGAGTTTCTAAAGGGGGTTGTTAAAAGTAGACCAGGTGCCACTTTCCTTTKTTATTTCAAATGTCACAGAATCACRGAAGTGTCGTGGTTGGAAGGCACCTCTGAAGATGGATGATCCAGCCCAAGCACCATGGGTCAAGATCACCCATTCCACCCTGCTCCTTGCCAGGGATTGTGTCCAGATGGCTCTTCAGTATCCCCRGGGAAGGAGAACCCACCACTCCTCAGGGCAACCTCTCCCACTACTCTGTCACCCTCATTGGAAAGAAGTCACTGGCACTGCTGAAAATAGTCTGGCCCCATCCTTTTTAAGATTATTTGCAAAGAATTTGATAACTAATTGGTAGCACTTGATTTTAGAATAAAGGTTGTTTTATGATTGAAGATTATATCTACTTATTTATTGTACTCCATGTATTTTGATCCTAAGGTGAAAGGGCAAATAACTGCAGTGGAGGATACAGAAAGTAGARCTATTTTGGAGAATATCTACTCCTTCTCAGGTTATAAAGACAGAGAGTGGTAATAGTCTTGAATTACAYGTGCCCTTTCTGTATGGCTCGTTTGTTTGACAGTGAGTGGACTATTATTTGGGTGCTCTGTGCTTTTAAATTGCATTTCATCTGGCAGTCCTSCTGATTAAAAAGATCTGCAGAAGAACATTTGTTACTTGTTAATTTTATGAAAAGCTTGCAGGTACTTTCCATTCTCTCTGTAATTTGCTGCCTTTAGATAATGCATATTATCTTTATAAGTCCAGAAGTGTTTTCAGTTGTTTTAAATGGTCTTTCTTACAGAACATAAGAACAGTCATGGAAAAATTGAAAAGGAGCAAATAGAGAATGAGATGAGATTTGCAAAGCAAAATTTAAATTGATTTAAAATGAACTTGACTAGAGCTTCAAGAGTTATCATCTTAGACTGGAATGAAGCCCGTGGGCTTCCATGAAATAGATATCTTTATGACCTCAGTTCTTGACCTTACGGAATGTACCCAGGTACAAGAATCAAGGATGTCATTCTAATGCTCCTGCTTCAAAAAAAAAAAAAAACCAAAAAAAAACCTGTGTATATTCTACACAAGACTAACAGGAGCAGCGCATATTCAAATGGTTGCTCTTTTTATTGAAATACCAAACAGCTCTAAAGTGTTCTGCAGCTATCTAGACAAGGAGTCTTTCTGAAAAATAACCACACTGGGTGAGCAGAAGGGACAGGCCTAGCCTGCTGTCCGTGTGAAGTCGGGGCACAACCGAGGCCTGGTCACAAACGGTGGGCAGTGTCTCCCCTGGGGCTCACCAAGCCTCTGAGGCAGAAGCAGATCTGTTAATGTCCTCCAGCAGCACCAGACACCTGAAATGATCCAGTGACAACTGTGCTTAGGTTAGTATGAGCACTACTAGCACAAGCAGCAGTTGCTGTGCTCAGCAGTTCCTTCCGCATCTTCACCTGCCTTTGRTGGTAAGAGGAGCCAAAAGCCTAGTTTTTCTCCTTAATTTCTGTCCAAGCTTCTCTCCCCTTCCTGTGGTAARAGCAGCCTTTGTTCAGGCAGCCACATTCAATTTTGTCTACCCCAATGAGATGCCTACAGCTGACTCCAGGATCTAGTGAACTGTCAGTGCATTTCCTTGCTTACAGCAAACTGACTTTCCCCATGGAGACAAGTTCCTGATTGTTTATGAAAGTGTGTGCCGTGTTAACTTCGCKTCCAGGGTATTTCCCCTCTCACTGTGTCTAAGACAGTGTCTAAGACACTGTGTCTAAGGTTCTGTTGGGTGGCTAGATGAAGCGGTCACCTGGTGTGGATCGCTGCTGCTGTTAATGTAGCTGGGTCAGAGCTCCATGGAACCAACCCACAGGGTCTTCTCAGAGTGGCCAAGCTCTTCTCAGTGGTGGCCAGTGATAGGACAAAGGGGAATGGGTGTAAGTTGCAACGCAGGCAGTTCCATCTCCATGTGAGGAGGAACTTCTTCACTGTGAGGGTGCCCGAGCCCTGGCCCAGGCTGCCCAGGGAGGTTGTGGAGGCTCCTGCTCTGAAGATCTTCCAAACCCGCCTGGATGYGACCRGGTGCCCCGTGCTCTGGGTGTCCCTGCTGGAGCAGGGGTTGGACTAGATGATCTCTAGAGGTCCCTTCCAACCTCAACCCTTCTGTGATTCAGTGACTCCTTTAAATAGCTACTGGTGGGACGGAGCCTGTCTTAGTGTTACTGTTTTGAACCAGTCAACTGAATTAGAAAGACCCAAGTGTGCCAGAATAAGTGAATAGCAACAGAAGTTCGAATTTGCAGTTTTTATCTGTGTCTCTTAATATGCCCCTTAACCTTCAGATTTTGGATTCTTTCAATCTGTTCAAGAGCTATGTGAGAGAATCATTATTTTTTTCATAAAGAAGTCAAATTCTGTGGTTTTATTTTATTTATTTATTTATTTTTAATGTGAGGAAACTGTAATTGATTTGCATTTTCTTGCCAAACTTCAGGRATGTAAGGCTAGTGTTTGAAGCAGTTACGATACGGCATTTGGCCTTAAATACTACCAAACAGTAATTGAAAGCTGTGGCATTATTCTCAGCAAATATCTCGGATTTGTGGGTTTTGTGCTAGGATATTATTCCTTCTGCTCTAGGCTTTAGAACTACAGCCAGATAAGGAAAAAGAAGCAGCTCTGGTAGAAGCCAGGTCCTGTTATAGGCAACAGCAAATAGCAAATCACAGTTGCTTTTGATCAAGTCGGGGTTTTGGCTCTTGCATCTGGCAGCTCGGTTTTTGAGAGCTGTTTCAACATGCTGTTAGTCCCCAGCTTAGCTGCTTAGCAAACATAGATCTTGATCAGCACAGTCCATTGGTGCTGTACCCTCTGCAGGGACTTTTGGTTGAAAAGAGAATCTCATTTAGAGTCTTGGACCATATGCTCCGAGTTTCCCATGGGACTGGCATTAGCAAACAGATTAAATCGGTGTGTGCCAGGCATGTCCAGTGACAGCAGATTTTCAKGGGAAAAATGAAACTGCTAAGTGCTGGAGATATTTCATTAGGGTAGGATACAGAGTTCTTATTTGGCCAGTTTGTATGGAATGACAAGCATCCACAGGGCTCTCTGTAGGATATAGTTCTTAGAACCCTTCAAAAATCACTTAAATGTATTATTTTCCTATTGTTTTTAATGTTGATGGGAAAAATACCCCCAGGATGAATACAATTCATCCTTCTTCCTTTTTTGAAGTGCTGAAATTGAACTATTTTCATAATGGTTTTACAATAGCAAGAAAGCTACCYATGTATTTAGGAAGAAAAAAACACAAACCTGTCTCTATTTAAAATAAAATGTGCAGGTTTTTGTTAGATTAGCTTTGCCTTAAACAATATGTGGGATGCAACCACTGATGCTTTCCTTTGACCTTGAATTGGGTAGTAGGGAATAGGCAATGGATAGGGAAAGCCTTGTGAGCAAGAAGAGCTCTAGCTCTCCTTACTTACCCACCTGGGCTTACTTTCTCCTGTTCCTATAGGGACACAGCTGTAAAATGTAACAGGAAAAGAACTTCTTAATAGGAAAGCCAACTTAAACCCTGCTTTGTAATCAGTGTGTTGCACTTGTCTCCATGCTGTGGCTGCCACTGTGCCTGTAAAACAGAGGGTTCCAGACCAGGCTTGATGGAGATCACCTGAAATTGCAGTGGGATAACACAGGTAAGTGCCAAGATGTGACAGAATTTCTCAGAGCTCCTGCGAGCCCAGAAATCAATAACATCGATCMAAGTGATTTGCTGTCTTTATGACACAGGGGAGAATTGGAGCGAATGTGGAACTGGGCTCCTTTGGTCGCCTTTGCACAAAATTGCACCTTAATAGCAGTGATTGTATGTAAACATGCCAGGGAAGACTCTGTTTAAGGCACTTCAAATATCTTCTGTCTTGCTTGCAAAGGGAAGCAACTCCTTCAAAAATACTAAAAATGTCTGTTTTCCAATTCAAAAGGATTGCAAGATTTTGACTTACCTCAATAAACGAAGGCCCATGGAAGTCATCCTGGCTTTTGCAGTAGGACGTGTACAGTGTTATAGGCTGAGCTTCTTAACTAGAGCTGCTTTCATAGAGGTAGTTGATGGGAAGGGCAAAGGGAAGTGAGAACATGGACTTATTCTTCATATGGTTTAGATCAATTAAAAAAAAAAAAAACAATGGTAGGTTCTGCCTCCAGCTCTCAGCACTTTGGATGAAAGTTTCCTTGTGAGATTTGGCCTTCGACCACATTAATATTTATACTGTGCTTATCCCGTGTAATCAAATTGTACTTCTGCTTTGCATGGCCCTGAACAGTGCAGAACTTGTGTTCTTCAAATTGTGCTGAGTTCTCACCCAGTGAATTGCCTGCATTGATTTTCATATTGATTCCTGTTGAGATTCTTGATTTCTCCATCTGAATATCCTGTGTGTGGGTGAGTGATTCCCTTTTGCAAGGCTGACGTCTGCCTGCCGATCTTGGAGGCATTTCWCTTGCTGAAGTGAACTTAAAGCACAAAGCTCATAAAACTAGATTTCTCTCAGACATCTAAGCGGTAACTAAGAAAGAATTTATGCCATTTTTTGACAAGGCTACAGTGTTTTGGGTCAAAACAGCAGTGAAACTAATGAATTCCATTGGTATGCACATACAGGCCTGTCAGTTTTTATCTTAATAGTAAATACTGTTGTGTAGAGGTGACTGCAACTTCCCATGTCATACGTGAAAATACAGAAATACCATCTGGAGAAGCAGTGTTAAGTGAAATTAAAARCTCTTTTTAACTGTGCAAGATGACTGCACACACACATGAAATAATAGGTTTCTACAAGATTATAACTAATCTGAGCAAGTCCTTAGGATAAAAAAGGAAAGGGTGATAAGTATCAATTCTTAGCTAAAATATTTATATAAATCTRCAACCAAGTTCCAGAGGCTTTTGAAGATCAAGTATGCTTCTCATCTACCTCCTTAGACCCAAAAATCAAAACTTACCTTTGTATTAGGACCTAAGAAAGGAATATTTTCAGTGTGGGGGGTAAAAGAAAGAAATCCTTTCATCCATATAAACTCTGATGCACATCCACATTCCACACATGATGCACATTCCCATGTGAAAGTTGGTGGCATTAAAGCCCTGGTAATTGAGCTTTCCGAGGATGAAGTGTAGGGCAAATCCAGTGCCAACATCACCCCAAGTCMTGCGACACTGGGGTAGCCCATGGAGTAGCTGCCTGCTTGCCACTGAGTAAGTGTAAATAGCCTGTGGAGTACTGAAGCATTAGGATTGGGCTTCTTCAGTGCACCCAATCCAGTGCCAATTAGACAGTATATGAAATGTGCGTAGGAACTGGGAATCAGGGAAGCTAATGGGGAATGAGTGGCTGGTTTCCTTTGAGATTTTGGGCTCAGAGTGATATACCCAAGCTCTGGAAGGGAGCAGGATCCTGTTGGTGACATCCTGCACCTTCACCTTTACCTTTTGTACATGTCAACCAGTTTCAACCAAACTAAGCAAGAGTTTCAAAGGTATCCTACAAATGTCATGAATATATGAGGATCAGCAAAGGGTTTCTTTGTTAACCCAGGGGTTTGCATTATTTCATACTCCAGAATATCAGGAGAGAATAGCCAGTTTAGGAAAATACTAAGTCAGTCTTGCTCTGTATTAGATTACCAAGAATGTTAGGCATTAGACATGAAACTTTCTCATCACTGAATGACCCTTTCATTTAAGCAAAATATGCTGACGGTGCTGCTGTCCATAATAAGAAAGTGCTTGTTCTAATATAAATAGCCTCATCTTATCTGTGCATGACAGAGATCAAGTAGATTTTTAAATTTATTCTGCACCATAACATAGTTTCATGGTAACATAGTGATGAATTTTACAGTCAATATGCAGCAAAGTGACTGACCATAAGTAAATAACTTTGCTAGCAATACTCTGTGTATGCCATATGGGTGCCATAATTTATTATGGCTTGTGTCATGACATGATTGTCACCTCTTCCAGAGTGTGCTTAAGCTCATGCACTGCATTGTAACACGAGTTTAAACATGAATGATGAGGAGTTGGAGCTTGCAGGTATCCCTATWTCCTGTGTGAATTGGATCGGCAATTACTAAATAGTGTTCTTAAAAAGAAAAGAAAAAGAAATAGTCATTTATCAGTGACTTTTGGAAAATATACTACTTTTTGTATTATACTCAGCTATATGATACAATCTACATAATACTAGCTGCAGGAGATGGGCATKGATTACTGAACTTACGGTGAAGAAAAGAGATCCAGGTTAAAATTTGTTCCCCAACAACTGTCCTAACTACTAACTAGTTAGAAGGTAATCTGAGAAACTCAAAAACTTTTTTTAAGCAATCGTACTCAGAAAATCTTTGAAATTTACTTACATAAGTTATACAGTTGTTTTATCAGGCTTTTTTTTTTTAATATAATCTGCAGGAGCTTTTCTTAAGTCAAATCCCCCAGCATCACGTTGCATTCTTAGGGTGGAATTTCTTTGGGAAACTCCTAGTTTTGTTCCGTATCTGTCTCATGAGCTCTATCTTGTAGCACTACTGTTGAGTTCGTTCATGTCTTCGGGCCAGTCCAGAGCTGTTAATTTTGGTATTCACTGCTTGATTCAAAGCTCTTTGACTTGGGGGATGAAAAGAAGATGACATCTCACATTTTTTTACTTAGGGGTTTTAAAAACAGGCAATAGATATGAATGTATGTAAGAGAGCTATTTTTATGCTCATGTGCTGATTATAGTCATTCATGTAGTGGTGACATCCACAAGCTCAGTCACGAATATATAGCCAAAAGCGTATCTGTCACCTYGCTTGATTAGATCTATGTGAAATGGCTAGGCTTTATTTTGCAAAAATTCTGAACAAAACATACAGACACCTTCTGGGGATGGTGATTGTAACAGAAAAAAAAAACAAACAAGAAGATTTCTCTATTCCTCTCAGATTCCTTTCCTCCCATTTTAAATAAAATTTTAATCAGGCTCTTGACACAGCCGTGAGTGTTACACGCAGCATATTCTGGGTTTGACTCAGTTGAGCTGCTTTCAGAGAGATGAAGGAAGGAAGCAATAAGCAGGAAGGCAGTGAAGAAAACCAGCTTTCCGGGCTGAAGCTGTCCCTGGTTCTCACCAGCCCCACAGGGACAGCACGGAGGGCACGGGAGCCTCCCGCCCATGCCAGGCTGCATCCAARATACAGTGCTCACCCCCTGCCCTGTGGTGCTGGGATAATGTCCTTAGGTTTTCTGAAATGAGAATGCAGTGGATATAGCATAAAAGATGCTAAGCTGGCCTTGGCAGGGTGGCAGGGAGAATTCCTTCTGTTTTGTCTGTCCGTGGCAGCGGGCGACTGCTGAGCAGTTGTGCGGATTGTATGTGGTGGGAGAGGAGCAGGTGTGGCGTTAATTTCAATAACAGAAGTCAAAGATTTAGTTATTATCTGTGCAACTACTGGTTGTTACTGTTTGTTCTGGCTGACGCAGCCAGAATGCTTTTAAAACCTGCCTTTAAAAAGCTGAGGAGATAGTTCGCCTTGCAGTTCAGTACTTGCTTATGGCTGGTGCAGAAACAGCTTAGCTGAAGACGCTTAACGTCAGCAGATTAACCCCCCACAAGGGAGTCCAACACTTCCATTAGATGCTGCTTCCTTGTACACAGGCTTTTTCCCTCCTCTCACACTGCCTGTGATGACAAAATAGGGCAGAGAGCCTAGTCATGCTAGCAGAGTTGTTCCCTCATTATGGAAATGAACTCCAGTATGACAAAAATAGGCTGCAAATAAAAAACTTGAAAATGATCRTTTTTCTACATGTTGCCCTCATCCAAATTAATATCAATTAATATCTATTAATCTTTTTTTCCCAGATATCACGTAAAAAAAATAATAATGTTGTTTTTCAAGTTGAATGGCTGAGCAGCAAAACTTGAGGGGAAACTTATGTAATTTGCTTGAAAAAATAGTAACTGCTCTTCTCTGTAAGTCTCAACATTCAATCTCAGTCTGTTGCAAGCTCTGCATTGTGRTGTCTTTAGGCTACAGCCTCTTTGGAAGGGGTGAAGTAATGCCTGTGGGTGGGTGACCTGCAGCCCCATGGACTGCAGACAGACCTGGATATGTATTTCATAACCATCACTTGCTGCATCCTGGCAGTGCCCCCGTGGCGGATGAAAAGGGTATGATTTTTCCAGTAAGTGCTGCTTTGCCACCGAAGGGTAGGAATCCAGCAGTATGAGGCATCTAAAATGACATCTGCTAGAAAGTAACCTCTAGCTAATCTATCAACATTAAACATTAGCACACGGAAGGCTTTTTGTAATTATTTTTTAGCCATAAACCGACTTCTTGAGGTTGTAGGAGCTGACAGGAGCAGGGGACGTTTCCGAGCGAGTTTTAGYTTCCTCTGTGTTAGGGCTTGGGGGATGCATGTTTCATTGTTGTAAGTCAGTTTGTCCAAAAAGGAAAGAAAATCCAAAAATGTCTGTAATCACTTTGGCACGCAAAAGCGGGTGAATAAATCTCTTCCTCCCCAGTCTGGCATCAAAATTACTGTGTGGGGTGTTAAGGGGAATTTGATTCATATACYGTAGGACACGAAGGAGCAACCATCTCCAGATCCATCCAGGCCATCTCCTCTCAAGTGTCTCTGCCATCAGTCAATAATATATCAAAAGGCATCCACAGAACTAATGGGGGAAAAAAAAGACAAAGAAGCAGAAACACTATTTCCACACAGAACAGAGGACAGTAAAGCACTTTGAGGACTTCATGTGATATATATCCTTTTATAAAGCAAAACAGTTTGTGATGACGATGCCCGGGGAGTGTGGGAAGGGAGTCTCCCTCCTTCCAACAGCAAGTCGTGATAGGCCTTGGGATTAAGACAGGCTGAAGGCAGGGAGACAGGAATCAGGAGGGAGAATTTCCTACTGGAAATGATGCTGTCCCGAGAGGGAGCTTTCCTGGTAGCCGCTCACACGGGCGCTGCTGCCGGCGGCGGATCCTGCTTCTACCATCCCACTTGTTTGCTCCGCTTTAAAGTGAGAAAAATCTTGACTGCAGCTTGGGGCCACTTTCTGCTCTGGCTCTCCCAGTTCCTCATGTATTTGCCTCTGCTGCTGCAAATGTTTTCAGTTTTGATCTATAATTTTACAAAAATGTGGCTCTTTTTGTGCGCTTTCTGTTTAACGTGACGCTGCCGGGCTCAGGGGCAGAGATGTTTTGCCTCGGTGCCTGAGCTGTCCTTTGAAACGTTCTGCTTTAAAAACAAAAAAAAAGGAAAAAAGGAGGAAGTGGTTGTCAGATTACAAGAAATAATRGCTTATATTTCCTCCCTGTTCCGTTCCCGTCTGTTAGAATTAGTTAAACCATCTTGTAAAGTTTAGTATGACTTGGCCTACTCCACTCAGGGTGCGGGATAGTCCCTCTCACATCTAGAAGGCCTGGATATGTGAATAAATCAAAAACAGTACTCAATCCATATTTTGTTCAGTCTTTTGTCTTCAAGTTATACCCATTGTGAGCTCTTGTTCTTGTACAAATCAGTCTTGATAAGAGAATTTTTAGATGTTATCTTTCTAAGTGGCATGTGTATTTTTCTTGGACTGTGACATTGCAGATACCTCATACTTTTATGGATGGTGAGGTTGTTTCAAAGTAAAAATAACTGTATGTCCTTTTAACAGAATGATGCAGAATATAACAGAATTTTGTAAATGAAAAAAAATTGAAATTCTTCTCTCCTATTTTGTATGCTAGAGTTTTGGTAGTAATTTCAAAATGACTAATAATAACTAGTAAAATGTTCACCTGTGTTCATTTGCACTCTTCCCTCCATATAAAGGAGGGAAAAGTCTCAATCATTGATTCAAGAGAAAAAATCTTGATCATCTGGCAAGAGAGGGGAAAGAAGGGAAATAGCAAAGGAGGGATCTGTGTAGGGGCTGGTCCTACTGCTTCCTCCAATTAGGTGCCGAACAATGTCCCTTCTGTCCTCTCTTCTTCCTATTTGTTATTGCTATGGGCAAGGCATATAAGTTTTATTCTATATTTTGCATTACTCTCCCTTTCAAATAYGGTAACATGTATCCGGATGAGTCATGAAGATGTGACTTGAGGCTTGGTGTCTCTCCTGCTCTGAGGTATATACTGCTTTATTTCTTTACTGCTTAATGCAAAGCCCTTTTGGGGTATGTTTGGAAGTATCTGTTACACAAGCTGCTTAGGATTTTGGATGCAGAAGGAGAAATATATGCCCCCCTTGCCCCTCCATTATAAATCTTTTCCTTTTTCTCCATAATTGTCCCTGCTACTTTTTTTAGGGTTCTCTCTATATATTTATGATGGCAGAGCCTGTGTTTGGTAAGGGCCTGTGTTATATATTGTTGTGACTGTGTTTGCTATCACGAGGTGAAGCACTTACACTGGTGTTCAGCTTGTTATGATTTTATTATGATTTTTTTCCAGCAAATAGAATATTGTTTTATGACTGGCATGAGTATTTCTAGATACTGTTGTTGCAGTGTGGGTTTTTAGTATATTCTGGTGTGCTTGGGGAAAAATGGGTGAAATCACCTGAGACAACACCACCCACTGAAGCTGATCACCTGCTGGTCAGAAAGGCACGTGCTGAGGGTATTACAAGTTGGGTATTACATTTATACATTACAAATGTGTATATATATTATACATTTAGCATCAAAGTTAATTACATGGCCAAGATGTATAGCAAGGAATAAACTTAATTAAAATACTATAATTTGGGTCTATTTTACTAATCTTGGTTTGGAGTTCTGGAACTTGTATTAAATACAAATTTGTACTCAGATGATTCTTTTTACAGTACTTATGCTTAAAATAGACATGAGTGGGCTGGCATTTCTTACAGAGCATGATTTCTTCCYCTCTCCCTTCCCACCCTGTTCAACAAAAGTAAGCCCACGGGACAACCTGCATTCAAGTGAGTTCTTTTTTTACCATGTAAAAAGACTAGGTTGATCAAATAYCTATGAAAATACCTATGGGAGTGCCTAATAATTGTGCTATGACATTATTTTATAAGATGACTTGTCAAACTTACAACTGAGGTAAGCTGCCATAGATAACACTGTCACATCTCCAGCTTGCACTGTTCTGTCACCTCCATTTGGTGAGGACTCTTACACCTCACTGGTGGCATATGGCAGAACTCTTTTCAGCAGAGTGTGATTTTTTTCTTTCCATAAAAAAATTCATTTTTAGTCTTATCTCCAATRTTTGACTTGATCTCGTTATATGACTGCAGCAGGTACTAAGCAGCAGTCAGTCCTGTATCACCTCTGTATGTTCTTGAGCAACATTGCTTCAGAAGATTTCAGAACTGATTACGTCTTTCAAATGCTTTGATTTCTTCTTCTTTGTTTGTTTGTTGGTATTTGATGTAAATTGTTTCATTCCTTTATTTCATAGCATGGAGTTCAACTTAATAGGATTTGAAAATGAGGTTTTATTGCCTTAAACTGAGTATGCCATACAAGTGAGTGCTGCTAAAAATGTTCTTCCCCTTTCTCTCTCCTTATCCCAGTAGTGAGGAAGAACCATCATTGCTTTCCTACTGGGATGCTGCAAGGGAAATTATTTACTGTAGGTAAACTCATTTTTACAGGAAAAACAAGTGTGCTTTCCATGTGTGACAGTCTGCTTGTTTGAAAGGACACCCAGAAGCATTTCATGACTTTGAGATTACCATTGCATTACCCTGACTTCTGGGTAGTCTGCCCTCCTGCTGCGAAGCCCTTCCAGAGCACAGAAAGACAAGATTCACTGCAGTTTTGTTGACTCCTGATTTGTTTCTTTAATTATGTACCTGAACATAAAACAAGTAGTGCAAATGAATTTTTACAGCTTTTAATATTGGCAGATTGATTAAATCATTGAGGCTTATCCTTCCAAGATTTTGGTAGGTATTAGCTGCATAGTATGAGTTGTCTAGAAGCCCTTTTTCATCATAATTTAAAATCTTGTTACATGAGTCTCAGAGCCCATGAGGCAGCACTTTAGCAGCCCATTTTCAGCCTCCTCCTACTTTAAGTATATTCATAGCAACACCAAGTAAGTCCCATGGCTGCTTTTTGCAGTTCTTTCCTATGCTGTCTCCATTGTTGCAGAAGAGTATATGACTTTCCTAATCCCTTTATAGCACAGGACTGAGAGAGGCAACAGAATCTGGGTAATGACTCCCTAGCAGCTGCCTTAGCCTTGAAAATTTAATCTCTTTCATTGGTACTTTCATGCAGAGTCCAAATAAGAACCTAGCTGTCTGGGCCTATGAATGTAGCTACACCCCATGCTGGGCCTTCTTGCATCTCTRGTCTATAGCTGTGATAGTGGTTTACTGCTAAATCTTTTAAGGACCAATCCACTGAATTATTTAAAAGTTGCCGTGTACTACGTTTTTAGGAAATCCTATTAAATATCAAGCTTCTAGAAGACATCTCTTSAGCTTAATGATAAAGTATTGATTTTTTTTCTTCTTGAATAAAAGCTTTTATGGGCTTTCACTACTATTGCAAGTTGTTGAATTCACTGCATCATGGTTTTCTCTATGTGAATAATGTGAGACTTTAGAAGGTCCTAATAGAGGAAAATGGAGGAGGAAGTGATCACAGTCYACATAATATTTGTGGTGAGGCCCAGCCTTTACAAGGCTGGAATTGGATTTGATTTAACATGGCAAAATTATGAAATACAAAATCAGGAAAAAAAATAAAATTTTGGGGATACATGATCCCAGATGTGGGTTCCCTTTTCAATGTTAAGGTAGGCTGTAGGTTATGGTTACTCTATTGGGGGTTGTTTTTGACTGGCTCACTAACAAGTAAAGATGAGAACAAGCTAAAAATCTGAGAAATATGGCTTCAATATTTAAAAAAAAACTTTGTAAAAATTGGTTTTCGGAAAGAAAAATTACATCTGTGCCCATGCCCAATATCTGAATTAAATTTAGACTCTCCTTTCCTGGATCTTGTTATCTTTTTCTTGGGTTTATGAATGAGTTCTCTGCTATGAGAAACCATCCCCTTATGTTGGTACTCAGACTGTGCTCAGTTCCCCTACTCATTTTCTCTGTGATAAATCAAGTAATCTAAAGTTTTCCATATTATTGAACATATTCTTTGTTGTTCCAGAGCCTTCAGCCACTCTAAAGCTTTTTTTTTTTAATTATTTCTTGTAACAGTCTTAGCATCATAGGCCTCTATTTCAGTGATCATTGTAAGCAAGGTAACATGAAGGGAAAACTTGGCAGCAGACTGGCTCAAAACAGTAAGAACATATTTTAAATGATAAAGAACATATTTTAAGGAAATATGTGGAACCACTAGAATGTCAGTGGTCTGGTGATTCTTGGGTGGGAGTGCCAGTCCTACTAATAGCCTAGTTGCCATATGGCCTCTGTATTGTTTTTTTCTCTCATTTGCTTAAGGAGGATAATATTGGCCTCTACCTTACTGAGTTGTTACGTGGATTAATTTGTTAACATTTGCACAATTCTGTTGAGTATCACACATTTTATTAATTCTTGGAATTATTATGATTTTTATCAGGGTTTTATCATTTTTAATTAGAGGATTTGGAACATGAACAAATAACTCCAGCATATGCAGAGGCTTCTTGTGACGGCAACTGATTAGTCATTTTTGATTTAGCATGCAAACAACATGTGAATGGAATTTCAGAGAAATCTTTCATCTCTGACATTTGAGTTAACTAAATTACAGTTCCTGCTCAGAAATCCAGAGAGAAAACTTAATTTAGAGACTGAACCCCTGCTGCACCAGGTGAGAGAGCTCGTAAAGCACCAACACAGGGGGAAAATGGGCCTGCCGTGGGAAGGGATTTAGCTGCTTGTGCGTAGCTGAACGTTTGTAGTTGTCTTACAAACGGTGGTGAGCTCGGAATACAGCTGAGCTAAAGCCTCGCTGCTCTATATTGGCATTTTGCTCAGCATTTGGGACACGGGCTCAACATCTGTAGTGCTCTGCRGTGCATGACGGCAGCTCAGCTCACCAGCACGTTTGTACTGAGCTGCCAGGAGCACACGAGAGCTCACAGCACTTAGTGTGGGAGGGCATGCATTTTTAATACAGATAGTAATTATAAGGCAATTATTTCGAGGCAGGCTTAGTTGATGAATGGGGTTACATTACCTTATTTACTTGAGTATACAAGTAAATAAGGGCCTGGGTGCCCTTGGTGGCATTTAAATATAAAGTGGAGTTACATCATCCAAGACCAACTTGAATAACAATAACCAGGCAAGGAGAAAATGCGCATTAACTTTTCCAACCTTCTTCTCATCACCCTATGCGTGATTCTGTGCCGTAAAATGCAGGAGGGCTGTASRAGGCTTCTCCTGGAAGGAACCTGCYACCTCGGGWGGACAGCAGGCCRTGAGAGGTGCCTCTGCTTAAATATGTCACTTGAGGCATGGAGGAGCTGATGCTGCTTCAGTTTCCAAACAGGTTAGATGTAGTCAAACGCACCTCTAAGGGCTTCGCTGGCTTTATCTGCAGACCACAGCTGCACTGGTGATTACAAAAGAAACAGCAGGCAATCTCCTGGCCTCCTGTAGGCAAAAAGAGCTCTGCTTCCTATCCTTGCTCCTCCTCCATCATTGGGAAGCAGCTGGGTTGCTGCTTGCAGCAAAAGGTTGCTGCTCCAGGGAGAGCGTTGCCATCTTTGCCTTCTCGGTGGCCGCATTTGTGTGTTGAGCAGCCCTCTGATGCCTCTTTGTGAAGACTGTGAGCAAAGATGGGCGCAGGGGATGCTGCAGAACCTTCCAGAGCTTCCCGCCGTCTCCTCTGTTGCTGCCAGCGTTAGAGGTAGAACCAGCAGGGCCGGCCACAGAGCTGCCGCTAGTTTTGGAATAGCCATGAATTTAGGACAAGTTTTGGAAAGAGAGAGGCTGGTCTTGGTCAKGTGAAAGTGACTTCTTTAGATCGTTGCTCTTGGGGCCTACTGCGCGGACAGCGCACGTGCGTTCTGCGGCTGGACTGGGCCTCGTGGATCAGCTTCCCGGCACGCCGCGGATCTCGCCACCCCCTGCTCGGCCAGCAATGCTGCTCTGCTCTTCTGCACGGTGCCGGCATTTCCATGCCGAGGTGAGGAGAAATTGAGATCCTTTACAATGGGAGTGAGTGGAAAAGCTGTGCTTCAAAATGGAAGAATAATCGGGTGGGGAGTTTGAAATGTCTGACCCAGCAYAGCCTCGGGTCTGGGTTCCCCCACCCCAGGCGAGCGCTCCAGGGAGGAACCCATCYGCTGCTCTGGTTGTTCTCTCTTCGTGTTAACCTGCTGACAGRAAAAGCCTTTCCTGACAAAAGTGTYTATCAGAACCAGTGTGTTCCTGTGGAAAGTTTGTTTCCAACAGATTACCATTTTTTAACAAAATTCCTCTTTATTCGTTAAGTTCCTAAGCTGTTCTGTTTCCTTGTGCTTTATGAGTATAGGCATGACCAGGCTCCAAAGTAGACCTAGCCCAGGTATTAACACAGTGAATGTAGGGTTTTTTTTTTCCTTTTGCTTGGAAAACCAGGCTTTGATATTTCCKTTCTTTACCAAGAGGATGCCTTTCTCTTCAATTAGTAGTAAGTGATGCCACTAAATGTCATCTTTTTTTATCACTTTATCTCTTTTGAATGGAAAAAGAAGGATTAGAGGGTAGATAACCACATATAAAACTGCATTGCAAAAGTGTGCTGGCTTTTGTTTCCTCCTTCTCCTCATCTTCCCTTAAGTGCACYGCTGTTAGGCCAGGAGGATGTCTGGTCCAGCTGTCATGGAAGCCTGATTTATAAGTACAGTTTTGAAAATGAATATATTATGCTTTTTATAGCTACTGTCAACAACTACCAGGACAGAACAAGTTGTGCAGTTGGCATGGGAATCCAATGTCAAAGCTCAATTTAAGAAAACATTCTGCTTTCTTGGGCAACTGTCAGAGGTAACAACTGAATTTGGCCTCGATTTAATCTTGCCTTTCCAAATTCACAGCAAAACAACTGTCTGTTTGTGACACAAGTGGAAAAATAGATGGGGAAGAATGAATTAAGGAAGAGCAGCAGCASAGCGGGTTGGTTGTGTCCCTGATAGGGTCAGTGAGAGGCAGCGTGGTCTGCAGTGGCTTTTCAGCTGAGTTTTCTTTGCAAGTCAGGTGAGAGRATGGTTTGGTACAAAATGGTTTTCTTGACCACAAAAAAAAAGTTTGAGACTTTGAATGCTCTTCTAATTTACCCAGAAAGGGAAATGAGACCTGTCAYCTTAAAGGATGTTTTCTCTCATTTGGTTTCACCTCCAAAAGGTGAGAAATGCTGCAGAGTAGAGAGGGGATTGATACGGGGATGTGCGTGACCAAGATGGACTGTCACCTTGGGGTGGGCAGAGCAGTTCATGTGATGGGAGCCCTACCTGGGCGTTAGGAAAACTAGGATAAACTCTGGTTTCCAGGGAGCATGAGGGCAACAGCAGCTGTCAGCTTGAGGATCAGAAGCACCACTTATTTCAGCATACACTGCTGTTGCCACCAATAGGGCAGATAGATGGTTTATTAAATACAGCCCTATAACAGAAAGCTTTTYATCAGCTGGCAGGCAAGCGAATTACTGGCTGGATGATGTGTGAAGAGACTGACAATGCAGCACTCTGGAGTGGGAGAGGGAGAAAATGGCCCAAATTACCCGTATAGAGCTAACTAGTGGAGCCAAGTTGTGCCTCCACTCTGACCTATGGATTTTCAAAAAGAGAATCATTACTTYTATCACAGATTTCTCTGACCTACAGTTGATACTGGAAAGGCACCTCATTAGATTGGTAGCAGCGTGTGCTCAAAGCATGGGAGAAATATTGTCAAAAGGACTTCACCTGCCTGCCCTCTCTTTTGAAGTATAATAGGAACTTAACTTCAGCTCTGCAAGTAATTATCTCTTTATTTTAGCATCCTTGATCATAGCTATCACTAGACAAAGGCATCTTCCATTCCCTTCTCTGCCTGTGTGCATGGGACATCATTGTATAAGGAGATATTTTGCATAAGCAGATGCACATGGTATCCTAAATCAAGATATACCCTCAATACTCTGCTTCCAGAAAGAAACTGGTTTTAACATAAAACAAAAGTACAGCTAATACTTTATTTTCCTGTTTATTCCACACTAATTTAAAACAATACTTACTGTGAAATCTCTTTTGCTTTATGTAGCTTTCAGTGGGTATTTTCTTTAGTTTCGGTTGTTCCAGGTTATCCAGCAACTTGAATTTATGCAAAGTTCAAAAGCCCTGATCATTGAAGCTGAGTTATATAAGCAGCTGTATGTCCATGTGAGCAAACGTGAAGAATCAGAGAAGGAATCTCAAAAATTTTCAAGTCTGAGATGCTAAGCAGAGGATATTCTGAAACTTGAAAAGTTGATTTTATATTTACTTAGATTGTGAAACCGATTTTTGCACAAAGGGAACATAGTGGAAAAAATCAATTTTTATACAATGAATTGTTTTTCTGACATAATGCCCAATTGAGATAAAACATCAATGTCAATACTTTGAAACTGTCTACAAGTTCTTCAACATCGTCGCCAAAACAGGCGTGATCCTATGAAATCTTTTTGTTGCAGTTTTTTCAGTTAGCACAAAATATCACCAAAACATATCTATTTTCATTTCATRAATGTAGAAAAATCATTTTTTTCTCTTATTTCAGAGAGTGATCAGTGGCTGCTGTAGAGCATGATTAAATTAGTCCTTCCACTCATCAGATCTAAGTCCTACTTTTTAACTAACATTTTTAATGATATGTTTCATATGATTTTGATTCACTGCAAGAACAGTTAATAGTTAATTTACCTTGTCATTCAATACTTTTTTTTTAATTTTGCCTCTGATTGGCCAGTGGCTCTTCCACTGCTGTCTTGCACTGCCGTCCTAAGCAGTGGTTCCCATGCAAAACTCTCTCTTCTACAACTACAGATGGCCTTAAAACCTCTGCAGCTTAATGAGCAAGCCTAGGAGGGCTGCCCTTAAGGCTGTGCTYAGCCAGGGGCTGGGCTCTTCCCTCGTGTTCACCCGCATCCTCCTTGTGATCACACTGTGCCTGGCCTCAATGTTCCTCTCTAGCGTGGGGTGCTCTGTGYGTGGACAGATTGTGCTGGGCTGTAGAAACAACCAAAACAGAAGCCCTGCCCCAAAGAAGTGTAAAATGTGCTCCTGAAATGAGAGGGATCACACAGTAATGGATGGGTGGCAAGTATGAGGGAAAACGAGGTGCTGCTGGGGAGCCTTGGAGGCAGCAGGTTCAGTGACTAAGGGCCCATCCTTTCTTGGCTCTCTTTTAGCTTCCCAAAAAATATGTTAACTTTAAAAAGCCTGTAAAAGGATGTTCCTCTAAGGACATGTTCACAAATAACACTTGCTCCTGAAGGAAAGGATGTGGACTGTGATCTGCAATATAAATAATAATAAGGTAACGATGCCSTATGTGTATTCAGGTATGGAAAGGAAGATGGAAATGGAAGACTGGTGTTGTGCACGTTGTATTAAGGCAGTGTGCAGACCCACRTTTTTATCATGTGTGTGTCTAAAATACCTATATCCATACTGTCAAGGCGGGTACTAACAGTAGCTGTAAGCAGTCCTATGAGCTGTGCAGAGATTGCTGCCAGATGGGGCTCTGCAGCACCCCAAGGTACCTGGGGCCCTTCCCACGCGCCTGCAGCTGCGGGGCCACCAGCGCACCACTGACCCCGGGCCTGCCCAAGGCTCCCAATCCAGGTCTTGTGTGTGTCTGTGTGTGATTTATTTTGTACCCTGCAGTTCTAGGTGTGGTTGTGTGACGCTTCCTCAGATGTGGTCTAGCGAGCTAGCAAATCTATTGTTGGTTTGGGGAGGTTTCCCTGGCACCTTGGGTGTTTGTGAGGAAGGGTGCAGGAGGTTGCAAACAAAAGGAAATGTTTGGTTGCCTTGTCGAGACAGAATGTATTTAGAGTGCTATATTTTGACTAAAATCCTTGAAATAGTTGTCTTACCCTACTTAGGTGGGTTTAAATTAGAAATCACAGTAATTTGAGGTTTTTCTTAGTTTTGCATTGCCAGGGCTGCCTTCGCTCCTACTGCTCTTGCAATAGCACCTTCAAAATCCTCCCACTGTCGGACTCTCAGTGTTGCAGTATGAAGCACTCCCTGCCCCAAGGAATTTGCTCAAAAAGCTGGGGGAAAAAATGGGAAAGGGAAAAGCTCAGGCTGAGGAGTTGGAGCTGCTTTTCTGACCGCAGGGCCCTGGCTACCCCGAGAGGGCTCCGATTGCCTTAAAGCCCAGGGCTGCACTTCTCATGAGCAGCAAAGCTCATTGGACTGCAAGGTCAGGCTACATCTATCTGGGGCCGTAACCCCCTCCGTCACACCTGAGACATCTGAGAATCAATCTAGGAATGGGAGCGTTTTCCTCAYGGCCAGCCTTGTTGCAGCCCGTTCTCAAGCAAATATTTACCGGGACTGTGTCACGATCAGGTTCATTGCAGTTACGAGTCAAATGCATCATTTAATTCTATCGCAAATAGGGCTTATGGTCTGGAATCAATACAGCTTTCTAATTCTTAAATTGTTTGTTTTATTGCTTTTTCCATTTGTCTGGGGACTGATTTCAGTCGCTTTGGCTATTGCACAGCACAGCGATAGGACTTTTTTTATTTTTGTGGCGTTCATCAGCGCCTGGGAAGAGATGAGAGCTTGGTGTGTTTGTGAAGGTGCCCCGTGAGAGGGAAGGCAGTGACTTAGGGCCCGTTCTGGAGGGAAGCGCAGGCCCCTCCTGCACGGTTGGGATTCTCCTGCAGCCTCCCTGCGCGGGCCAAGGCCACGTGGGGCTCCCTCGGTTTGCATTTATCCTCCCTGGTGCGCTGCCTGTTCTGCTGCTGCTGGGTGAACCCACACAGGCCTCACATGCGAGCTCTTGGCCACAGTTTGCTTCACCAAGCCCATTTCCAGGAGTGAGCAGCTATTTTAAAATCGACATTTTATCATTCCTGAAGTTCACATCTGGGTGGTTCCCAAGCAAACGCTTCAGTAGTGAGAACTGCTCGCTGTGATCTGTCGTTCTCCATGTGAGCAGCAAATGGAGCTGGTGGAAAGCTCTTCCTGAGCAGAATGATACGGCCTCCGTGCTCTTCCAGGCTAGTGGCAGCAAGGCTGCAGGTGCCTCTGCTTTGCTCTCCCCATCCCTGTCCAAGGCTGGCTGCCTTTCTCCTGCTGTAAGGACATTGTGGTGAAGTGGAATCCGCACCTAAGGTTTAATTAAATGTAACTGTGAATGTAATTTCAAATCTGTGAATGCGCAGCTGCTGTATCCTGTAGAATGAAGCTCTGTAATTCTGCATTTCCAGAATTTGCTCCTGGGGTTTTTTGTCTTTAAAAAGAATATATATATTCTTCTTTTTGCTGTCTGATGTAGCATTTGGGGGCACTGGGATTACTGCTCAGGATGTTTCCTGCATGTGCCATGTCAATGAGTCCTGGCAGGACTCGAGGCCTAAGGACCCCTCAGCTTGCTGCAGCCCCGGCGCACCGCGCAGGCTGCTGGGCTCCCAGGAATCAAAGAGCTTTCTTTAGTCCTGCGCTGGCCTGGACACAAGTCGTGTTTTGCCCCCGGAAAAGAGGTCAGTGAAATTCCTGAAAGGCAGCTRCTCTCTTGTTAATACTGCTTTAGATAAGTATGGTGGCACAAAGCACTGTTCGTGATAGGAGCTGGTTTCACCCAACAGTTTTGTATCGTGTGGGGTTATTTTAATTTATTTAATAATTGAGCATGCTACCTTAAATACCTTAAAAAAAAAAAAAATAGAGAGAGATTGTCATGTGCATGATAGTCTTACAACCAGAGAAATCTTTAAGGTGACTCAAACCCTTATCCGAGGATGTGGCTCCTTTACCGCTTCCCTCTTCTCATCCACCCTGCTGGCAGCCTACTGGAGACGAAGACATCCCCACGTGGATGTTGTTTCATTCACACAAGGTAGCCTCCGAGCTGATGATTTAGCTGGTTCAGTGGCAGTTTCTATTAGCACGCTTAATGCTCGTGATTGAAGATGCTCAGGGCAGAGCCCTGCTGCAGCTGGTGTGTTCCCGCGCCCGCTCTGCTCCCTGCAAGACAGGGAAGCAGCAGATAAATCCCACTGCACGAAGTACATGCTTTCCACTAGCAAGAGAGAGAGGGGAAAAGCACCTGCCTGCTTTCCTGGGAGGTTGTTAGCCTCTTGATGGGAAGAGCTTTGTCGCTTGTTTGTCATTTTAAGTGGCAGCATCAAATGAGTGATCAGGCAGGCTCTTTGTTACAGCCTCAACAGATGAGCGAGCTGGTCACAGTTCCAGCACATATATTAACTTTGCAGCTGAAACAAATTTGTCTGAGTGTCTGTGCCTGGGCTGGATGCGGCTCCGCTGTTCTGCTGCGGCCRCTTGCGTGCCCGGCTGTGCAGTGAACGTGGCGCCTGTCGCTGTGTGCAGCGAGGAACGAAAGCAGAGCTAGYAGCGTCCCTAACTGCCCAAGAGCAGCCTGGGTTTGCTACCCGGTTATTATAAACCCGGCTGCATCTTTGGGTGGCTGTGTCTGCGGCAGGGGATATCACAATTGAAAGGGCAATTCTGAGACTTTCCTCTGTTCGGAACCCATGGGCATTGGGAGACCCCCGACGCAGCGTTTCTCCACAGAAATGGGGCTGGCTGCTACTTGGCTGGTCATCTTTCAGTATTTTTCCAGTACAACCACGCGCTTTAGTCACTGGCATCCGTGAACAGTTGTTTCAGCAGGTCCAATCATCAAAATATTTCCAAGGGTAATTTCAGAAAGTGAGCTTTTTGCATGAGTTTCAGCATTTATTTTATTTAGGTAAGATGTGCACAAATGTGCCGCTGGATTCAGGTTCAGTTGTGCATTTGAGAGGAGGTRGAAAGAGGAGGCATTTTTAGCATTTCACCAACCATTGCCTCTCACGCTCCTTTTCTGTGCCACTCTGTCTTGTGAGAGTTTCAGCAGCATTACGGGTGCATTGTCATTTCCACATCATCCAGCACTAAAATTAATTGCATTGCATTTTTATTTCATCCTAGCATTTTGAATCCTAGCATTTCATCCTATTTCATCTTAGCATTTTAATTCCAAATTTCTGCAGGATCTCAGAAGGTCCCTCCTGGAGACAAGTTTGCTAGCAGGGCGAGAGCTTTGCAGAAGGACAGCGCTTCCATGCTAATGGTATTACAATGTGCATCCCAGACACATACATCCCTTTATAAATATATGGTAGTTAGAATGTCCATATAATTGCAACATGTTCATAAGTGGCACTGTGTTATAGCATGAATATGAAAAAGAGGTTGGTAGATAGAAAGATGTCTTGTTGGTCAAGTGTGCAAGCTGTGTACCCTTGAGAAAGCAGTTCTTAGCATCTCAGTCTTTGCCTGGATATCTTGTAGGATTCCTGCTCCAATCTAATACTGTTCTTGAAAGGTTCCCACTGTAGCATGAGCAGTTAAGCAGCTGTAGCTTAAAGCTCTTAGCATTTGCTCGTGTGTGTCTTTGCTTATATTTAGCAAGCAAAGGATTGCTTCCAGCTATCACCCCTGCAGTCAGGTGTACTGTGTGATTTGCAACTTCTTTGGAGAGAATCTCTAGTGGAAATTTCTCTTTTATCTGAATCCTGATTCATTTTATTCATTAAAAAAAAAATAAAAAAACTGCGCCTGCCTACATGCTATATGCAAGCAAATTTCTCAATTATACTGGTCTTTATTCTAAAACAAGTGATTCTTGGCCAGATTTCTGTATCATTTATCCCTTCAAAAAGGAAAAAAAGAAGAGCCCCGTTTTAGGTTTTCTTTCTTAAATGGCCACAGTTCTGTGTCAACACCAGCTCTTGGACGTCTGTAGGCAAAGTGCAGACTGGCCGTAAAGAGCTTTCATGAACWGTTTGCCCTGAGTTTCCATTATCCGACTGGCCTCTCCTCAGGAAGCGGGTGATATAAATGGAGTTTTTATCCTGCAACGTGAGTGATTCCTGAGGAGAAGCGTTTTGTTGTGTGTGCATTTTCTAAAGCTGTGCACAACCTCTTTCCCTTTGATTCTTTTTCCCCGTGCCTCTCTATGATGAAAAATTGAACACTCCAATATAATCAACTGTAAATCAGCATTATCAGCTAGTTTACGGTAGATAGTGGATGTAGGGATTGTAGACTTAAATAATGAATGATCATTTATGTTCCTGTTGTATAAATTAGGCAATGTCAGGGCTTTGAGGCCCCTTTTCAGTGCAGCGGGAGGGGTGACAGAGCAAAGTGCGATGCAGGAACGAGTTCCTGCCTGGGCCTTGAACAGGCAGGTCAGGCTTTTAACCACGTCATATTCCCAGCTTTGTGGAGCATAGCTCGGGAACACGATGTTTACAAATGAGTTTGATTCAGAATTAGAAACAGAAGCCAAATGAAGAGGCAAGAGTTCAAATTACTTAACATGCTGCAAGAGATCAACATGGCGCAGCCTGTTAAGTGGTTTTATTCCATTAGTTTGCTCTGCTGTTGTTTGCTGCTGCCTCGGCCTCTATAAAACACGAGGGCTGTTTTTGCTTGCAACAGTAATTTTGGAGGAAAAAAATTTATGACCTTCATGATTATTTAACTATTTTTTCTTATACATTTTTAATAGGGCCTTTCATCCCTTATAAATAGTGGTAATACCTGTACTCTGTTTTCCTGCGGAATTTGAAGGTGATTCTCAAAGTAGGTCACTGTTGGCTCTTTCTCATCTGGATCCTGCCTGGATTGCAGTGGGGTAAATGCACTTCACCGTTTCACAGCATCACCACAAGGCTTCAAGTACCCAAAAGAGAACAAAGGCTTGTTAGGCAGTTACTGATACGACACAGAGTTCATCATAAGTAAACCTTATGCCTCTGAATAATCCTGGGGAATTGGCTATACAAATAATTTTGTCCTTTAGCAAAGAACGAAGGTACATCCCTTACCCCCTGGTGAACTATCCAAAGAAGTCAAGGCCTTCACTGCYACCTTCCAGCTTCCAAATGCTCTGTAAAGGGCTTACAGGACTGGGAACTGAGTCATCTCTGAGTTAAAAAATGCCCAAGCTTTTCACGTTCCCATCTGTGTTGTTTCCTCAGTAAAAACTACATCCAGCAGACCTGGTTGGACTTCCTGAGGAATGTTTTGTTACATCAGAAATAGTATTTTTTATGAAATATTGTCAGGAACTGTAATCTTGGACACAAGAAGAGATTTGTTTCCCTAATGTTACCTATAAAAGACTGCAAAGTTTATATATGTATATATATGCATACATTAATTCAACTCTGTTTCATGTCATTTTATACTCTCATACACCTTTAGCCAGTACTTTTTCAGGGRATGTTAGCACTTTAGAAGTGTCTGAGTGCACAAGCCGACTGGACGTTACTCTTGCCTCTCCTCATAGGATGCAGCCCTGTGTTTGCTAAGTCATCTGCAGTGCCTSTCCCGGGGTTTTCACTTCTTTCACAGCATCRCAGAACAGTTGAGGTTGGAAGGGACCCCTAGAGATCATCCAGTCCAACCACCTTCTCCAGCAGGGACACCCAGAGCACSGGGCACCCAGTTGCATCCAGGYGGGTTGGGAAGATCTCCAGAGAARGAGCCTCGCCRGCCTCCCCAGGCAGCCTGTGCCAGGGCTCGGGCACCCTCACAGTGAAGAAGTTCATCACATGGAGATGGAACTGCCTGCATTTCAGCTTGTACCCATTGCCCCTTGTTCTTTAGGAGTCGCCCGGCTGCTGTCAGCACCGCTGGCTGTGTAGGGGCTTGTGCAGCTTGGTGAGACCGTCTGTAAAAATGGCTCTAAATGGGGGCCRGAGTGTCTGTCCAGCAGGTTGGCTTGTTTTGCATACAGGATAATCTAGTGATACTGCTTTATAAGTGAAATCAGCATAACTCTAGATGTCACTTGGTATTAACGGCTGACAAACAGTTCACATGTAACTAGTCATTACTGTGATGACACCCTAGGGGCCGTGGAAAGCATCACAAGGGCAGATGTGCTGGGGAAAGAAGAGCGATCATTTACCTGTTTTGGAAGGAAGTTAAATCAAAATCGGACGTGATTTTTGCAGGAGGTGCCCAGCAGGTTGGGATCTTGCAGAACATGGAAGCCTGTGAGAAAGCAGCGGAGAGCACAGGGCATGTGGAGGTGGGYGAGGAGCTGGGCTGCACTGCGCCCCATGGCGCCCCACAGCCACGGATGGGCTGCCCCACATCTGCCCCGCTCCCACGAGCCCCCTTACAGCCCTTCCACACGTCAGAAAGAGTCGGGGCGCGCGGGAATCATTCCTCATTCCCGGAACGCGGGTTGTGTGCAGCTCTGTGCCTGTTCCAGCTCCCTGGTCGTCTGCTCTCTTGCAGATCGTGAGGCAGAGGAGAGCTTGGTGTGGTGTGAGGCCTTGCAAACCCTATGGTCTGTACGTTTTATACCTTTCTGAGATGAGCACAAATGATGCACTGGGAGTGAATGCCTTTGCTTTTGTTATTCTCCCCAGCTGTAACATATTTTGGAATTAASTTTGCCCCTTACCTTGGCTAGAAACATCTTTAATTCCAGAAAACATCAAAATACTGCTCCTGTACACGTGGGTCATGATACCACATGTATCCCCAAATCAAAAGACAATTTTGGCTTTTTTTTTTTTTTCCTTGAGAATAGAAGAAAATATTCATTCATTTTAAAAGCTACTGGGAAACATAAAAGTAATGCTGGATTATAAAAGTAATGCTAACCAGAGGAAGCAAGTTTGTTTTGGCAAAAGGAGTCGGGGAGCAGAGTTGATCTATATTTCTTCCGTATTAAACCTTTGTGAGTGTGAAGGATCATCTCTAGCTGTTGCTTCAAGCTGCCAGGGTGAGGCAGAAGTGGCTGACGTATGCTCAGGGCTTCCTCCTTTCTCTAGCACGGGAAAACTTGCAGTTTGAGCTTCTTTTTGTGATGACATGAAGTGAATCTCATTCCTCTCGGTGTGTATCCGTCTGTCTGTGTCCTAATTGCTGCTTGACCTGTTGGCAGACTTCAAGTGAACTTAAGCTGTTAAATGCTCTTAAAGATATTAAATATCTACATGACATGCACAAATAGATGACTAGAAGGGGTGACTTGTATTTTAAATGAGCAATGTGATGTCCCATTTGTCTATGGTCTAGACATTGTCACTGAGTGAAGTACCGCAGTGTGTGCAAACCTTACTTATAAGACACCAGAGAATCTAAATGAGTGCGCACCACCGCATGCCTTGACCTTTGGAGAAGTCTCAGCTGAAGTCCGTGTATTAGCAGAGATCAGAAACGTGCTCCTGAAAACCTCCAAACCAGAGACTGCCCACTCTACTCTAGAGATCTGTTCTGGTGCTTCATAATCTTTRCTAATTTTATAGATACACCCATTTATTTTCATCTTTTGCTGTCTTCAAATGTTTAAAGATAGCAGTATTTTGGGATCAATATTTTGGGATCAAGTTTGCTAGCTTCAAAGCCAGATGCTTTGAAAACTTTACAAGGAAGGAGGGTAGATCCACACCTGGGTGCCTTTGTGTGCTACACATCAGTTCTTTCTGAAGAGGAGTGTCAGGACTTATTAAGATACCAGGCTCCGAGAATATGGGATTTCGGTGGAAAAGAGTTCCCCTGGGAATTGTCAAGATAAGCTGACTAATCTTTGAGGCTGTAATATTTTTTGCCCCTTGTAACTGGAGATGGTTTATTCTGTTTAAAGATGGAGCGCTCGAGGCGCTCTGGGCTGTCAGTCCCAGTAGACTGTAAAGGTAAATCTAGCCCGATGAAGTAGGGAGACATTCAAGGATACATCGTGCCCGAGAGGAGGAAGAAGTCAACTCCTGGGATTGCTCAAGTCTCCAACAAACTTTCACAGGAAGGTCTCAATTTGCACAGATGTGAAGCACAGCAAGGTTAAAGCTGGAGTGCCTAAAATTCACACTGGGTCGTTTTGCTCTAAGTGACAGTGTTGAGTGCCAAGTGCTGTAGCCTCGGGGTGAGTTAATGATACTCGCTTGGCTTGCCTGCTAGGGAGCTGCTGTTATCTCTGTGTGCACATCTTCTGCACCCTCCAAGTGATCTGCAGGTGAACGTTGAAAACACTCAAGTTAGGAAATAGTTAAATTATTTTAATTTTGCAATGGGCAGCCTTTCTTGCTGACTCTGAAAAGTCAAACAGTCTGCCACATTATGCATCAGTAGAAGTATGGCTACTGCAGCCATATTTCAACTTTAAACTCAGATTGGGGTGCAAAAGGCACGATGATTAATGCAAAGGCAAGACAGATGAAGATAAGCATATTAATTTTGAGTGCGTTTCATTTCGGGGGCCGTGCATCCTGCTTGCTGTATACATTTTGCAATCAGATTATTTTTACTTAAACATGGAAATATTTCTGTCCGTTACTCTGGAGTTACTAAACTGTGATAATATTTGAAAGCTGTCGTACATGAGTGAAGTTCACACTGTCCTGGGCTGTGTGTGTAGTATCTGCTGTTACCATTAAATCAGGAAAAAACAGGCTTTCCTGCGCGACTGCCACACGAAACCCCCTCGCGCCGCAGTTTGGCTGATGCTCAGCTCGAGGCGAGGAGTGCCCCTGGCTTCCTGCAGTGCTGCTGTGGCATCTTCCAAGAGCAGCACGGAGCTGGGTCTCCCAAGTGCAGAATTACCTAATTTCAGCAAATTGCCTCCTTTCCGACTTGTACAAGCTGCCCGCTTGATGGCTCTACAAGGAGACCCTGCCAGGTGCGACACACACTGCAGAAAACACGTCATGATGCCAGTTGTTCCCAGACAAAGAAAATCTCAACTTTTTTTTTTCTTATTTAAAAATAAGAATTTTCACTAATACTTTCCAAGCCCATGAACAAGCACAGAATATATCCCTGCCTGCCTACTTCAGGCACAGCTAATCCTCCATAGTAATTTCACAGGGAAACATTAACAGCAACTGTTATTATTCATGTTTCTTATCTAACTTTTGGAGGCAGAATGGCACTAATCACTTGATRTTTTTTCCTCTGAAGCAGCTGTTATAAATCTTAGTCGGGAAAAAGACATGAGATATTCTTGTACTGGAAAGAGAAGTGACACGAAAGGGTTGTATTGCCAGGCAGTACTGTCTGCTTTGAGTTTGGTTTTGTTGTTAATTTTTTGGAGGGAGGGGGATTTTAGGGGGCGATATCAGTAATTAGTAAGAATCAGGTAAGCTAAACTTAATGTGCATCCCCCCCAGGTGAGGGGGACCTTTTCATCCAGAGTATTACAGAGAGATATCATTCCAGGGCTTGCATGTGGTCCTGCCGAGCTGTGTGGTCCTTGAAAAAATCGCTGTTAATTTAGAAATGTTGCATGTTTAGAAAATGAGATATATCGTTCATAGCTTTGGAAGCAGCATAAAGTATATGATGATACTACATGAAGGTATGAAAATAAGGTAATGTTTTACACATCTGTGTTTTAAATTATGCTTTCTCATCTTTAGCATTACTTGTTAGCAGTAGTTAGAGCAATTATTATTATTAGCACTAACTTGTCCAGTTAATTCATTTGTATGTTTCAATGGAAGACGTTACATTCACAGTCCTAAAAATATAATCTTAAGTAAGATACAATCTTGAGATGTCATCTTAAAGATGAGTACCTAGAAGAGTTGTATAGCTATTAATAATTACAGGAGACTTCCCCATGAGTAATATGCTATCTGAACATCTCTGTAGATGACTTCTCTCAAGCAGCTTGAATGTAATAGTTCCATTTGCAAACAAATCTGATCAAATACAATGAACATCATGCTGCGGTCTTAAAGTAATTCTATTACCTATAAGCCAGTACATAAAACAGTAATGAAGATGCCTAACAAAAGGCAGAGTAGCTACTTTAGCCCAGCTGATAAGTATCTGTGAAAGTCATGTAAGTCTAATAATCAAACACAAAAGTAGGAGAAAGTAATATCCCAGGTCTTGTCAAAGCATAAATAGAATATAGATGAAGGTTGATGCTTTGAGTAAAAAATCATGCTAGATTTATGTATGGAATAATAACATATAGCTGAAAAGCAAAAGCTAATAAAAACGTCCTGTGATAACTTGGTGTTCAGTATATTTTAGGGTCAAATACAAATAACTCCAAAACCTAGATGCGCCATATATCTTATTTATTTATTTATTTATTTATTTATTTTTGCATTTCACTACACTTTTGCTTAAGCTGTCTTGGAGTGCCCTTGGGGTTTTATTCCACAATAGATGAGTAATTTATTGTTGTTCATCGTACCAAAAAATATCTATGCTTTCTACTTAGCATAACAGTTAGAACAATTTTCTGTAAGAGGAGAACGGAGGTTTCTGAGGATAGTATTCTCAAGGGCTAGGTAGTTAGGTATTTGTGTCAGAAAGTGTTTTCTGCTAGATGGTGTTTTGAAGACCAACACTATTGGATTACAAACTCTTATTGTCCTTTTGCTTTCTATATAAAGTCACAGGTGTGATTCTGAACTTCAAAAGCGTGTTAATGAGGGCCTACRGTTGAAATCACACCATTGTAGGTCAAAGGAATCTTGAGTTTGCCAGCAGCAGATTGTGGGATTTGAGAAATTTATCAACATCAGACTGAACCAACAAGTTATGTTCCAGGAAGAAAAAAGCAATCAAACCCTAAGTGGCCATGGGGAACTGCAGTTTATATTAAGATACAAGAGTTTTCACCTCAAAAATCACTGATTTATAGAAGGCAGTAACAAGCAAGTACAGTCTAATGGCTGCTGAGACACTGAACCTAACAGGCTGGGGAGGATTTGAGTTAGTGTTTGCTTGAGGATTTTTGACCTTGGGTTTAATTGTGTAAGTATAAAAATTTTGATCTATAAAATAGAAATGCACTTAGAGAAATAAAAAAAAGTCTTGGAAGAGACTTTTTCTCACAGCTCTCAATTTCTAAATGCAGGGTGCAGCTGGTGGTGCAGCTAGTTGACCAGTCTAGTGCTAGTCACATGTGCTGTGGTCCTAAAGAAGAGACAAGACGGTGAGGGTAAGACCTCAGTACCAATCCTCAACCATGTCTGCTGCTGACAGGGACTGCGGGAGTTTATCAGGTATGCTTTTTAAGAATGAAATTTCTGTGAGAGTGAACATTAGAAATGTGTGGGAAATATGAGAAAAACATGAGGAAAAATGAATCAATCTTCTTTCACTTCAATGCAACATTAATTTCATTTATTAGAGGGCAGAACATGCTGTGGTTTAAGGAAATGATCTCAAGTGAACACGATAAAGGCTGTTGCAGTCACAGTGGAAATTCCTGTTGACTGTAGTGATAGGCAGATCCCACCCATAGTAAAAGCAAAAGAGTAATCAAATCAAGAGCAATTAAATTTCCACCAGATCATGCTGGCAGAAGATCTCCATTATGCTTGAAGGCAATATAAACGAACAGAAACTCTTCTCCACCCTTCTCATCATGCAAGACTTGTGAGATTTGAGAGTTGCTAGCTGCTGCTGATCAAGATGCAATAACTCGGCAAGCATTTCTCAAAATGATTTCATGTTTATACCCTTCCAATGCAGGAAGAGGAATAAAGGCAATGTTTCAGAGAAGCATGTGGTTACAGCGTTTAATCTGAGCAGGCAAACCTCTCAGGCAGCTCACGTTTGTGTCTGTGGTATCCGACAAGTCTCAGAGAGAAWTTTTTTTAAAGCAAGAACATTTCTTCCTGCTTTAACTTTTCTGTTAGTTGAGAAAACTCATTTAACGTCTAGTCAGACAAAAGTGGAAGAATAGCTCATCCTAAACATATCAAAGTTTAGCTTGTTATATGTAATATCAAAAAATGAGAGCTCACCTTGTCTGTAGCTCACCTTTTTCTTTTTTGCCTTCACATAGGCAAGTCTACCTGCAAATCAGTATTTCATGTCAAAAAAAAACCCTGCATTTTGTGTTTATTGTGTTCACGAGCAATGTAGAGCTTAAAGATAAGTTGCCAGCTAAATTATTTCTAATGAATAATTTGTGTGAATCCTGGAGGAAGTGCGGATCCAGAAGCAATGGCCAGCTCCTCCAGTGATGCTCCTGAGCGGCTCTTCCCCTTTTCTCCCTTGGCTTTTTTATTCATTGTGTTTACCACAGGGCAGCATCCTTACTCTTTCTTTGGCCGCAGTGACTTTTCTTCTTGCTAACATCAACTGTCAGCACAAAGGCAGCTCTTCAGCAGTAATTGCAGAGGCTGCCCTGCAGGAACAGGACACGTAGTACAGAGCAAAGCGTGCCCCGTTAGTCGGGCAGTTTTCATTTCGTCCCAGATTGTCATGTACAAAGAAAAAGAGGCGATAGGATTTTATTTGAGAATGGCAGACATCCATAGAGCTGGGGGTGTTAGAGTCTGGCACTTTGTTATCATCTCTGCTGTCATGTTAATCTGAGGTATATGTCATTTAAAGCTCCTGTTCTTCAATCACTTCTGTCAATTAAGGGTAGTAATATCTGCTGGTGTCTCATAAAACTCCTATTGCTCCTATATCCTGAAGAACATGGTAAACGATGCCTTGATTCTTGACACAAGTTGCTCTTGAATATGAGGTCTACAGGGATTTGATCTTAAATAACTAATCAGTTGTCCCCACTAAGAACCTGGCATGGTCTTCTCTAAGGAGAGGGAAGAAAATTCTTAGCTGTTGCATTCAGTATCCATATCTGTAATCCAGCCTAGATTTCAAAACATTCTACTGTTACAGCAGTATTTTTTATAAAAGTAGACAGCCAGTAACTCCCAGTATTTCACCCATGTGCAAACACTGGTTTTGTGACGACAGTCGAATGAATCTCTGGTGCTCTGGAGGCAAAAAAAATACTGAGCTCTTTTCTGAGCTAAATATTTTTTTTTTTTAAGTGAAAATTGACTTAGTATTGAAAATTATCACATTCTTACTCTGCATTTCAGAACAACATTGAAGCAGATGCTTTCTCTTTGCTGTAGACTTTCATTCAACCACTGCCTCTCCTTATCCTGTGGCCCACAGCAAGTGTCTGAGATRCTCAGAGTGACTCCAAGGAGCTGGGAAGGGACAAGGTAAAACTGAGAAGCAGCCGGAGCCTGCAGTGCACTCCCCTCGTCCCTGTCTGCATTTGCAGGGCTGCATCTGCCCCKGCTTTGGGGTAAGCTTCTCATCACTGGCTCTGAGTTAATCAGAAAAACAAACAGTTTTGAAACATGTTTTCTCCTTTCCAGAGCCTGCCTATGAGTTCAAAGGCAAACAGAAAATTAAGTGGAAAGGTCTGGATTTCATTGCAGCTAAAGATACCTGCACTGCACAATGTAGCCCAAGTCTTTACTATCAGATTTCCTGTGAGAAGATTAAAGCAGATGTTGTCTATGATTGCATGCAACAAAATAGTTTGCTATAAATACAGTTGCTATTTTTTTTACACTCAAGGTTTTTTTGCTCAGCGTGATGAGAAGCCTGGGCATGCGAGGAATACAGAACTGGGCCTCATGTGGAACATCTGTTCCACTAATGACAGTTTTGTCATAATTTGGCTAGTTAAATATCTATGTTCACTTTGAAAAGTGAATTAACCTTAACTGAATTAAACTTGCTTTCATTGTAATGAGTAGACACAACGGGATTTAACTAATCCACTTGAAATTCATATACATCATTTATTTGATTAGCTGTATGGAGCATTGCAGTGCAGGTATATCCTCAGTCCGAGAGGAAAAAGTCTTATTCCTCATTTCTGGAAGATGACTTATGATATCTGTTTCCTAAGGGTCTTTCAGGCTGACTAGTACTGGTGAAGTATGTATGCACAAAGATTGGATAATATTAGCCTGTTTACATGCACTGTCTAATAATGTGCTTTTACGTGATGCTCTCTACTTCTTTGGTAACTAGTCTATGCAACAGAGGTTAATTTCATGGCGACTGGCTGGATATTTAATGTATGAGAAGACAGGTTAAAGGAGACCATTGAAGGTGAAGATGTGGAGGTGGCCTGGGCAGGCTGGGTGTACGAGCTGTAAGAAATTTAAACTTCATGTCTGGTAACTGGCAGGCAAGTTAAGGACTTTTGAGGAGCCTACTGAAAGGTGATTGTAAGCAGTAGTGTTGGGATAACATGGGCTGAGAAGATTGGAAACAAGGGAAATGGGCAGTGGGAATGGTAATGTCTCAGCAGAAAGTGCACCTCACTAATGTCTGCGTTAGGTCCCATTTGTGTGATACTGACAAATCTAAAGGTTTTAAACCGCCTAAAGGAAATACAAAATGTACCTGAATCCTACCAGCAGTTCAGCCTAGGAGGATCAAGGACCTGCATCATCCCACTGYGCTCTGAAGTGGTTTGTGGTGCAGCTGCAGTGCTCACCGTGCGCTCGCTCTGCCCGGGCTGCTCRCTCGTGGCAGCTGTTTGGAGGAGCTAAACAGCAGGGACTGAGCTGTCTGACACGTTATCGAGGCTCGTATCTTACATCTGACTGAGGGGAAATGATGGAAAAACTTCCTGGTAATCTATAAATACCAAACGTATATATAAATTCCTTTGCCAGTATTAAAAACAATGTTGTTCTACACAGGAACATCGGGACTTAGATTTTGTTCTCCTGAGTGGGTACACTTAGTATCTGAATAGAGTGCAGGTTTATGGCTGTCGTACCATCTCCAATGGGGAATAAGCACCATCAGCTCTCCTGGTGAGTGTGCCCTTGTCTTTCTATGTTTGTGATCATATTTACTTCCAAAAAAAGCACGTTTTGGTCTCTGTCATCAGGAGAGTTAAAGGGCTGTGTGCCCCTCTGGKTTGGGACTATTATTGTAGGGATAACGTAAAAATATGAGATATCAGTGACAAAGCCCAAAATTGAAATAGCTGATATCAAAGACTGCTTTTTCAGCTAAATCTTAGAAAATAGCCTCAAATTTAAGTGCAATTTTAKTCTATATTTAATTCATACAGGAGCCAAGGTCTTTTTTCTTCCTTTATACATAACCAGACGCAGCAAAGTCAATATACTTCAGACATTTATGCAGTAAGCCATGGTTGGAATGAAAGTTGCATGTTTTCCTAGGGAGAGAAAGAGAGGTAAGGAGTCGAAATTAGACGGGAACATTTACACGTCTAAAGATTCTACCCTTGATAAGTGAATGTCATGAAGCATAGTGAAGATTTAGAGCTGTAATTGCTTGGCAAATAGAGCAAAAAGTCTATGCATAATAAGGACAACCTAATAGATTTCCAAAAATTAATGTGATACTGTGTTTATGCTTGGTAATGATAATGTGCAGTGTGTCCTCACCCTGGRTCATTTAGGACTCAAGGACCAATGCAGGGAAGACCCTATAGTCCATTTCAGAAATGATTCAGAATTTTGCACAAATAAGGTCCGAGCCATTGGTATCTTTCTTCTTCCTGCGTATTGTCTTTTTTATGAAAACTCATCTTCGCTTTTTGTAGTATAGGGAGAGTATTGCATAGCGTAGTGTTTTCTTCAGTTTGCTTTGGCATGCATTTTTCCCCTTTGTCAAGCAGACCCTTCTGAAGAATTTAAGAATATTTTTTTTTCCAATCAGAGACAAAATAATTAAAAGGATGTATCGTACAGGAGTAAGTTTAGACATGTGTACATGAGGTGTGTATTGTTTCTCCTTATCATCAAAGGCAATAAGGAAGGCCAGCCACACTGAAAATTATACTACAATGCCACAAACCCATAAAATGTTGTTAGTCTTTTGTGTACTTCCCTACCTTTTCATGCATGCACAGATGCCCCACGGCTGCCTGTCAAGTACCTGGCACTTTATGATTTAAACTACAGCTGTGAAGAGCTGTGAAAAAAAAAACCACTTGATGTTGCCAGCAAAGCTGGTGAAAAGCATTTTTCAATCTGGTTAGGAAGAATTAATATATTGTGACAAGCTACTGGGGTGAAATGGTCCAGAACCAAAAGGTTGGAAGGGTTTTGACAAAGTTGTTGAGTAGSTGTCCAAAGCACATGTTTTCAGACAAGCCTAGAGCTACTCAGGAACAAAGACAGCAGCCTTGAAAGAACAAGGTGGGGGTGTCTTGGACCAGCCTTCTTTCTTCAGGAGACCTCAGAAGAGGTTTTCTGACCCATTTGGTACTGGACACGCCAGGAACATCCTTCAGAGGCAGAGCTCAGGCCAGGATCTGGTTTAGGATGGATGGAGGAAGTGGTAGGAAGGAGGATTCATCACCAGATGAAGAGTCTCCGTGGATCTCCCACCTATGGTCATACCCCCCGCTCACCCCTGAGACCTAATGCAGCTTTTATTAAGGATGTGCTATGGGGGGCACATCGAGGAGGGAAGCGTGGGAGTCCAGTTCCTGCATCCTCCTCCAACACAGGGGCTAAACGTTAGTTTGTGGTGATCCTGAAGGGCTAATGGTGTTCTTGTGCGTAGCATCCGTACTGTGCTGTATCCCAGGCCAGCGCGCGGGCCCTTCCGCCCMTAGGCCAGGACACACCGGCGACGACAGTTCCTGCACAACAGGAGGCCGTGGGGCCCTCTCGGTCACTCACCTTACCACTTGTCTCTGTGATTTACTCTCTCTATGACTTGAACACCTAATGCTTCAGCTATTAAGTACTATTTAAAAAAGAGGAAAATGTGGAAAACCACTTGGGGAGTTGCTTCTGAGCTGGTGCAGCTAGGGGGCTGTTTTCTGTGCTCTGTGGGGCCTATGAAGTTACTGCAGAAAGAGCAATCCTGTCAGCTCTTCTCTTTTTCACAGAAGTAAATCCAGACTGATTTCATCTAACTGCACTTTAGGTGGTGCAGCCAGGAATTTCCTCGCCTCAGTATGGCACCAGTTCCACAYTCAGCACTCCTGTAATACAGCTGGAGCATTAAAGGTTGTCCTTTTATATTTTAAGAGACTTCCATGTCATGACTGACTTCACCCCTTTCCTTTTATGAAAAGGAAAAAAAGCAAAAATAAAGGAGAGGRGAGGAATTGGTGCACAGAGAACATAACAGGAGTATTTCCTGAGAGAACCACTGAACTGCAGCAGTCTGTCTGCGAGAAGGGTTTTCAAAGTGATSCATAGCTGTTTGGTTGAAATCTTCCCTTTTGTCTCCAGCAGAGATGGAAAAAGAGACAGAGAATCCATCTTTCCAGCATCTTAGACTTCTRCAGCTCAAGAGGAAAGCTGTTAAGTGCCTGATTTCAATTTTCATMGCAGTCCAAGAGGGCAATTTAGTATTCGTAAGGGTTGTGTCAGCAATAAAAAGAGCATAAAGAGAAAAGAGATAGGTATTTAATACCTTAAAAAATGATATTGACTCTGACAGGTATTTATTTATTTTTCTGAGATCTCTGCTACGACAGGAACCTGTTAAAAATAGTTGTTACCTTGCCATGCAGAATGCATAAAGAAAACCYATTTCACAATATTTTGCATGTCATTTTTTTGCAAATAAAGGGAACAATAACAAATAAGTTTGCCTAAACAAACAACATAAAAATGAAATTAACAATGCTTTGGGTTTTATTGTTTATAAGTAGCACAACATGCACTATATTTAGCCGTGTACTTCTTTTTTTTGGCACAGATTCTAAAATATTTGTTACTGCTGGAGTATGAGGCCATTGCGTTTTCTGCGTGCATCTTTCTTACACAAGTAGTTTCCAGACAAGTGTTTAGCGCCATTCAAGAAAGGAACTGGGCACTTATATGAAGCACTGGAGGAGAACTGTATATAGTTCTATACTGTTTGTATATTGCAAACTGGGACTGTAGAACAGAAGGCGTTGCAAAGCCGTTATACGCCCTTATGCTTYATGGAATAAGTCCAGTCTCTAACTAATGTGGGTGAGAGAGAGGATTACCTGCAGGTAATCTGATTCCTCCATGTGAATTTTACCCAATTTCATAAACTTCATTCTAGCTTCTGTGAGTGGTGCTCAGTTCAGTCGAAGACCCCAGCTCTAATCCAGTCCATCATCTACTGTAGTTTTATCTTCCTGAATTTTCATAAGGTCAGTCCAAGTTCCACACAAAAAAAGACCCCAAAGTTTTGCATTGGGAATACTTTCTTTAATTTTGTTGAATGAAACACTTTATTGTTAATCACTAGGCAAAACTAATCAAATGTTTTGCCAGCTTTCTAGGTAGGTTGTCAGCTTGTGGCTCATAGCAGCTACTGTGAATTAGTACCTTTTGCAATAGGAGATGAGATAAATACATGAACCAAAATAATAATTATGGAGAAAATAACTTTCACTATTCTGATCTAATAATAAGGTGCATATTTTTTGAAATTGTGGATAGATATAACAAAGGAATTAAAACTTCCCATTTTGCTTCAGAGCTGGAGACCAGACATTTTGCTTTCAGTTATAATATCTTTCATATATAATATCTTTTTCATCTTTCTCTGGCAAAGAAAACACTAACAGAGAAATCCTTCTCAGTGAGCAGTCTCCAAATGGACGTGATCCAACACCTCCAGAAATCTGTAGAAAAATGCTCATACTCAATTGATACTGGGTAAGCCTTATTTTTATCTGTGATCAAGATGCTTTAATGGCATGTTTCTGGATGTTATAGATTTCTGTGTAAATAAATGCATATTTAAATTTTTAAATCAGTAAATAAGAATTAATAGCATGAATTCTTTCCCCATTGAAGTAACATGTCACTGATTTTCACAAGGCCAGGATTTCATTCTTGATTTAGTTAGATCTTGTCAAAGCAGGGTAGCAACTATCCTTTTATTTTCGGTTTCTCTTTTTTCTCCTCATGATTTGACACGATGAGATGTGTTTGTATTAGTGTGTATAGGGAATTAAGGTATACAATTTGCATTAAGAATGATCAGTTACCTTGAAAATAATGTTAATTTTCTTATGTCTGCTTTATTCTTCTTCTTTGCGTTGTTATCAATAATGGGAGTTGCATACCTAAATGCAYCTTAATGAAAACTTACCCTTTTATCTACAAAGCCACGTCAAATCCAAATAGCTAGGCATTCAGAAAAAGAGAACTTTCAAAGAAATGGTAGAATCTTTTCTCTGAGGGCTGTAAGGAGAGAGATCTAGAAAATCTAGATATCTATCCCAGCTTTTTCTTTTCTTTTTCCCTTTTTCTTTTTTTTCTAGTGGCTTATAGATCAAAGTTAAGTTTCACTGGTTGCATTTAATGCACATGGTTTGTTTGTGGCTTGCACTGGAATGTGAAATAGATCATTTTCCATTTGCCCTTTATATTTCTGTTTCTTTATCAAAACCTTCCAGCAAAGCGTATATTGCTTTTACTGAATGCTGTTGGCCACGTTTCCACACCTCTCCATCTTTACCTTTGCATGCAGAGCAGAACTAGATGTTCTTCACCTGTGGTTGTGGGTCTGGCTCTTTGTTACCCCAAAGCAATGACAAAGAGCTAAAAGAGATGTCATTTACTTTGCAGACATTTCAGATGTCTGCCTCTTGTGGTGGTGAAGCATTAAAGGATGGGGAGGTGGRACGCGTGTCAGGTTCCTAACAGGATGGATGAATATTTGCAATTAAGGATAAAGGACCGSGAAGTAAAAGATGCAACTTCTGCAAAATAAAAAATGTAGGGCCTTGAAGTGGTTCTGGTGAAGCTGAAGAATCAGAGCATTGATAGGGGGACCTTGTAGTGTAGCTAGCTGAAACACTAATCTCTGTATTATGCTATGACTTCCTGTGGACTTTTAAGAAATAATCATGCTTTATACMTTCAGCTAGGTTCTATGTATTCTTCCGTAGAAGTGAGGAGTAACTACAGAAAAACTACACCTTTCAATAAGAACTGCAGAATGCTCTCTACAGTGAATGCCTCTTTGCCCCTGAAAATTGATTATTCCACTCCATATATTTTCCTAAGCCATGTAAGTGCATCAGATAGTTAGGGATGTTTGACATGCTAACTGACTATCCAGCCAAAGCAGCACTTGTGTTAGGTAAGTGAATTGTTTCCAGTAAACTTGGCACATCTCTATCGTTAATATGCTACCACCCGCCTTAAAAATGGTTAGTCAATTTGTTGCTTGACATTTTTGGATTAAGTGAGCTGTATGGATTAATTGTGTTCATTCTAAATATGTCATTGATTTTTTTTTCTAAATGACCTGCCTTGTTACTTTCTGGCTTCTGCATAATAGATTTTCAGTGTATAAAGCACTTACTGTTCAGTCCATATTGCAAAATAAACTGGCAAGAAATAATGTATTTTAACATTTGGGGGGAATTTTCCTTTCTCATCATAATGTTTACAAACAACAGTTGTGCTCTATCTGAACTTGTGATCAATGTCAGACTATGCAGAGACCAGAAAGAAAGACACCAAGATTTTCCAATGGTAAAATTTATTAATTGGGATTTCTCAAAACTTTTCTGGCACTTAACTAATTCAGCTGATGAAGTAATAAATTGGAAATTCTCGAGAAAGTTATTTCTCTCTCAAAGATGCAGTGAGCAAATAGCAATAGATAGCAAATAACTGGGAAATAAGGGGGTGGGATTAAGGTGAAATTTTGTTTCAGCTGCTTACCATGTTACTCCTTTCTCGTGCTCTCCTTGTAGTCCTTTTCTCTGAAAGATGTGCTAGAGACATACTCTYGTTGCAGCAGATGGCAGGGAGAAGAAAGTGACTTGGAAAACCTGAAATACTTCAGCCGATCTGTTAGTGGCCAAAGATAGCTTGACAGAGTTGTATTCCTGCGTGGTGTGAGGGATAAGTCACAATTTCAAAATAGGAACAACCAGGACAAGGAAGGAGCTTTTTTTATTATTATTTTTGATACAAGTAAAGCTTCTCAATTCAGGTGAAGGCTGTTAAGCTTGTATTTAATTGCTAAGTGACAGGAATTTGGGGTTTCCTTTTCAAATCCTGGAAGAATATCCAAGAAGTCTAACTGTGAGTTCAAATTGATATTTTCAAGAATAKTGGTGTGTTGGAAGAGCCCTATTACATTTTTAATTGTGTATTGGTTTCATAGCTTTTGGCTTGTGGATTCTGTCCTTTCAGACTTGTTTCTGTCTTCGATCAGATTAGAGGTCACAGGCTCACATCAACTCCCATTGCCTTCCACGTGGCTCCTGATGATGAGAAGAACTAGGGCTTATGAAATTGGACCTCCAATGGAAGGGCTAAAATCATAGACTAAAATCATTGGTGTATTGATCTAGCAACATGAGTTGTTGATCCAATATAGAAGTAGTCAAAATATTTATGACCAGAACTGTCAGCTTTGGAGTGTCCATTTGACTTACCATCTTTGCAGTGTTTGCAGTGATATATGAGAACAGAAAATTTCTCCAAATTTTCAGCAGTGTAACATCTTGTCCTGCAGGTCTAGTCCATTTTAAAAGGACTGAAGATATTTTCTTAAATTTATTCAGGATAACGGGAAGTGGCCATATCTCATGACATCTTTAAAAAGACCAATCATACTTTTAATAGCTTAATTAATCACAGCATGAAAGAGGCACACTCCCCAAGGACATTTATTTTTCTTTCCCCTCACCTACAAATTGGATTGGCTGTTCTCTYTATCGAAGCCAGCTGCTTGATAGTAAAGGATAGAGCTAAGATGGTTGATCAAACAGRCACATAATGATCATAGACACTCTTCCCGTTAAGATGACAGAGCTATAAAGCCCATCTAGATATTCCTGGCCCCTATATGTGGATGAGCACGTGTGATCTTATTTGCTTGCCTCAGCTGTCAGAACGTGCTCGCCTGTTTCAGTCAAGCATGGATTTAAAAAAACCTGAAGTATAATCAGAAAGGCTAAATGCAGAGCGTTGAGTGGCGTGCCAAAAGGGAGCCAGTGCCTGAGCTGAGAACAGCCGAGGAGCCAGGTTCTCTGTGCTGGTCAATGGGCTCATTGCTTCTCACCGCTGAGAAACACGCTGCTCGCTTTGTCACACCGCCTGTCTCATCTCATTAGCAAGATGACTTGGACACGGTGACAGCATGTAATGGCTTTCACTGCATATGCTAAGCAGTGATTTTAAACCAATTTGCTGTTTTCTTTGTAGTCAGAGCATGACTGTTGATTGTTGCTAAGGTCCCCTAGAAGGTATTTGTGTGTCACAGTTSCTGTAGGTGAACTATGAAGCTGTGAGGAGACGCGTGCGCCAGGGCACTCGTCGCCCGCTCCGTGCGTGAGGGCTGCATCAAGGCRCCGTGACTCAGCGGGCAGCTTCTGYRTGGGCTCCTGGTGGCACCAAATGCTGTTTGCAGCACCAAATGCTGTCTCAGTCGTGGCCAGTGRCACGGGTAATGGGTATAAGTTAAAACCCAGGTAGTTCCATCTCCATGTGAGGAGGAACTTCTTTACTGTGAGGGTGACAGAGCCCTGGCACAGGCTGCCCAGGGAGGTTGTGGAGTCTCCTTCTCTGGAGATCTTCCAAACCCGCCTGGATGCCACCCTGTGACACACGGTCTGGGTGTCCCTGCTTGAGTGGGAAGGTTGCACTAGATGATCTCTAGAGGTCCCTTCCAACCTTAAACAGTCTGTGAGTCTGTTCAGTTCATCCCAAACTGAAAGATTAATATTTTTAGAATATAATGCCCATGTCTGATAATCATAGAATCATAGAATCCTTAAGGATGGAAGGGACCTCAGAGGTCGAGTCCAACCCCCCTGCACACGCAGGGTCACCTAGAGCACGTGGCACAGGGCTGCATCCAAGYGRGTTTTAAAGATTTCCAAAGAAGGAGACTCCACAACCTCTCTGGGCAGCCTGTTCCAGTGCTTTGTCACCCTCACAGTGAAGAAATGCTTCCTTAAGTTCCTGTGGAACTTCCGATGCTTCAGTTTGAAGCCATTTCCTCTAGTCCTATCACCGTCGACCACTGCAAAGAGGCCGGCCCATCCTCCTCACTGCCTSCCTTGAGGTATTTATACACGCTGATCAGGTCCCCCCTCAGCCTTCTCTTCTCCAGGCTSRASARGCCCAGCTCYCTCAGCCTTTGCTCACAGGGCAGATGTTCCAGGCCCCTGATCATCCTGGTAGCCCTGCGCTGGACTCTCTCCAGCAGCTCCACATCCCTCTTGTCCTGGGGAGCCCAGAACTGGACACAGTCTCCAGATGTGGCCTCACCAGGGCTGTGTATAGGGGGACGATCACCTCCCTCGACCTGCTGGAGACGCTCTTCTTAATGCACCCCAGGATCCCRTTGGTCTTCTTGGCCTCCAGGGCACACTGCTGCCTCATGGTCAACTTGTCGTCCACCACGACGCCCAGGTCCCTCTCTGCGGGGCTGCTCTCCAGCAGGTCCACCCCTAATCTGTGCTGGTGTCCAGGGTTATTCCTCSCCAAGTGCAGGACCCTGCACTTGCCCCTGTTGAACCTCATGAGGTTTCTCACCGCCCAGTCCTCCAGTCTGTCCAGGTCCCTCTGGATGGCAGCGCAGCCCTCAGAGCTATAAACATAAACATAGTTAAACATAGTTAAATGTTAGGCTTCATTCTTCTCTTCAAGTACCACCTATCTTATTGGATTACATTTATGTTTTACCCCCTAGAATTGATGGGATGATCAAAGCCTCCAGGAAAGGTCCTACGTGTCCATCCTATGTATTTGTTATCGTTATTAATAAAGTTTTGCCAGAGTCTGTTCTTGAAATTTTTACRATATTCCTCTGATGCATATAGAAAAAGTTTGGATTTTACTTTCAATATTGTATTTTAAAATGTGCTTTCTGGGAAATTAAACTTAAATGCTTAAGCTGCAAATAACAGGCAAGAAGAAGAAATATTTGAAAGTTTAAAAGTTTGTGCAGCAAGCTCTACTGTAACCAATGATGCTGTACTTCCAATCACCATAAAAGTTTGATGGTCTAAATTTAGACCTTTTATGTCTCTGATTTATTTCCTCTTGTGCTAATAATGTTTGGAAATATTTTGTGCTCCAAGGCTGGCAAACCTACTAAGTTTGGCAAAGTGACATTTGTTCCCTTGCTTGGCAGGATGTCAAGTTGTAAAGTAGAAAGCAAATATCCCATTTGCCTTTGTGTATTCACAGATYTCCCCGTTCCTCTTGAGTGCTGGAGTTGGAAGCGCCGGCAAAGCAGCTCTGCAGCAAAGTGAAGTCTCCTACCTGTTGCTTACATTAGATTTACTGGTGGGCAGCCTTTACTCATGCGTTCAGATCTTCCTTCCTGGCCTGTTTTAAAAGCTTACAACCTTGGCTCTCAGACAGGGTATGTCATGTATGGGGACTCTGCCTGGAAGTGCCACTGGCTGCCTTTTATTTTGCTGCTGCTTCATTTTTTTTCAACTTCCTCAAGTTATGTCTGGCTCAGCTGGTAGCCTGTGGCTCCAAGCTCCTGTCATTTGATTTAACAACTCACAAATCAGCTAAGTCAGAATTAATTAATGAATTCCTGTTTCCCGCTTGCTGAGCTCTCCTAAATAATTCGTTTTTAATTTACTCAAAGTACTATAAACATTTGGGCTGGCAGTCTTTGTCCGAGGTGACTGTGGGAATAAAAGTTCTCTAAAATCTGTTAGAAATTCTGAAACTTTTACTTTAAAATGCCTGCTTTTATTTTAGATGAGATAAGCAATATAAGCCTCACTTTCAAAAGCCAAATAAGGAATAAATGCAGCATAACAGTTCTTCCATGAGCTCTTAAAAAATGCACAGGTATACAGCAGAAATTCATCTGAGTTAAGTGTATTGTTATCTGTTTTCTATGAGAACATGCAGACTGCAGCAACACATGAAGCTGAAAATTGTGGAGTCACTACAGGTTTTGTTATTTTATAGGATAATCCTTTTATATAGCTGTATATAKAGAGAGAGGTACAGATATATAAGCAGAAGAGAGAGAAGGAAAGCAGAGCAGAAGGGGAGTCAGTAGCTTCTTGCGTTTGGGGTTTTCTAAAATGAACTTGACCTTTGGACAATGCCAGGATAATTTTCATGACATCCTAGCAGCATGACAAAAGGGGAAGTTTAGAAATATTAAAAGAGCTTTCAAAAATGATTGAATATGAGCTTACGGTAGCACTTGTGTCTCATTAGTTCTTTTTTTAATTAAAGTTTTCTATTAGGTTTAGTTTAATTACAGTTGGTAGCTGTGATTTTTCAAAGACACTTAGTAGCTAAACATCCTGAAATATGAGTCGGATTTCCAAGATAATTTGAAACTTACATTTTTTTAAGGTAAAATTTTCTAATCYACATCAGACAACTGCTGCTGGAGTTGGTGTAGAATTTGCTTTGCCTTTAGATTCTTGTTTCATCCCCCGACCACCTTTTCTGCCTAGYTTGCTAGCTGGAGATAATACCCTAGGTTTTTAATCTGCCTATTGGAAAAACCAAAAAGGAGTGTAAAATCTCCTTAAATATGAGCTAAAGAATTGCATTGTCTGATGTCATTGTGCCGTGATTCTTGTGTTAAAACCTACCGAAATTTCTCCACCAAGCTTCATTCCCAGAGGTGTGGGATAGCATGAAATTCCTGATAGCAGTGGGCCAGGCCATAGGGGATGTGTTGTGCAAGGGCTTGCTGTGCCTTCTCTCCTTGGACAGTGTTTCCAGGTTTATTGCCTTCGAGCTCCCTGATGAGAGCAGAGGTGTGACAATATGTGTGTCCACATGGGGAAATTCAGGATAGCCAAGCTGTATTAAGAGCTTGCATTTAAGGTGCATCAGCTAAGATGCGTTGAATGCAGGAGAAGGATTTGCCCATTTGCAGTAAAGTAGCAATAGTTAGTTTAYGTTAAAGAAAAAGAAGCAAAGCACTAAAATAATTTAAGTCTTCACTAGTACACGTTCAGTTAATGACAGCCCTTTTGTATGACCTCAGACACGATGTGATTCATTTAGACAGATAGCCTTGACAGATTGTTAAAACTGACCTTGCGAAATTCAGGGCCCTGATGGTAATTCCAGATGAGTTGTYGGGTGTCTCACGTAAACATGCTCTATGTTGGCCAAGAGACCTAAACATTCACAAAACAGGTTTTCTCATCTAGTCCAAAGTGCTGGAGTGGCTCTCCATGAAGTTTCAGCTACGCAGACGTTCACAGTGGAGCCTGTGCAGGATGTGTTCAAAGCTGCATTGCAAGACGGCGGTGCTGAAAGCTCTGCAGAGATGTGGCCAGCTCTATGGTGCTCCTGAAGAACATGCACGGCCCAGAAATGAGGCCGTGTGTGGTTAGAGAGCTGCATCTGCTAGGAGGCATTCAGCATTGTTTGCATTTGCTTTGTGTTCTACACAAAATAAAAAGTAGATGTTCAGACAGACAGACAAACAGCTTCTACAGCCCAAGAAGTATTGCAGCTCCTTTGCACCAGCAAGATGATCTTGTGGTTTTTTTTCCAGCTTTAAACTCAAGCACTATTGATGACATTATTGCTAGYGAATCAAAGAGGGAAAAGTTAAGCTGTCCCTATTTCCTGTCAGCAGAATCTTATTCTGTTTTTTATCATTAAAAAGGAGAAGGTTTGTCTTACGTCTGCTTTCTCAGTCACTGTAGCGCAGCTMTCGACATGCTGAGACTGGCACGGAGACATGGAGGATGAGCCAGGCCTGTGCACAAACAGTTTGTCCCTCTGCAGATGCTCTAATTCRCATGTAATTCCCTCTGGTGTGTAGAACATCTGCTCGTTTGAAAGGCTGTAACTCTWCAGATTGCCCTCTAACCAAAGATCTTAAAAAATGATGGTTGGTTGCGTTGGAAATTTCAAAAGATGTATGTTTGTTGTTGGTCCATGAGTCCAACTCATACCTAGAGTTCCCTGTACAGCTTTTTTTCCCTCCTTCGCTTCAGGCCTAACTGAAACATGGAGTAACCCACTGAGTTTACTACCTGAAGAAGAAACTGGTAGTTCTTCATTGCCTTCCTTGGAGAAATACTATTTTACTGGTGTGCTGTTGTCCTTTTTTTAGAGCGGATGCACATATATCTAAAACAAGATGGCAGTAATTGCTTATGTTATTTATATTTATGGGGTGAAAATAATTATGACTTACACTAGGAATATTTCTTAAGTAAATGTTTGCATTAATAATTAATTACTCAGTGGGACCTAATTGCCTCTCACAATGATACGGAGCATGAGACACCACTTTGAGTGTARTGAATAGCAGCTTGTTCCCATAAACATATGTTGAAATCCTAGTCAGTGACTAATGGAAATCGTGCATCACAAAGCAAACAGTTTGGTAGAACTTTTGCGAAACAGCCTCGGGGTAGAAGTAGCTGGAGTTGTCCACTGAACTGACACGTGGTACTGCTGCTTCCCGTGCTCACCTTTTGGCTTGGCATGGAATTGGAGGGGTTGAAGTCGGATATTCAGCTTCAGCTGGGCACAGCTTGGTGTTTGCCTATCAGCCCTTCCTGCCAACAGCTGCACCTCCTTGCTTAGCACATAGGTCAAGACAGCAGTATGGGTATACCCAGGGTCTAAACTTTCATAGTAGTTGTTGGTAGGCTTTATCTGCTTCAAAACTGATTTCTTTTTACTTAATTTCTCGCACATGTTATGCTCCATAGAGAGGAAAAAAATAAGACTAAAAAGGCCTGATCCTGAAATCAGGAACATCCAGGACTGTGCACTCAAGAGAGCCTTCTTTCAGTGAGCACTTGCTAAGTCAGCCCTTAATTTAGACAGCGCAGCCAGAGACGATGTGAGGAGTGGGAAGAGGGAGAAGTAACATGGGAAGACTGTGAGAAGACGTTGACATTTTGTGTGAATCTTGGCAATTCCATTTTGTTTATGATGGTGGGATGCGGGATGTTGTATGTGTGGCTGAGATTTCTTTRTTATTGTGATAGCACTGGGGCTGGAAGGCTGACACCTGGTGTTCCTCGGTGGTTGGAGCCTCTGAACCTTATTGTGAATGGCCAGTGACTGTGACTGGTGACTTTCCAGTCCTGTGGGAATTTATAACTTTGGTTTGGGGTATCAGGAAACGACAGTGGAAGACTATTAGCTGCTGAAAAATATATTCCTGACTGCCAATACGGATATCTGCCTGTGCACAGCTAAGGCTTAGGCGTGTATTGCTATCTGTGCAAGCAAGAAGGGGTGCAAAGGGCAAATAAATACATATTTAAGCACTTTGTGTGTGAAATGAGATAAAGCTGGCCGTAAACATTTGTGGGCATAGGAGCTGAGACAACAGTGAAAATGTACTAACTCACCAAGATTAGGAAAATTGCTCGGTTACACCACGGGGTCCTCAAAGTCGCTGACTAACGCGGGGCTGATCGCTCTCCATGCGGCAGCACCACTCGCAGTCAGTCAGCACTTATCTGCCTCTCAAGCCTCCCCGAGGGGCTCGCGGGGCTCCTGAGCTGCTTAGGGAAGTGACAAATTGAGGCTTCTGTTTTTCCGCCAAACTCTGCTTGTTTTGGTGTCGTTCACTTCTCCCACTGTCTCCATCCGTCTGTCTTGACTATCTCTTCCCTGCAGTCTGTCCGCAGCATTACAGATCCCAGGAGCAAAGGTGTCTTCTCAAAGAGACTTTATTGATGGTATTCCCACGTACTGCCATTACAGAAATAAATTATATATATATACATATATATGTTGCTTGGTTTGCATTGAAGTAARAAGCTTGTAGGCTATTGATCAATATAACAAGGGAGAGGGTTTGGTAAGGAGAAAAGAAACTTTCTATATGTAAGGCTGTGACTGAAACAAGCATTCCCATTCACTTTGAAAGATAACAAAATTCACACTGCTTTTCCATCTTGTCTGGCATCTTTCTCATATCTAAATACTGCAGCATACATTAACCTACATGGCTTCCTGTTGTATTACACTGGAAAAGACTTTTATCTCCCTCCTTCACGTCCCTGTGGTTAATGAGGAAAGACTTCTATGCACTCTACAGGATTTTGAAATATTCCAGTTTTTCCTGATACGTCTCTGGAGACGTGAAAGGCTAAAACCGTTCTTCCATAATTCAAGATACTCACTGGAAGAGAGAACCTCTGACTATGGTCAGTCTTGAAATAGGTTTTATTGGTGTTGTTGCTGTTTTGGGGAAATTTTAGTAATTCTAAGCACTAGTATAGAAATGCTGCTTGACATAACAAATGTTATGTCAAGATTCAAACTCACAAGAGATATCAATCCTAAATGCTTTGGGACATGATTTCTTGCTAGGATTAGGAAGATGCTCTCCMGTGGAATTTAGTGCAATTGTGTAGATGAGCTAGTCTTTTCAGGCCCTGTTTTCATCAGCAACTGCAAATGAGAACCTTTGCCACAAGTGGCCTGCTACGTCTGAATAAACGATTTCTTTCTCTGTCAAGGTAGTCTCTAAGCTCTTGAAGATTAAAATTTTACCAGATTATGAGAAATACAGTGGTCAGTTTTTAGGYTCTGTTTTGGAAAGCAGTTTTAAGTTTGCGCTTTCCCTTCTGTAAGCCTTGCACCTCTACGCTTTGGTGGTGAAGACCTGTCTTTGAAGACAACGACCACAAATTTGTTAGGCTCAAGGGCAAGTTTTACTCAGAGGGCAGTGAGCACAGAGCTCCAACTTGCTCTGGGTGCAGCAAGGGGCACTGGCTCGGTTCAGTCCGGATGATTCCTGTCAGGATCCTTGGGAATGCTGCCCAGGGTGGGTGAATGAAGTGCAGGATTCACGTTGCTTTTTAAAGGTGACTAAGACAAGATTTAGCGACCTCTCAAGAAAAGTCCTGCTAGGAACTGAGGGCAGCCGTGTTTATTAGGTATGTGAACCCCCACTATTCCAGCCCCAAATGACCCCAAAAGCCAGTGGCAGCCAAGGAGGGCAGAGGGATGTTCCGGGCAGTGGGATCTCAGCCCCGCTGGTTGCTGCAGGCTCAGCAAGAGGGGGAGCAGAGAGGGAAAGGAGCAGCGAGGGAAGGGAGCAGCGAGGGAAAGGAGAAGCTCCCCAACGTGGAAAACAGAAAGGGAGCCACTAGCAGCTGGAAACGGCTGTTGGAGGAACAGGAATAATATCTGGACTGCTAGCAAGAAAGGAGAGGAACTGCTGAAGAGAGTGTGGTCTCGTTTGTGGGGAGAAGCTACTGAGGAAAATGCTCACAGAGCTCCACTGCATGAAGCTAATGATGCATCTGGAAAGTGTAGTTCTTTTGTGGGTTGAATCATAGTGTTATCAAGAGCAACATTAAAAAGAGATGCTTCTTAAGCTGCATGTTTATCACTCAGCTCTACCTCGATCCACATTGTGGGCATGAATGTTTCATCACGTAACATCAGGTTAATAAATCAACGCTACCACACTGGTAAGAAGCCACATTCATTTTAATTAGAGTGAGATAATATGTAATAGCCTCTAGTGAGGTATCAGAAATTCACATTTTATGAACAGAATGAAGGAAAGTGGTGGAGGAAGYGGGGCAGGCTGTTATAAATCATGCACAGTACTCTACAAGGAGGGATGAGCTAGCAGGAAACATATGAATACCAAATACACGTTTTTAAAAAGTTCTCATTACTTCCCATAGCTCTTACCTTGTAATCGTTATCATCTTGTCCCATTCCTGCAAACTGCTGTCCCAAGAGGAACCAGGTCCCCAAGAGGGTCCCAGCTTAGAGGGAGCGCCGCTTTCCACACCAGGCCGTCCTCACCAATGCACCTCCCGATATTGCTTTAAAGTTATTGGAGGAAGGGAAGTATCATCGTTAGATTTATTTATGTTATTGAAGATTTAAGATTCTGTTTTGGTCAGTGGATGTCCCTCTATGCATCCTTTACATGCAGCCATGAATGAAAACAAATTTAGTTGAACTGAATCTCTTCAGGGGCAGAAAGCAGGGACAAACTTATTTCTTTCTTGTTTTAGTTATCTATTCTGAATTTTTAGTTGYATATTCTATTAGCCTATGATTGATTGGAAATATTTTTTTCCTTTGTAGTGGTATTTTGTTGTAATAATTTTTGAAGTGAATAGTAAACTTAAATGAGAATATTTTGAATTTATTTTAAGGAGACGTGGTTTTAAGTCCTTTGAGCATTGCATTAAAATATTCTGTTGAAATATATAGATTTATATCATATGAAAGAGTACGTTTGGACCCCTTCTAATTGCCCTTTTCAGTATGAGACAGGCTCTGAAGTCTGAGAAATTGAAAGGGTAGGATTTTCATTGGTTTTACAAGTTGAAATGCTGGACTTCTCCTGCATGCTCTTCTGCTCCTGTTAATTCTTTCTAACCATCATATTCAGAGAGCCGGAATGTCTGCAGTTAAATGGGTTACAAGCTGACTCAATTACTGTATTGTCAGTAGGGCAGGAGGTTAAAAACCCAAATCACAAATGAAAATACTGTGCAAGTGGAGTACTTGGGGCAAACCCTTGAACTACATTCCGAAAATATCCTTTTCTACGGAGAAATATTCGAAGCTTCTTAAAAAAAAAAAAAAAAAGTATTTGAAATAGTAAAAAATGTCCTCTATTCTTTCTGCTGAGCAGTCCATTTAAGTTGAGCTCCAGAGTTCATGTGTGATTCYTCATCAGAATATCTCAGTGGGAACATTGATCCCAATTCTCACTCCTGCAGTCTTGCTAACTTTGTTGAGTCTTGTTTAATCTTTGGGGTAAATCTACATTTAAGCTTGAGATTGACCTAATAAAGGCATATGAGTAAACTTGTTATGCTGTATAATGAAAACTACTCTTAAAACTACATCTGTTTAGTTTTTAAAGGAAAAAAATATGTATATAGCCTGATAGGTGCTGTGAGCTGAGCTTTTCAGCTGTTTTGTCAGATAATGGATTTGGGATTGAAAAGAAATCACTTTTTAAGACAATTCTATAAACACTCTATGGGTAAAATTCCCTGTGAAATTGAGGGTTTAATCTTGCTATAGTTGTGCATTTTCTGGCTAGTGTCTGAAAAATAACTGGATTATCTCCTGGAAAATCTCATTTTTATATTAATATGTATTACCCTTAACTACTGTGGACTATCTTCTGTCATTGTCTCAGATACCTGTTGATAAAATAATCAGAGGAAGAATAGGAGTAGGCATGGTTTTTTTTTTTTTTTTTTTTTAAGTATTTTTAGTAGGGAAGATATTGCTTGAGGCACCTCATACCAGTGTATTCAAATACTTCCTGCAGTTCAATTTCCTTTGCCATTAAAATCTGACTATAAATATTTGACCTGAAATCCTATCCTCTCTAGGGAAAGTTTCTATAACTCCACTAAAGTGAAGAAAAAAAGAATATATAAAATGCATGTAACAAAAATCTGAGATCCAAGCAAATGCGCTCGTAAATCTCATTCTTAGTTACTTTCAGAAGGTGTAATTCATAGTATTAACAAAGACACTCTTCCTCGTTGTCCTGTTTAAATGATGTGTGAAGGAGTTTTCATGAGGGTCCTCTTAGTAATAAATGATCTTGTGTTTGTTAGCTACAGATCTTTTGCTTTCTCACTGTTGCTTTTATCACAGAGAAGTTGATGGGGTCTAAGAAACACCGTTGGATTTTCTGTAAATAGCGAGGACATTGCATGGTCACCTGGCTCTGCCTGCTGTGGTGCTAGGGACTCATCTGGTGGAGCTGCATCCAAGGGCCAGAAACTCCAGGAAGGGTTTGATGGTTCCACAGTGACAGGCATGTAATCCATTAATGAAATAATGTTTCTGTTGGTAAGCTGCTTGAATAATCATATAATGGCTTCTCTGCCATTATCTCCACATTTGAGTATCTAAATGTTATGTTTTGAAATGTGTTGAAACCAACTAGGCTTTCTGCCAGTACATTGACTATTTCTCCATATACAATTTTATATATGTGATTGTGCCAGAACTCCCACTGCCATTTCTGTCACTGATACATGTTTGTGAAGACAAAGAAATACACTGTCATGAACGATAATTATAGTTAATACCCCATTTTTTTAGCACATCTTTTTGATAAGGTAGAAAGTGCTGTAATATTTTAGTTCATTCTTTCCATCATCGCCTGAGCTTAGGAGCTGCTTAGGAGAATTGTGTGAGTTGAATCCATAAAACAGAGAAATGTAGGTGCATCTGCATTTTCTGCTGTTCTCCACAACCTACTATTTCTGTTCAATTTATGCAAGTCACAAAACCTAAATCTAAGCTAATCAAACTTCAAATGTACATGATGTCCCACTAATGATATATTGTGAGGGTCTGAAAGGATTGAAATGTGTTGTTTTTRTCTATTCTTTCTCACTCCTGCTGGAATAAAGCATGAGGAACTCTCAGGAARTGAGAGAGAGATCTGTGACGTTCAGCTCAAGGGACACCCAGAAAGAGGAAAAATTGTTTGATCTCAAAAGACCACACTCTGCAAGGCAGGACAAACCAGAAGGTTACTGAGAAATACCTTGGGAGTGCGAGAGACAGTTCTGTTCTGAGGAGTGCCTCCAAGTGATGGTTTTTGTACCATATTCAAAATAATGAAAAAGAGACAATACAGCATGTAATTGCAAGATGAAATAACTTGATTGGAGTAAAATGTTTTTAATTGTTTTCACTTACTTAGAAGGACTCAGGTCTTCACCCAGATCTGTACCTGTTGTGTGGAAGGACTTCTGCTTTGCTTGGTAATATAGATGAAAGCCACGGTGATTTGTTTGTACCTGTAAGGAATAATCGTGTGCAGACAAACAGAGGTGGGAATGTCCCATATGATCATTCTATGCAGGTAGCACTTTCCTTCATCCCTGCTGAGGTGCAGAGGGAATCTCTGGAGAGCTGTTGGCTCCCCTCATCTTTAAATCATTCTTATGGAAAATAGGTTAACAGAAATTCTAAAATGTCCCTGTTAGGTCTTACGGAAGCTTTATATGACTATATTTATGTCTCTTGCCAATAATTTCATTTTACAGTTTAATAGTTGCAGTTGCGTATTGTTTAGAATGAATAATTAATTTAGGGGAGCGCTCTCTGATGGAGCTGAAGCATAAATGGCAGCTTCTCTGTCAGAACATAGCCAACATTCACACCACGTGCAAATCACATGTGTTCTTTTTAGTAATAGGTAGAGAAGATAAACATGACACTGCACAGGCATACATTTCACTCTCGGTTAGTACTGTGACATAAGTAGTTGATACTAAGATTACCTTGGTAATTTTTTTTTTAAAATATTTTTAGGAAAAGCAAAATGCCCATCGGAAATCTTCAGTGATAGCTGTTGGATGTATGGAGGCTTGCAAATGGGTGGCGAGTCACATTCTATAGCCGCGTGTTATGAATAGCCCAATTGTAAGTAATCCAAATTTCAAGGGACAGCCTGGCCTGAGGAGGTGTGCACAAGTGATTAGAATTTCAAAGAGCCCAGAATAAACACGAGCTCTTTGATGGGGTAATTTATGCATGAAGTGGCAGGAAGAGCTGTCTGAGTTGTTCTTGGAAAGTTCACACGGAGCAGCGTTAAGTTAGGGCCTTAAAAATGAGTTGTGATAGTTGATTGTTGGCAGTATCGGTGCAGTGTGAGACCTTTACCAAATCAGGGCAGCAACAAAGATTTTTTTCATGAAGAATTTACGGAAGGCTGCTAGCACTTTTGTCTAAAAAGAAGAGGGCAATTAAAGCAGAAGAAAAAAAGCCTAGTTAGTTCAAGGCAAAATACAAGTGTGGTCACTTGAGGAAGAATTTTCTTTTTTTTWAATATTGAAACGTTAGCTGTAATTTCTGGGTTTAGTTGAATGGGGAAAGAAGCAGGTTGTGGTGATCTGTTTATCAGTTCATTTTGAGGTGTCTTCTAATCATTTAATGTCTGTGGGTAAAGCGACTGCTTCTGATCTGAGGGAGCAGTGTAACATATCTGGGCATGAGGAAGCACCAGCCAGCCCATTTCCACCTATGTCTTGCCTTTTTGTCTTTTGTCTTTTTGTCTTTTGTCCACCTATGTCTTGCCATCAAATTTTTTAGTTTGGAACTCTGTTGTGTAATCAAGAAGTGGATGAATTTTAGATGTATAGTGTTTTTACAAGCTTCAAAATCAAATTTCATGCTTCAGCTCCCCAGAAAACCAGTGAAACTGGTTGGAGGACTGACTGTAATGAATGATATTCTCATCCCTGTGTTAAGCTTTGGGGACTAGGTCTTGTCAGAGATAATGCAAATTCTGTTAAAATAATGGTTTGCTCCAATACTACATCTTTTCTCTTCAGTGCTTTTTAGCTTTCCAGAAAAGAACTTAAGATGAAAAATGTCTCATCTTTTCCTGAAACAGAGGAATAAATTTTAAAAAATAGAAAGAAAATGGATATTTTTCATATATATTCATATACTGAGGAGCAGGAATCTAGCAAGTCCAACCACTGATCAAAGTACAATGGATTCAATAATTTAAACCATCTTTAGAAGAACCGTATTTCCATTTCAAAAGGGCACCTTTGCTCTCGTTAGGCATTACAAGCAGTGTTGGAATCATTACATCTGTGTAACTGGTAACCTTCAAAGCAGTTTAATGTCAGTGCCGAGGAACTGCTGCCCTTCCAGCAGAGAGGAAGAATATTCACCCCCTCCAGGAGCAGATTCAGAACCATTCCCAAGGAAAGGGCACAAAACAGCACTCCGAATGTCATTCATTCATCCCTTTGTGTACTCAGTCCCTGGGAAGTGCTCTCTGCTCCACTCCTGGTTCTTAGCAGCTTCACAGGCAGCGCAGAGGCGGTTACACCTGTGTGCATTACAGTATGGTTTTTCTTTTTTTTTTTTTTTTCCCTGCTACCTAATGAAATTCATATACGCTACGTACATAAATACAGGTAATGGATGCATTGTAGCCAAGCACAGGACTAATCCAGCAAAGATGATGGTGGGTACTGTAGCAGCATTCACTAAGGATCCTGTAACATAACAGAGGCAACACTTTTCTTTCTTTTTTTTTTTTTTTTTTTTTAAAATAGGAATTCTGTAAGCCTTGACAGCTGCTGGGGAACTGCTTTGCTGTGGTATCTAAGAGTCTGTCTTGGTCTCTCCTGCCACAGGTCTTTCTGCAAGGCAAATTAATTCCAACAGACAGTCTGGTTATATTTGATCTTCTGTTACTTGTTTCTGTAACAATTTTCAGAACCTTAAGCTTCTGTATTGCAATGTGGAATATCAGGAGTTCAACCTGGAGCTCATCCTAAGTAACCGGAATACACTAAAGGTGTTTTTTGAGTTCTGGCTGGCACATTAATCTTCATGGTTCAGGATCTGTGAGCAAGTCAGACCATTATTTTCTAGAGTGGGATTCTTTTTCTTTCCTTTTGTGCTCCAAGAACCAAACCATGGTCAAATAATGGGACAATGGCAGAGCAAGACTTCTGATCTGATGCAGTTAGACATGTGTGTTCCCTCACTAGAGGTAGGGATTTCCCTGACAGAAAAGCTGAAACCTTTGAAGTCGAATTTACCACGGGTATTAATCCACACATTGTAGCTGAGATGCACTTATTGCTTGCAATGGAAAATTTGACCTTTTAATTTSTTATGTGATTTCTTTTGTTTCATGACAGCGTAACGGAGAATTAAAGGCATGAAGTTTAAAATGATTGAGGTAGGTACCTTGAATTTTGTAATAAATGGACATTTTACATGTCTACATACCATACACAGACATAGATCAGAGGAATTCCAGGACACCCTTATCTTCACAAAGCAAGCCCTGTGCTTTTAATGGAGATATGCCAACCTATGTTTTTGTTCTAATGAAATTCACTTGTCAGCTCAGTAGCTGATGAATAATTTAGGCCCTGAAGAATGGGAGCCAAATCATTTTTATCAACCAATTCAGAGGAGGAAAAAGCRCAGCAAGTGCTCTCAGAGACTGCGCCTGAGCAGGTGTGAGGGCAGGGCAGAACCACATCAAGGACTGAGGTTGACATATTCTTACAGAAAAGGGCAGAGGATTTTCATCCAAGGCAGCAGTCATCACGCACATGGAGTTTGTGACATAAAARTCAGCTGTTTTTATTTTTAGATTTTTTTTTTCTATTTCCACYCCCCTAATCCCGTACTCTTGTAGAATGCCATTTATTAAAAGAATCACCAGGCACAGGACAGCCGATTTCGTGTTTCATCAGTTCGCAGTCTCACCCTGAGTGTTTGTCTTCCACCGTGGCCTTTGATTCCATCTGCTCAGTCAATCCATTCCTCCACAGGCGGAATCTGTCAGTTCTGGAGCTTAAGCATATGTGCCACGTGTGCTGACCTCACACAACCCTTGTATTAAGGTCTCTAAATTATAGTGAGGATGTAAGAAAAAAGACATGAGATCAGCCTATCTGTAAGAATTCCTTCCGTGTCCAAAGTGTTCAGAACCAAGGTCCTAAGCTACTCAAATCCTGCTGAATCTTTTAAAAGGCACTAAATACTTGCAGAGTACCATGGGTAAAATATTTTAGGGTAGCTATGTATAAGATCTGCAAGAATGAGCAGGTATAAAATGCTATTCCCTGGAAATATTTTGGAAAAGGTCATAAGGAAGGACAGCACAAGTTCAAATTCTCACTTTCAAAATTCTGGCACCTTAATAGAAAGCTTAGGATTTGAATGCTTCAATTAATAAACAAAAATATTCCCACTCCTTGTTGCRAGACCTTCACTTTTACAGTGACAGCAATAGGAGAGGAGAATATTCATCCCTTGCAGATGTGGGATTGCTACCAACATGTTCAAAGGGTGATTTGAGCATCTAGGTATCAAGGTRTTAATAGGCTTCTGTTGCATCTGTTAAAAACCCCAGAGGAAATAAATGCTGCCTCAGGGGTGGCTCAAATATCTGCCCTCTCAATGAAGATTTCCCTACAAACAGATGATTCCCCAAGCAAATCGCTGTCTTGAAACTCTTGAGAGATTTGCTTGGAATGGGACAATAAAGGTGAAAGCTTCAGGTCCAAATTAGTACGAGGTGAAGTGGAAGATGATGCAGTCCTTACGTAGTCCTGACTAGGTGTTCTGGGCAGCTTGTAATTGTAACCCTTCCTGCAGTGAGGTCTGACACTGAGCTTCAAAGTGATCTTTTAGATGGAATGGCAGGATCATTTCCTTTTTAGAAACATT